>NC_031995.1:51595963-51655132 GCF_001879085.1 Nicotiana attenuata
TTCCTCTACTCTAAAAATCAGAGAAAATGACCCCAAATGAAGCCCCTAAGCCTATTTAATAAAATGGGGTCGGGTTATAAAAATAGGAAAAATAAACCTCCGAAACAAGGTCTGCGATCGCAGAATGGACCGCAAAACAAGTATGTGGGCCGCAGAATGCATCACGAAATAGGTGCCCAAAACTGGGCAACACTGGCGCAATCTGCGACAGATCTGCGATCGCAGAGTCAAAAATGCGACATATTTGCGATCGCAGATTCGACACAGGATCGCATTTTTCCAGTCTTTGGTAATTTGATCATAACTTTGTGTAGGAATGTCCAAATGACGAACGGTTTGAAGCATTGGAAACTAGACTCGAAGACCTTTCATATGATAAGTTGTTCATCACATAAAACCTTATATATATTTAGATATTCTTGTTCAAAGTGTGGAGTTGTGCAAACTCATTTGGGATTTTAGCCTATTATGAAATTTTCTAACTTGACTTAGACTTAGGCCTCCCATTAGACCCCACATTACTTATTAAAAGACTTATACACTTATATACCAAATCCAATTGATGCCCATCATGTTAATAGCACATAAAATATTATAATTAGCCTACCTTGCACCACGAAATCCTAAATTACTTAGCGAAATTTTCCGGGGCCTTACACTCCCGGGATCTGGTCAACCCTGGAATTGTATGTTTCCATATTCTTGTCATTAGCCTCAATCTTTTTCTCACCTGACTCCACCCGTTTCGTCAACGCTTCGAGCATTTTCATTACCTCAGGATTTACCCCGGGCTCGGCTTCACCCGGGCTCTCGATAATTTGTTCGTCTCTTCGGGTGCTTTCTCGGGATCGTTCGGGCTCGACCCTCTCGGTGGAGTGGTTTTGATTCTGCAGCTGTGCTATTGCAGCTTGCTAAGCCAGCAACATTTCAAAAATCAGTTGCATTCTCACCCTATCACCTTCTCCTCCTGGCGCTTCCCGAACTATTGGTCAGGCTCCCCCACGAACACTATTTAGGGGATCAGTTGGCAAATTAACATTGATGGCTACCTGTGAGTTAGCATCGACCGGGTCAGCAGCTAGGACACCGTTGGGATCGGCAGGAAGCACATCGTTGCTGGGCATCAAATTATTATTTTCACCATGATGACCAGACTCAGCGTCAACGTTTAAGTGAGCAGACTGAGAGTTTGACATTTTTGGGCTGACCTAAAATTAAGATTTTAGAGAACAAGCATAAAATAGGGTGCGTTATGGAGATTCGTATCAAATTACCACTATTACCTTAGCTCCACGGTGGGCGCCAAACTGTTTACCCAAAAATTGGGCAACAACTAAATTACTACGTGGTTTAAAGGATACGTGGTTTAATTCAACACGAATAATTAAAAATAGCAGATAAATGAATTAAAGATGAAAACGATGAAACCAATCGTATGAACAAGCCTGATCTTAGATGGAACAGTGACCTCGTCCTCGATTGAACCTTCGGTTCGAGCCCAATAGTGAATGAATAACAAAACAAGTAAGCAAAGTTCTCAACAATAGCTAGAAGGTAAAAATAAACTTTTATTGGCTTGAATTGCGTGTTACAATGCGTCCGAAGAAAAGAAAAGCCTCCTCTTTATATAGTAGGAGAGTTTCAGCCTTAGTAGAAGTATAAAAAGGTAAAAATCTTCTTTTTCCGGTTGATGATCCACAATCGATATCGAGCGAGATTTGCGTTGTGATATCAGGTTGGGGGTGAGTATCACGACCCTCTATCCGTCATGCACAACTGTTCATCGTGTCTTCCGAGGTCTACAACTTACAATTGGCCTGGGGCGCTTTGATTTACCACATCCGATGACGGATACATCATTCACTCTTTCTATGCCTCGATACGAAGGGTCTCTGACCTCGATTTCAATCTCGTGAATCTGTGCTCTCCCTTCGTTTTCTCGTCGGAGAATCGAGGTAGACATTGTTGGAAAATTTGGATGATTATGGAGAATAAAAGGTTTAGCTTGAGGCATGTCAAGGACATCTTCCTTAAGGATATTTCGCCCACACCGTAATGAATAAAATTAAGTGTATCCCCCAGGATTCAACAAGACCTTCTATTATAAACTAGGATAAAAAACAACAAAGATTGAATAAAAAAACTCAGCACAAAAGAAAGAACAAGAAAAGCTTTTACTTTTTGTCACACTTTTTTCTACCCATCAAAGTAAAGGAATATTATATAATAGACATCTTCCGGCCAATTTTGAGTTTAGGAGTCGGAGTTTAAGACTCGGCAAAGGCATCAACCTAGCTAGGAACTTAAGTAGAAGAGTAAACCCCTAAAGAGTAAGGTAAGGCCTAAAGTCTATCATTGACCGAATAACGAACTTAGCTTCAAAGCTTGAAGTGAAGGCTTTACCTTTCCTTTAATCAAATCAATGCCAGAGAATACATCGGAAGCTAATTAGCGCGTAGGCAGCGATGCGCCGTCTGTTGTACCGTTCTGATTTTCAAGAATAAGACATTGCATATTGAAGTTAATGCCAAAAATGTTATCAAAGTTAAGAAACAAACGTTACATAACTTTAAATGCATTAAGCCAAAAACGTTATCAAACAGCAAATTTCTTATCATCAAAAGTCAAAGTGTTTTTGATAGCCATTTAAGATTAGTAAAATTATTATATTCAAAATTAAACTAATTTTCTGTTATAAATATATTTAAAATAATTACTAGAATAAAGGCTCATTAACATAATATCAAAAGAATGAACCTAGACATCAATTTGAATATTTCTTTTTGAGTTATCAAAATTATTTTTCTAACAATCCCCTACATAACTCAAAAAGAATATTAAGTAATAGAGTAAAATAAAAAAGTTTCGCTGGATTTTCACAAATGAGCATAATGCGTCGAATCTGGTGTCTCTTGGACTATACACCAGACCTAGATAAAATAAGAATAAACTTACAGAACAATTGGTGAAGTTTAAAACTTCTATGAACCAAGAATTCTTTTGTAAGTTTAGTGTCTTAACTATCACATTATACTCGCACACACTTTGTTGTTTGTCACGGTTTTGCGCTAATAGGCCATGCGCGCGCCTGATTTTCATAAGTGCTCTAGAAATTTTATCACAAATTTCATAGGAGCGGCCCCACTTCACACTCATATAGGTCCATCCATCAAGTGTATTCTGCAGTGCAATACACCACCTACAAAAGGCTATGGATTATTGGATTAAGAGTTTAATAACTCAAACTCACATTCCTTGCAGTCTTGCACTATGTACACATACACCATAGGAAGAGACATACTTTAATAGTGAACATTTGATCAACTAATGACTTGTTATTACCCATATGAACCTACTTCATGGTATCTCCAATCACATAGGTTGGGTTACCATCATTGTTGATACATCTCAAATTGGCAAAAGTCTCAACCCCTCGATGTTTTACTTATAAGTCAAAGGATCGGCCAAATCCTCTTTTGACTACACATAATATGTATACAAAATTCTCATCTCTAAGCAATTGCTTTATGACATTATATCTTAAAAAAATGTGTGTATATTTTCGGTTGAAAGATTTATTTTCTTACAATGGTTATTGCGCTTTGGCAATCACAATTCATCGACACAAATATTGTCGGCTTAATTTCTAGTGGAGTATTCACCAAGAGGTTGCTTAATCAACCTTATTGCTAGGCAATTCCAATACCACAACACCCCATAAAAAGGTGTTCATACAATCACTAGTAAGCTTTTACTCATCTGAATCAGAGATTCAATGTCATTACTGTTTCCTTCTAATACAGTAGAAATTCACATACAGAATACTAACTCGTAGTACTTCTCAAGTAACGCACAAAATCATATCAAAAGAAAAGAAACTTGACTTCCATACAAGTGCCTTTTGAAATATTCAACACATATTAGAAATTATTTTCTTTTGGTATCTTTCATATTCAAATACCAAAGTAAACTTTTCTAAACATAGAAGCAACTTTAACTTCTACAAAAATATCTTAAATAAGAACTGAGTCATAATTCAATAATTTCTTCACCCAAATATTAAAGAAACCCAAAGTAAAATACCGTGATCCCCACATTTCAGAACTTTTAAGATAGGGGGTAATATTTTTCATAACTTATAAGAAGTATTACCAACTTCTCATATACAAGACATTTCATCTTATAAATAACAGCATATAGTTTCACTCAAACAATTATGTATAGCTACCGACATTATGTTATCATAAATACTTATTTTATATAAGTACAAGTACTAGTATTTTTGACATTTATTTTAAAATTAGTAGGAAACATTAACAAATAATGATTACAATACTCACTGCCCATAAAAAATATTTTTATTTGATGCAACCTCATCATTCTTAAAGAAAATTTTCACTCCAACTTTTTCTAAGAATTCTACAGGAACCAAAATTCCCTGAATATTAAAGTTATGGATCACCCAATTAATACCAATATTTATCAGAAGTGAGTTTAAAAAGAAAATTTTCATTCTAAGAATTTGAGTAGTTCTTGAATCACCAAAATAAATATATCATTCTTCTTGTTCTTCAACTTGAGTGTAGGACACAAAATTAATTTTATTAGCACAAATCTGCTTAGTAGCAGAAGCGTCTAACATCCAGTCTGTTGCATTAGCCATAAGATTCACTTGAGAAATGACCACAATAATTATATCATCCGCTTAGTCAAAATTCTTTTTGACTTTGCAGGATTATAATTTCTCTTGAATCCTCTTCTACATTGAGATATATATAATGGTGTAGTGTGCCCCCACAGAACAATTATTATTTTCAATATAGTTTGATCTCAAATAAATAACTCATAGTTATATGAAGAAAAATCAAACATTATTCAACATTTACCCAAATAACCAAGAGATAAGCAAAATTTATTTTTAGATCATAAAGTACTTCCACCAAAATACAATATACTTTCGTTCTCCAATATATATACTGTCGCCACAAGAATCACAAATTTCGTAAGGCTCTTTCATATTGACATTAAAAATTATTTCAGCGAGACAAGGGCGGAAAAAGCAATCGACAATAATATACATATATGAGTTCTTTTAGATATATGTATATTAACCATTTTGATAAAGTCAAATTTAGAATCACTCAATAGTTCACTTATGATCTCAAGCAACATAAGTAAACTATAAAAATATTGATGCATTAGAAAATTAAGTTTTGCCACTGTTCAATACAAATAACATATTGCCTCTTTAAAATTTTAAGAGAGGAAATTCAAAACATTCAAGATAACGAGAACTACAAAAGCAACACTTATAAGACTAAAGAGTTAACATGCATTTTCTTTCACAATACAAAATACACACAAATAATAACACGTTACTAATCGATATTAGTAAATAACGCACAGCCCGAAACACTAATAAAATTAGAAAGAAATTATATGTACATTCTTTACGTCAAAGTTTGTCTGCCTGTTATATTCTCATGAGAATAAGCATAAAAGAATAAGAGGTATCAGTTCAATTACGCGCATCTGACACTTAGATATAATGTTACGCAAAAACATATCAAGTGAAAGATATTACCGTACGTCAACCAATCAGAATTTCATAAGTAGTATTCTCCATAAGAATAAAGTGAGATATCCTTAAGATTGTTGGAAAAATTGGATGATTATGGAGAATAAAAGGTTTGCTTGAGGCGTGTCAAGGACACTGTCCTTAAGGATATTTCGCCCACATCGTAATGAATAAAATTAAGCGTATCCCCCAGATTCAAGAAGCCCTTCTAGTATAAACTAGGAGCAGAAACAACAAAGATTGAATAAAAGAAAACTCAACACAAAAAAAGAACAAGAAATTTGTTTACTTTTGTCACACTTTTTTCCACCCATCAAAATGATCACAAAGGAATATTATATATAGTCCAAAACTAATATGGACATCTGATTTTCAAGAATAAAACATTGCATATTAAAGTTAATGCCAAAAACGTTATCAAAGTTAAGAAACAGACGTTACATAACTTTAACGCATTGAGCAAAAACGTTATCAAACAGCAAATTTCTTATCATCAAAAGTCAAAGTGTTTTGATAGCCATTTAAGATTAGTAAAATTATTATATTCAAAATTAAACTTATTTTCTGTTACAAATATATTTAAAATAATTACTATAATAAAGGCTCATTAACATAATATCAAAAAAATGAACCTAGACATCAATTTTAATATTTTTTTTTGAGTTATCAAATTATTTTTCTAACAGACATTACTCCGATTTAATTGCCCATGCTGAATATATTCACGCCATTTGAATAGAGACGCATCAGAGAATGTTTGAGAAGAAATACTACGAGGCCATAGCAAAAGAAAGTCTATATTTATAATGTAAGAGCCTCAGTTGGCATTATTTTGTTTACAGAAGCTTTTGTTTTAGATGTGATGTCTTAGGATGTCGGACAGAGGATGCTGAGGTGCATTTTGTTTTGGTGAGTCGTATAGCTAGCTGAATTTAGTTTAACTATTTTGTAACGTTTCATTGGTTATTAATAAAATAAGTTAGTTATAAAAAAAAAAAAACTTTTTATGTATACGATTTTGATTAAATGACATATATTGGTAACAAAGAATTTATATATAATGAATCACTTTTTGATTTTGTAGTTTTTTCAAATTTTTAAACCTAATATCCACTTTAAGAGATGAATATCACCAGAGGTCTAGTTATAACTAATAAACCCCAACTCCACTAGTGTACATAAACGGAATTCATGCATAATAAAATAAAAGTTTAACTTAATCAAGGAGAATTACTTAATATAGGATTTGAACATCAATTTAACCAAAATAATTAAAAATTAAATTTGATATAGGAATGTAAAGTAATTGTCATCAAATTTTTTTTAAAAAAAAAAAACCACACTGATATATTCCAAATATAGGAAAGATCAAAGCAACAATTGCTTTCACTCATTGTTTCCTTTGACTATCTTGCGAAATTACTACCAAATGAAGATTAAAAAAGAAATGGCAGGAGCAATTATCAATGTAAACTACAATTTTTGTGGGGCGTTGTTACAATTGATACTTTTCCTTGTCCAATTCCATCTTAAGAAGAAAAAAAAAATTAAATCACAGAAAACTTTATCCAAAATAAAGTTTAAACGGAATAGTTTTTAGAAACTTCATGGAAATCAAATCTAAATGCCAATAAATTTTATATTTTAAAAATTGTATAAATAAATGCTATATAATCTAAAGAGTAAAGTTGTTACTAATTGTGAAACTTGTGATTCATTCTAATGAATGTCAAAAGAATTTTAATTTCTTGATCGTATCTTTCCATATTAGCAAACGTGCTTCATGTTTGTGACCTTCATTTGCCACTTGACAACAACTAATCAGTCTGTTTCCACTTGTAACTCTGTACATTTTTCATTTGTGCTAATTTATAGCCCTAGTTTGATGCTCCATAGTTAGGTGGTGAAGATTGAGGAATATTGAACCACTTTTCTTGATCATCTCAGAAAAATCCTCCAAAAGCAGCATCGATCTCTATCAATGGAAATTGAACCTAAATGTGTTAGCAATGTGGCACTCTGTTATCCACCCATTACAAGTTTACAACTCAATAATCAAGTTTATTTACTGGTAATTACTAGACAGAACTTAATGAATGAATCAGATGTTTGTTTTAACTTCCTCTTTCGGTTCTCTATATTTCCAGTCTTTCTTTATCGACGTGCTTTGAAATTAATAACCAAAACATAGAAAAATCAACGCTTCATTGACTATCAATAATGAGTTAATATTCAATCATTTTCTAATAGTTGTGTACATCTCTCTAGATTTTGTGGAACAAATATTTCAACCATTTGTGGCTGATTGTTCAAATCTAACTTCCAGTCCCACATGTCCATCCAGGACAATATAGACACACTAGTCGCACGATCAAAAACGCTAACATTCCATCCATACAGATAAAAGAACAGAACAAAAAGAAAAAGAAACAAAACAAAAGAGAACAATATAGAGCAAGGCAACAATTCCACAAGATGAATTAACTTGTCAATGTAGTGGAAACTTCATCAACATTTAAAAGGTGTTTCGACATGAAAATTATAAGAATGACAATGTCAGAATGAAACCCAAACGACTATGGAGATAGTTACTATAAAGGGAAGGGGTAACTGAAAAGAATTACAATATTATGAGTTTGTATCTATTTTGGCGATCGCTGCCTGTCCATTCTTCCCTTATTCTCTGGCTCTTCTAGCTTCAATTGATGAGAAGCACTGAATAAGGCAAGGGGTCGAGACAGTGTTAGAATGAAACCCAAACGACTATGGAGAGATATTCGTTACTATAACTGGATCAGTGCAAAGACTTCCAAGCTATAAGACGAGGGACTTCAAATTCAGCTGTGGTATGCGCAAGGAAGACATATGGACACTTGTCTGCACTCATCAAGTTGATATGGGGGACATAACAGCAATTTGACTAAAACTGCCTTTTTCGCCAAAATATATCAGTATGGGCTTTTTCCAGAAAGCTAATTCTCACACCATGTATGTCATGCCAACCTGCATTAAATGCGAGTGCGGTACACTCAGACTGGCAATTTCCCTCCTGCAATTCTTTCTAAGGAAAGCATAGAAGTAATTTATGAAAAGCTTCTTGATGAACCAGGAACTTTTCCTTGCCCTAATATTTCCATGACCGAGGAGGTAAACCACACCGGATTCTTTGGCCTTGCGTAAGAATGAGAGCTCCTTCTCAAAGGACTGATCAGCATCGGACAAGAGCGACTCAGAGGAAGGGCCAGGCTTCATCTCTTCTGAAGTGCTTTCCTCCATAACTGCCTTTCCAGTGTCCCTAAAATCAGCTAAGAGAGGAACACCAAGTGAGTAAACACTCCCATTGGGAGCAACAAGGACTCTTGAAAAGGCATGCTCTTCTTCAGAATCTGATTCACCATTGCCATCACTTTCAAGTGACCGCTCCTGAGCATCTCGGCGAATGAACTTCTCGAGACTTTCAATCAGTAGCTGCTCGAACATCTGGTGGTTTTCTTTGCGAACATCCTTGTAACCATATCTGTCAGTTCAAAGAGTTGGGGCTGAAATATTAGTAGCCAGGTTCCACATAAAAAGACACAACAAATGCAGAAAAGAAAAAGCATCTATCCAAGAAAAACTGTCGAAATTCACCTGTATCCAAAGCATGGGTCCAAGAGAATCATGACAGAAGAAGTACCCATAGAGTTGGGCAATTTAGCAAATTTTGTTTGCAAACGAGAATTAGGTATCACAATGTAGGTGTTCACTTGAAGATATAACAGGTCCCGGTTTATCACAGAAATTACTGTCCCAAATGCTACAACTATTTAAGATATCAACTGTCATTCAGCAGTCATTTTTTTATAAGTTCAACTGTCATTCAGCAGTCATTTTTTTATAAGTTCAACTGTCATGCAGCAGTCTTTATTAGGTCAGTCAAAAGCTATGCAAGTGTAAAATTTATAGTAGGTTCTCCTTGGCCACAGAAATCACACCAGATTGTCTAGAGAATGTACCAACAGAGAATGAAAGAAGCTAGCATGATCACCTGGCAACACAACGAAATATGTGGTAGCTTCTCGGGCAGACTCGCCGAAACAGGAACCTTTCATTCTGAGGTACTACTGGAACAGGAATGTATTTTATACAAACAAAAATTATCATTGAATGAACAGCAGGAAGAGTGGTGAGGAAATGTCCAAATATAGCCGGTATGCCCTTTGCCAGTTCATTATAAAGCAAGCCAATTCCAGGAGCTCTGATTGTTCCAAGGTTGGGGCCAAGTTCACGTAGCACGTCCATAGACATCTTTTGCTTGACTTCAGTTTCATACTTCAGCTTGCTTCCATAATTCCATATGTACATAACAAAAAACAAGACTACTGCAAAAACCAGAATAATCCAGCTTCCATCTCCCACACTCCATAAAACTGATGAGAAAAACATTAATTCCAACCCCAAGAAGATAACGACAAAACTAAGCACAACAATGATGTTGATCTGCCATATCAGAAGCATAACAATAGTGACTAGTATTGTTGTCATCATCATCACACCAAGCTCCGCTATTCCTGTCAGACAGGATATGCATCAGACATGAACAAGCCAGTATAAGCCTTCATTTAATAATGCAGCCTAGAAATCAGTTAATTAAAATTGGAAGCACCCCACTGTTTTCCTAGTCAAACTGATCAGGACCTCTAAATTGAAATCCAAGCAATTGTCATTAACTATCCAAGCAACATATGAATACTCTTCTGCTATCTTGCCTAACAGGCAAAAACCCTAATATCTTAAGTATATTCAGTTTCATCACGAACAAATCAGTTGTCATTACATGTACTACATCCTGTGGAACTGATTGGTACAATACACTCTGATATATTTAGATGCCTGTCAAAAAATGGAAAATATAGAGTCACGACCTACAAGATTGAATACTAATTCATCCCATTTTACGTAACAACATTTGACTGAACATGGATCATAAACTGATCAAGATCAAATGCATACTTTTATCATTTCAAGACAAACTACAAAAAGTAATGAAGGACAAGAAATTGGATGTTAAGTTGTGTTTCTTTTTCTAATTTTCACTTATTCAACTGTTTTTCTGTCCTGGTAAATGCACTCTACAAAATTCTATTTCTTGAAAAGATGCAGTAGCTTTAATCTTTCAATTAGTTACTTGGAATGATCCCCAATGATTTATCTATGTGGCAGCTTCTAGTTACGTAACACTGATATCCTAACTAATTGAAACTTGGTGATGATAAAGATCAATAACTGAAAAAAATAAAAATAAAAATAGAAACCATTAAAGGGATCAAACTGTAGCATTCATGAATAATTAGAAAACATGCTGCAATTTGGAGGGTTTATACTTTCAAACACCAGATCAATCAATATAATTTCTAAGTTTTAATCAAAAGTCAAAAAAGATTATAAATAAGCAAGCCCAAGTGCATGCAGACGGCCCCTGGATCAATGCAAATTGAAAACCCGTCAAAAACCTCTCCTACATGAAAGGATCTGAGTCAATCCAAATGATATGAGCAAAATCCTACTCTGAGAAGAACAGAAAGTAAGGGATCTAAGTTTTCCAAGAGATTTGACATATCTCACGTTAGTTTGGTCAAATCAAAGGTCAAACAAGATCTTAGATGAACAGGGAATTTAAATTTTGTATCGGACGACCTTGAACACTTGCTGAAAAATAAATATCAAGACGTTCACTATTCGCCATATGCACCAGAGAGCATACATCCAGCAGTAATAGGAATAAACAAAAGAAAAGAACCAAATGAAGTAGCAAAGAAATAAATAAATTCTAAAAGAACAAGGAACCAGGCATTACCATAAGCATTTCCAATCTCATATATGCTTGAGATAGAACAGACCATCACCAAGGACAATGCGAGAAGAAACCAGTTCATCACTGGGATATATATCTGACCCATGAACTTTCGAGACGTGTGAATAATTTTAAGGCGAGGGAAGCAGCCTAGGGCTGTGGATTGTTTAATGCAAGAGAAAGTTGCTGTAGTCATTGCCCTACTGGCAATCAATGCAGCTACATTAGCAATCAAGAAGACGGGCCAGAAAGCTCCACCTGCAACATGATTGGAAATTTTAACTAAAAGACTTGGTTTTTTGCTCCTTTTGGATTCATAAACCTTTATCATCAAAATCATAGAAGATTATTGATTAGTTTCAAGTAGAAAGTATATTGAAATGTGTCATCCTTATTTTTCATACTAAGTAAACAAGGATTATCAGGGAAAGAACAGATGCAGAAATTTACTTGGCACAGAAGAGAAGAAAGCCTGTGTTGTGTCAGCATGGTTCTCCATAAGATAAGCTGCTTGACCAAGGTAACCCAAGAGAAGGCATGGCAGCACAAGGAACACAAAGGTAAGCTGTAAACAAGAAGGTTGATACTCAACAATCGTCCATGAAATCAGAAATTTTTTTTATCAAAAATACAAAAGGGGTAGGTATAATTATATCTATACACCTCCCCCCACCCCACTCCCCCTAGCCACAAATCCTATGACCAGATCTGCTGCTGCATACCTGGACTGATCTCACAGAAAAATAGCAAAGATCAGCAAACATTGCCTCGGAACCTGGGTTTTAGAAATGATGATCAGCTCTACATCCCGGAAAATAGAGACAAAAAATATAAAACAACAAACTTTACCAAAAAAGAGGAAGAAGATTGAGGAGTTATAAGTTTCTTAAATGAATTAATGGAGAAAAAAGAATAAGAAAATAGAGAAAATTGCTTACAGACACACAGTCACACACTGAAGTATATTTCTTTAGAAGGCCAAGAAAACGTCAACAGTGAAGAAAAACAGGTGACCCCTCGGAGACATCCGATTAAAAAAAGAAGAAAAAAAAAGGTGACATAGAAGGTGAGGATAAGATGTCTTCATTCAAGTGGGAAAAAACATCAAGAAATTACCATGGGCTGATATCTATACCAAATGGAAATGTTTAAGCCATTGATATTTATCTCTCAAAAGAGAGGCGAAGAGTCAAATCTATTGTACATATATTTCATCTGAGTACTTGTCCTAAAAAATTCAAGTTTATGTTTTAACCAAGAAAATGGAAGAGCTGCACCTAACTTTGTTAGACCAAACCCCAAATTAAGTTCTTGAAACATAAATATCCTAAAACATAAACAAGTTTACCAGGACACAATCACTAACAGATAATGCAAGACCAGATGCAAAGTAGCATTCAATTGTAGTGTACCCCATGACAACACACTGATACAGAGACAAGCTTAATCCCCTTCTATTGCATATAATGAATCAAAACTACTCAAGACTTTTATTAGAATTTAACCTTCCAAAAGATAGAGGACAAATAAAAGGCGCACTTGAAACTTGGGTTAGGACAAGAACAAAGAAAATAAGTACATGTGAAAAGCCCTGATTGCTCAAGATCAGAATTCAGAAAAGCTGGAAAAGTGAAGATCCAAAGGGACTATTTAGTTCAAATGATGTTTTCCATACATTCATGCTTCAAAGGCATATTTTCAAGAATAGTTTTAATTTATGGTACATAACATAATTTTCCTCTACAATTCTTTGACAAAAATCAATTCGCATATTGCCTTATGATTGGCAACTCAAAGACCGCAATTACTTCCTTTTTATTAAAATGTGCAACAGATGTACAGCCCACGGATTGTTGGTGGTAGAACTCAAAAGGGGGTTCGCAATGAAGCTTGTCTTGGATAAATCCCACATCGCAATGGGAGGAAAAAATTAGGGGCCATAAAAGGGCTAGTTCAACATTCAACTGTTGAGGCGCCTTTTCTATCAAAGCCCAAGGGGACAAAACTGTGACAGTTGGACCTGGGCCGTTACAACTGGTATAAGAGAACCATCTTTCTTAGAGGAAGCAACTTAAGCGGTATCCAGGGCAAGTTCAAGTCTTTTGTTCTCTTTTTAAAGCTGAAACAAGCTAACAGATAATGCAAGAACAGATGCAGAGTAGCATTCAATTGTGGTGTACCCCATGACAACACACTGATACAGAGACAAGCTTAATCCCCTTCTATTGCATATAATGAATCAAAACTACTCAAGACTTCTATTGGAATTTAACCTTCCAAAAGATAGAGGACAACCTTCCAAAAGATAGAGGACAAATAAAAGGCGCACTTGAAACTTGGATTAGGACAAGAACAAAGAAAATAAGTACATGTGAAAAGCCCTGATTGCTCAAGATCAGAATTCAGAAAAGCTGGAAAAGTGAAGATCCAAAGGGACTATTTAGTTCAAATGATGTTTTCCATACATTCATGCTTCAAAGGCATATTTTCAAGATAGTTTTAATTTATGGTACATAACATAATTTTCCTCTACAATTCTTTGACAAAAATCAATTCGCATATTGCCTTATAATTGGCAACTCAAAGACCACAATTACTTCCTTTTTATTAAAATGTGCAACAGATGTACAGCCCACGGACCGTTGGTAGTAGAACTCAAAAGGGGGTTCGCAATGAAGCTTGTCTTGGATAAATCCCACATCGCAATGGGAGGAAAAAATTAGGGGCCATAAAAAGGCGAGTTCAAGATTCAACTGTTGAGGCGCCTTTTCTATCAAAGCCCAAGGGGACAAAACTGTGACAGTTGGACCTGGGCCGTTACAACTGGTATAAGAGAACCATCTTTCTTAGAGGAAGCAACTTAGGCGGTATCCAGGGTAAGTTCAAGTCTTTTGTTCTCTTTTTAAAGCTGAAACAAGTTCATCCCACAGCCCTATTTGCAAGGGATAAATAGCAACTCAATGATTATCCGATGATGCCACAACAGGTATGATTCAGTTCTATAACTTAATATTTTTTCGGCAGAAGAGAATAAATTTGTAGAAAGAAGTTAGTGAAGTGAGGTTGAAAAAACATCTGACGTTGTAACAGTACATGCACATAAATAGAGAAGTCCAAACATAAAAGTCAGGTTCACCGTGTTTCAAAATCTTCTTACTAAAGGAAAAAAAAGCACCTCTTTTCACTCAAGTAACCAAAAAGGGCAGCCCAGTGCACTCAAGTAACCAAGAACAAACAAAAGAAAAAAGGAAACATATAACAGTGCAATTTTGTGTGTGATTCCAATTAAAAGCTCAGTGTCAACTATCAAAAACATCCATGGTCAACAGTTAACCTGTTGCACAAAGAAGACAGCCCCCAAGCGAGTACCAGGCCTTCGTAGGATTGCGTTTAAAGTAATAGTATATATGAACTGGATTAAATGCCCTCCAAACCCTGGAATCATAATTAATGAGGTTGTAGATGCCAATTCCACCCAGGGAACAGAACCATATAAACAAAGCAGGACCCACGAAAAGCCCCACTTTACTTGTCCCATATTTCTGTACACTGAACAGAATTACAAGAAATGCCACTGAGATCATCACAACTTGATCTGCAAAAGACATTAGAGTATAAGAATCTTACAACTAAAAGGACTTCAAGTGCATAATGATATCACATATGGTAGAAAGAGCAAATCATATCCATCCTATCATCTGATTCTCATAGGTTAAACCTAACACCTCATACAAGGTGCATCAACAAATCAGTCTTGTCAGGCTAAAACTATCAGCTCACACGACTGAGCTTCCGTAGCAATTTTGAGCAGCACAACTATTAAATGGTACGAATTCTCAATGACCAAAACGATACAGAATGTAATATAACCAGAAATTCCTTTCATTACTGAGCTAGGCAATGTCAATGAGGTTTATACCTCATATGCACATAAGCAAACTGCATTTAAGAAAAACATGGACCATTTCCTCAGTTTGTGCATGTCATCCGTGAACATATCACACTAATCATCCTTGTGTCATTCCAATTGTAATGGATGTCCCAAAGGAATGGTATAACAGAAATTAAGAGCAAACTATGTACCAGAAAACTGTTTTCAGTTTACAGAAAGGCATGTTGAAGAGAATTAAGTGATCAACATACTTGCAGAAGACATACTCCAAGAAGTGAACAATTCTGTAAAGGTTCCCCAGCCAATAAGTAAGATTACATTACAACAACAACAACAGACCCAGTCTAATCCCACAAGTGGGGCAGAGGCGGATCCAGGATTTTATAACTGCGGGTGCCATAATTTTTAATGCAAACTTACCATTAATGAAGGAAATTGAATTAGGGTGTACATTTAGCTGGTTCGATCCGTTTTGAATTAATTCCACTTAGTTGATTTGATCCATTTTAAATTTATTTCGATTTATAAGATATTTTGTGATCACCAAATTAAATAAATTTTTTCCAATTTGATATAATTCTCTCAATTTAAATTCTATTGAATTATGTGATTAAAAACATAAAAAAAAATAGCAAATACACCCATTTAATCTCCATATAGCTAGACTAATATTATGTCTATTGATCCCATCATTGCAAAAAAAAAAAAAATTGGAAACCAAGGAATAACATTAGATGGGTGAAAAGAGAAAATAATTAAAATCACATCCAAACAAAATTATGAGATTTTTGAAAAAAGGAAAGAAAAGTATAATTTAATATACTATAGAATGGAATTGTACAACGAGACTACGAGAGAAAATAGAAAGATAAAGAAATAAAAAGAAGTTAAGAAAAGAGCAAAAAGAAAACAAAGAAAAGGAACATGAAAGGACACGGATAAAGGAAAAGCTTTGGAATTTGTTGGGAATCGATCTTGCATCCTAGGGCTGGGGAGTTACAAGTTTAACCATGGCACCTACAGTTAAGTTGTGACGTTGGGTGCCAAGCTTTAGCATATAACTCTTTTTATGTAAAATACAAATACATACATGCAATTTTACCCGAGCGACCGGGTGGCGTGGCACCCCAAGTCAACTACGTAGATCCGCCCCTGAAGTGGAGTCTAGGGAGGGTTGAGGGTAGTGTGTACGCAGACCTTATCCCTACCCCTACCTGGTAAGGTAGAAAGGCTATTTCCGGTAGACCCTCGGCTCAAGAGAAGGTGAAGAAGAGAAAGAAAGAAGGGGAAGAAGAAAAAGAAGGAGAACAAGGAAACGAAAGGAGAAGAAAAAGAAAAGGAAGGAGATGAAAAGGAAGAACTAAGATTACATTACCTTGCTTAATCCCAGAAACTCCAACTCTTAAACCACCAACAGCAGACATTACTGCATCAGCATAGTTGAAAGAACTTAAACTTTAAATAGAAAAGAATAGCTTATTCATTCAAAAAAAAAAGGACCTTAGAGGACCAAAAGGCAGTACTGACTTGTTTCTCTCAACCAACAGATTTAACAGGTAAAGAAAGGCTACAGATACCTGACATAGCAGGTGTAACGACTCCATCAGCTATCACCATAGCAGTACCAGCAAGAACTAACATCAGAAGAAGCTTTTTCAATGTCAATGATGCTTCAAGTCTTTCTTTTATTCTCAAAGACCTCTCAAGTTCTGGAGATGGCACCTTCAGTCTGAAGCCTGATATTCGAGCATCTGATGGAAGTTGGTTTGGAAGAAGATTAACCTTTGCATGCCTACAAAGCAATGAGTACAAAGCAAATGTACCACCTGCAGTTATTAACCAAACTCATTGAATGAATCAGAAGATACAAAGTATAGAGCATAATGATGTAAAACAGCTCGCCAAATTTCAAACGTCAGCTCACCTTCACCATCATCATTGGCCCAGAGAACAATAAGAACATATTTAACCAAAGGAATGAGGATTAAGGTATACAAAACCAAGGATAATGCACCAAGAACATCTTCGTTGCCATTGACAGGGGCCTTGCTGAACATCACACTGAAGGTATATAAGGGACTCGTCCCCACATCACCAAACACAACTCCAAGAGTCTGAAAGGCCAATAGGATTTTCCTACCTGCTGAGACATCCTGCAAATACACTTGAAAATTAGTAAGTAATTCACTCTGTCTTCTAAAAAGAATGCCTACTAAAATAACAACAACAATAACAAACCCAGTGTAATCCCACTAGTGGGGTCGGGGGAGGGTAGTGTGTACGCAGACCTTACCCCTACCTTCAAGAAGGCAGAGAGGCTGCTTCCGAAAGACCCTCGGCTTAGAATAGGGAAAAGGAAGGGCAACAACGACAAGCATACCAATTAGAAAACCGAAGCAAAAATACAAAACTAAATATAATAGGTACGGTAATCTGAAAGCTGACATGAAAGCAACAACAAGTAATCACAGAAGTCAAGGGATACGAGAATACACAAATAACACTAAATCACGTACTAAAGCTACTGTTACCGACAAGGACAACGATCGGCTACCTATCCTAACCCTCTACCTTAATTTTCAACCTCCACGCCTTCATATCCCTGGTCATGTCCTCAGTAAGTTAGAGCAACGCCATATCTTGCCTAATCACCTCTCCACTGCAGATTTTTGTTAAGAAGATTGGAAAGACTTGAAGATTCTTAGCTTCTCTCTTTGCCCTCTTATACTCTTCAAAGGTTTCTCCCTCTTCTGTTATTGGTAACTTCCCATAAAAGAATCTTTTAATTTTAATAGTTCTTTACACCTCTTCATTCCACCACCAAGCAATTGCATCCAGGTCCTAGGCCTTGTGTATGCCCAAACGTCAATTGATATTGCCTCCAAAAGGGTGGATCTAATCCTAGCATTGGCAACACCAAGTGAATACTTTCCCATCCCAATGTTTATAGCCTGCTCGGCCAAGCTTCTAAAATCATCTTATTTTGAAAAGTGCTTTTTAGAAAAGTACTTTTAGTGAGAAGCAGATTGTGTTTGGCAAATTAATTTGAAAAGCACTTTTAAGCAACAATTAGTGCTTGGCCAAGCTTTTAAAAAGTGCTTCTAAGTACATTTTTCTCAAAAGTCCTTTACAAAAAAGTGCTTTTGGGAAGAAACTGCTTTTTTTGCTTCTCAAAAAATGCTTCTCCTTCTAGTCAAAAGCACTTTTTGTTCCTTCTAAAAGCTTGGCCAAACATCTTTAACTTTGGAAAAAAACACTTTACACCCAAAAAAACCTATTTGGCTTAGCTGATTCAAAGAAGTTAATGAGCATTAAGTGCTCATTAATGCTCATTTACCCTAAAGAACTTAATATTGGGTATGTTGTTTTAATGAGCATTAAGTGTTGAAAAGCACTTTTAAGTGCTGAAGCTGATTTAATAAATAAACAGTTACGTGTTTGGTAAGAGTGCTGACACTTATAATAAGCAGTTGAAGTGCTTGGTAAAAAATGCTGATAAGCTCTCTTTTTTTGTTAAAATGACTCAAATGTCCTTAAAGCTATTTACCCTAATTAGAAACTGATTATTGCAAGATTTAAATTCATTGTTTCATATATTATTTTATGTCTCATTTATTTTTTAGTTTAAATTTTATTAGATAAGATTATTTTATATAATTATAAATTATTTGATAATAAACTTAACATGCAATAATTATAACTTGACTAAAGTTTGTTGGTAAAAATATACTTAAATAGTGCACAAAATATTCATATAGAAAATAGAAGTGTTCAAACATTCTTTATTTCTAATAGGAAACAAACATTCATTATATGAGAGTATGCAAACTTGCTCACTCCAGATAATGCTAAGAAAAATCCGATTTTTGTTAATGGTAAGAAGGTGACGGAACAATTGATGGGTTAGGAATTTTGTTTTAAAGATAGAAGTTTTTTAGGGATATAATAGTAAAAAATTTGGTCAAACTAAAAGTGCTGATATGTTGAAAAATCATATGTTGGGGGTGACCAACTTATGGCTTATAGCTTATTTTTGGCTTATAAGCACTTTTAATTTACCAAACGCGTAGATAAGCTAAAAAGTGCTTATAAGCCGGTTTTGACCAGCTTATAAGCTTAGCCAAACACCCTCAAAAGCACTTTTGGCCAAAAAGAAGCTTGGCCAAACAGGCTATAAGAAGTGAAGATCACAAAAAAATGACAAGTTTCTGGGACTTGAAGCTAACCAACATTTGAAGTGAAGCGCGAAATTATGAAAAATTATATTAAAAAAAAAATAAATATTGAATTTAGTACCATAATAATGAAAAAAAAATAGTCATTAAAAAGGAATAATTAAAATAATAAATTTTATAATCCAAAGTTCAATATTTTCAATATTAATTTCACTCCTCAAAGTTGAGATTTAAAGAACTGATCAATTTGCGCATCATTGTTTGAATTGCACACTTTTGTAAAGTGCATGGCCTCGTCCATAAAGTGACAACACTTCGCTTCTTGTCGCATTAAGTAATGAATCAACAACTTTAGATATCACTGCATCTGTTTGAGCACCGATGTGCAGCATTACTTGGTACATGTAATGGCAAGAGATAGCAAGCACCCGGTGGACTACTCGAGGTGTCTGCAACCACCCTAGAAACCGCAGTGATAAAGAGGAAAACTGCAATTACTATTTTTTAATACAACTTGTCATTTCCTTCCCTTGGATAGCTTCTAACTCTCATGTTCCTCTAGCAATTATTTATCCTTAAACGTTGTTAGGTGCCTTTCTAGTGTCCACCATCGTATCCTTGACTGTAAATAACTCTTCTCCTTTTTAGCTTCTCTCTCACTTCATGCCCAAGACAACCAGACTATGTTAGGTGGTTAGAGCTCATTCTAGTATAAGATGCAACTCTTACATGTGAACTTACCACTTCTCCAAAACAAAATATTGTTTCTCCACTCATTTGGTATTTTCCGTTCCCAAAATACAACATTGAATAGCTTGGTTAGTCATACTACCCAAACTTCAACATGGATACCAATTGAACCACAGGCTTTTCTAGCCCTCCTACTTCTTATAACATCCTCTACTTTAGTAGATTTGATTGTACAAGTGTAGTTAAGGCCATTTGTCACAAATGTACGAAGATATTGAAATAGCATGCCATCTCTCTTTGATCTCAATATCCTGGTCAAAACTGGTTGATAATCATTTTTAATACACTTAATTTGGTTCAAGTTCTCTCTTCACTTATAAAGAAAAGTCTTTGCTCCTTTCTCTCTTAGTTGTGCTTGCTTATGCATTTCTTTGTCCATCCTGGCGTCCATAAATTATAGTACAAGTCATCAGAGTCTTTACCTCGAGCTCTACTAAGTAACTTTTTACCTTAGCACTATACTGTTTATACACTTTACTGAGAAAAGGTAAGGGTATTTCACTGATGACGATCGCACCAAAAAGGTGTGTGATCACAGTATATACAAATTGTTCATGATACTATTCTACCAGCAACTCATAAAGTTAAATCTATCATTTCACCTATGATACTCCCTTTGTTTCATTTTAATAGGTAGTGCTTGACTCGGCACAAAGGCTAAGAAAGAGAGACTGCTGACAAAGTACGCTTTGAACTTTTAGGTCCTAAACATATCATTACATTTCTATAGCTATAAGAGTATGTCATTAAGGATAACTAAAATTCAAATTTAAAGAGTTTTCAAGTATAGAAAAGCGTCATTCTTTTTTGGAACACACTACAATCCAAAGAGTTTCAGATAAAATAGAAAAGGAAGGAGTATTTATGCATTAATACTTTGATCAATACGAGAAAAGAGGTACACAAATATTTCAATTGATGTACAGGATAACCAATTTTGGAACACACTGCGATCGAAAGAGTTTCATATAAAATAGAAAAGGAAGGAGTATTTATGCATTAATACTTTGATCAATACGAGAAAAGAGGTACACAAATATTTCAACTGATGTACAGGATAACCAATTCCTTCAAAGCATCCACTATTCCTCTCCTTCCATTGGACCCAAAATATGCATAATGAGATAGTTTGCCATTGTTTTTTGGGAGTCTCATGTCGCTTCATTTCAGCGCAACTCTTGAAACAACTTCCCAGAGATGGCCCAGCTGGTCTTAAGAATTTAAAGGAACATAATGGGACTGTGCTCGTACACTCTTAAAAGGCTTCTCTATTTTCTGTTATAGCAAATTTCTGTACCACTCTTTTTTGCTTTAACAACTTTTTGCACCTCCTCATTTCAACAATAGAACACTTGTGGTCAAGGTCCTAAGTCATATACACACGAAGTTCACTTACAACTTTGTAAATGCACTTGTCATTTCCTGGATATCTGTATTAGCTTCCAAATCTCGGATCCTCCTTCAATTAATTGTCCTCATGTGCTATTTGCTTTATGCCATTTAGTGTTCACCATAGAATCTCAATTGCCTGATAGTTTTCTCTTTTTTCGCTCCTCTCTTTGCTTCATATCTGCTTACCAGTTCATCTTGAGTGGTTAGTGTTTCTCCACCTATAACCTTGCAGTCTTTACATGTGACCCTGTCACTTTTTTAAGGATGAAGTCTATTTGGCTATAGTTCTCTTCCAATTTTAAGTTTTATCAAGTGCAATTCCCTTTTAGTAAAGTGTTAGCCAAAACTAAATTATTAACTATTGATCAGGAAAAGAAAAATATTGGCTAAGCCAAACTATAGAAGAGCATTCATTCTTCATTCTTGGTACAACAACCACATGCGAAGACAAATCAAGAAAATGAACACATTTTCTTTAAGATGGTTAGAGTTACAAGTATCAAAGATAAGGCAATAAGCAATAATTGGAGATGCATAAGCATTCAAGGATGACCTCAAGCATCAAAAAGTGATGCAATAACTACTTTTGGGAGGATCACAGAAATTCAGAAGCTAAGGAAAATGTTAGCTTACAAACTGGGCAGAGGACATGGTACTAAATAGAAGTGAGGAAAAGAGATAACATATGTCCTATATTAGATATTGTATAGAGTTTAACGTAACTTTTACTTGTCAAAAAAAAAAAAAAGTAAAAACCTGATTGAGTATTTTGCTTCTATCATTACCTACAGAAAAGTTAAATTCGCACTAATTTGGCACCTGTTCAAACAACTTCGTTTGTACCCTCCTTTGCTTCAAAAATACTTCAGTTTCTTGTTCCTTTCTTCTAACCTTGACTACCCTCTCTCCTCTTTGTTTTTTCTCCCTTTCTGTCCATCAGTGTTACCATTCTTGGGGTCAAATAAGCTTCACAACCCTCTGCATTTCAGTTTTTTCCTTACAGTGCAGATATCATCTAAGAGCAGACATATTGTATAACAAGTTGATTACGTAACCAAGTGAAATCAATGCACAAGTTTCGCCAAGCAAGTTCAACCGAAAACAGGTGAAGAGGTTCTAGAATGTAAATATAATAATTTACCAAATTAAATTATGCATAATTAAGAAAATAAAGGTTGGATCATACAATTCAGCAAATTCATAACTAGAGAAACTCACATCAAAGTCGTTCTTCTGAGCACCAGGGACTTCAAGAGCTTCAACATCAAAGGAATCAATGCGAGGGCCAGTACGGATCAGCTTACGCACGGCATTATCGTCCTCATCCTCAGAGTCCAAATCCAAGACATTGCGCGGCGTCGAACCATCATCTCCATTGACAGTATCATGGTCAACACTATTAATATCCGAATCATACTCATCCTGAAACACCCATCGCGATTCAATCGAATCCATAGAGGCTAATCCGCCATTATTCTCCCTATCCTTCT
This sequence comes from Nicotiana attenuata, assembly GCF_001879085.1. Lineage (NCBI taxonomy): Eukaryota > Viridiplantae > Streptophyta > Magnoliopsida > Solanales > Solanaceae > Nicotiana > Nicotiana attenuata. Next base: position 51,619,074 of record NC_031995.1, read on the forward strand.
CCAATCCCACATTCACCATGTTAAAAATGATCAAGAGATTTACATGTAGATTTGATACTATAGTCAAATCTTCTTCACAGGTCCTCCTCGTACGATTCAAAATCAATCAACTGAATAATTCTTACTATGCGTCTTCTTATAGGTATAGGTATACGTATAGGTATGCATTTATGTATATCAAAATGTGTAAAAACTGAGAGAGTGGATTGAAATCGAAGCCCTATAAATTTGTGAAGGATTTGGATGAGATTTAACAGAGATTTGGGTTTAATTATAAACTACTTTGAACGGATCAAGCAGTTTGTTGGGGGTTGGGGGTAAAGGGGTGGAGGTAGCAACTACCTTTTTTACCCGAACGCTGCGTTTTCTGGCCAAGCTCTCCCGAAAGCACTTTTTTTAATAAAAAAAATTTTTTTAAATGTTGAAGTGTCTGTCCAACTTTTGGAAGGAATTTTTTTTTTAGTAGAAGCAAAATCAGTTTTGAAGAGCTTATCCCCAAAAATACTTTTTTAAAAAATACACTTAAAATATTTTGTAAAAGTTTGGTTAAATATTAATTGTTACTCAAAAGTATTTTTTCAATTAATTAGCCAAACACAATTACTTCTCATCAAAAGTACTTTTTAAAAAGCACTTTTTAAAATAAAAAAAAACACTTCTAAAAAAAAATCAATTTTAGAAGCTTAGTCAAACTGGCTATTAATTTGGTACTATATTTGCCAATGCATAGGGGTAAAACATACGCCGGATGTGTACCTCAAACCATATTAATTTAGTAAGTGAGAAAATTTAATTATGACAAATTAAGGTGCAAATATATATTAATTAATTACTGTCTTTCAGAAAGAATGAACATATTTCTATTTGAATAGTCAAACAAAGTTCTCTTTTATAAATAATTTTTAAATATTTTGAATATTACTATTATATCTTGTAGTACACATTTTATAATTTTTAGGCTGAATACATATGGAGACACTTAAGTTGGCACCATTTTTCTATTTGAGCACTTATATTACCCCTAAACTTGTTCTAATTAGGCACTTTATTGACAATTAGCCAAACTTACAAAGTGTGTGCAATGCACTCGCTGCTGACCTAGCGAATGACAAATAAAAAAAGGACATATATCATTTTGAGTTTAAAAAAAAAAACTATTTTAAAATCTATTTAGTAAACAAAATAAAATAACATTCTCAAAAAGAAAAAAAAATTAATTTACACTCCAATCAGAAAATGACACATTATTAACAAAAGAAAAGACAAAAAAGGACATATTGGTGTTCTTGAAATCATTGTTCTTGGTGTTCTTATCTATCTTCATGTGTATTCTTGTTCCAACCGCGATTTTAATCCAAAATTTCAAGATAAACTCCTCCAAATTTGTTGTAACTTCAGCTAAAGATTCCCCACAAAGACTCAAGATAACCCCAATATTAATTTCTCAAATTTTCATCAAATCAAGTAACCAATTTTAAACCTTTAAGATTTCTTAAAGACTCCATTAATGGTGTTTTGACTTCAAATGAAGAATACGGTCTCACTTCGGTTTCAATCAACTGAGACGATTGTTGGTTCAAACTTTCGAGCTAAATTAATGGTAGAGGCATGACAATGGTGAAAGTGGGAGAGACAATGGTGGAAGTGATGGTGTAGAGAAAAGAAGAAGAAGAAGAAAGAAACAAAAAGAAAAAATAAAGATAAAATCTGTTTTTTGGGCTCTTCACGCGCCTATTTTGGGTGAAGTTCACTCTATGTGCCAACTCAGCAAGAAGTATCTAATTGGAAAAGTTTAGGGTACTATAAGTGCTCAATTGAAACACCCTTAAGTTTAGGTGTCTAAATGAAAAATGGTGCCAACTTTAAGTGTCTTCAAATGTATTCAGCCTAATTTTTAAGTATGTAAATTTTATTTTGAAAAGCTTGAAAAATCTGCATTCGATTTATACTGAAAAGTAATCAATTTAATCTACATACTCCGAAAAGGTCCTAACAAATTAAAATAGAGGGAGTATAATTTAGTGATAATATATGCCATACACTCATCAAGTGGGTGTAAACACAAAAATACGTGTAAGTTTTAATTAAAATATTTTTGTTATTTTAAGATGCACCTACACACAAGAGGGGAGGGGGTGTACTGTGCCGTATCTAATTTTCGCGTGCTAAAGAACCTGGTTCTTTGACTGGACTATTTTGACACAAAAGTGAAAGCGAAGTGCGAAAATATAGACAACATATCAATTTTTACATGGAAAACTCCTTGCTCATGGGAGTAAAAAAAATACAACTTACCCTCATAGGATTTGCCTTCAAAACTTCACTAACTTCAAATAACAATTTTAGGTTTCAATAACCAAGGGGACTAACTCTGGTACCCTACCCCCTACAATGAACCCAATTGTAGCTAAGCTTTACATTACAACTCTATAACCAAGGAGACTAATTTTAGTATCCTTCCCATACTATCACAACCAAAATCTCCCTCCGTAGTATGTCGTGACGGCACCTAGTCTCTATTACTAGGTAAGCCTAACGGTTGCGGAAAAACTGAACAACAACATAAATAACTACTAAACCTTAACAATAACAGGTATATATATATATATAAAGATGAAAAACTGCCACTCGACATATACAAGTAAAACCCAAAAATTTTGAGCATACAACTCCCCAAAGACCCGGTAGTCACAAGTCACAAGCTCTAGGGAAAAACTCTAACTGTCTCTATACATCAATGTTTAGGAACAATAAGAAGAAACAACATAAAGGATAGAGGGGGACTCCAAGGTCTGCGGACGCTGGCAGATGTACCTTGAAGACTCCGAAAGCCGCAACAAATACTCTCGACTAATAGCGGGGCTGGTAGGAGGTACCTAGGTCTGCACACAAAATATGTGCAGAAGAGTAGCATGAGTACGCCACAACGGTACCCAGTAAGTGTCAATCCTAACCTCGATCGAGTAGTGACGAGGTCAGGTCAAGGCCCTACTGGAATATAATAATCTAAGGCAGAAAATATAGCAATGTAATAAGAGACTGGAAATTTAACAAGGAGAAATTACAGAAAGATAACAACACAGCACATAGGGATAAACAACAGGGGTGCTCCCGAGATACTGTCTCGTAGTCCCAAAAGTATATGCTCAACAGAGGACCTCCCGAGGTACCGCCTTGTAGTCCCAAAAGTAAATATGCAACGGGATCTTCCGGAGTACCACCTCGTAGTCCCAAAGTAAATATGCGACATGGGATCTCCCGAATTACCGCCTCGTAGTCCCAAAAGTAAATATGCAACAGGGGATTTCCCGAGGTACTGCCTCGTAGTCCCAAAAGTAAACACACAGCTCGAAATCGATGAAAACAACAATTACAACAGGAAATCATACAGTTTAAGACTAAATACAAGTCAAGGAAAAAGTAGGAAATCAACTAAGCATGTTGTACAGATTTCAACTAAGCAGTTAAGACACGTAGACATGCGGTATTAGGCTAAACAGGATAACTGCACATGATGGTATAACTCAAATTAAGATGTAACAGGTTACTGCTCAGTAAAAACTGGATTTTTCAATAATTAGCCCGTGTACGCACTCGTCATCTCACGGTACACGGCACTCACATATCACAGAAGTATCACAACAATACCAAATTCTAAGAGGACTTCCCCCATACAAGGTTAGGCAAGCCACTTACCTCAAATCAAGCTCAATCAGTCAATAAGAATGTCATTTCCTCGATTTTCCGACCCCAAATGGCCCAAATCTAGCCAAAAGAAATTTTATACCATAAATATAACTATAAGAAACTAATCTTTTTTTAAGCAAATATACCACTAGGCAGGCTGCCTAGTGGCTAATATATAAATAAAATCCCAAAATGGGTCCAAAGCTTACAAGATGTCCAAATCAAAATAGAAGTTGCATGAAGCTACTAAAGATAGAAAAGCTAAAGTCTAATGAACTAGCTATTACAATATTGTCCGCTGAATGCTTCCTTCTCCTGTCAGTGTATGTGAATCCAATTGCCATTGGCAAATACCAAGCAGCACCTATCAAGCTCTCACCAGGCGCCAGGGTATCCGGTCCATAGGCTAGAATGAATTCCAAACATCTCCACCATAGAATTGAAGCCAGCATACTCTTCCAATTATTAGTGTTGCTACAATATGATCTCCATAGGCAGTGTACTGACTCTATCCAAGTATAAATCATGTGGTCGATCATCAATATTATCACGTAAAAGAGCCTGGCTACACCTGTCTTAAAGCTGGCTTTAGGCAGGCTTTACAAGGCAAAAGCCAGGCTGGGGCTGGCTTTATGCAGGCTTTGCAAGGCAAAAGCCAGGCTGGGGCTGGCTTTAAGCAGGCTTTGCAAGGCAAAAGCCAGGCTGGGGCTGGTTTTAGGTAGGCTTTGCAAGGCAAAGCCAGGCTGGGGCTGGCTTTAAGCAGGCTTTGCAAGGCAAAAGCCAGGTTGGGGCTGGCTTTAGGCAGGCTTTGCAAGGCAAAAGCCAGGCTGGGCTGGTTTTAAGCAGGCTTTGCAAGGCAAAAGCCAGGCCAGGGCTGGCTTTAAGCTGGCGATGCCAGGGTAACGCCAGGGGTATCATCAGGCTTTAGCCTGGCGCCGCCAGGCCTGTGGAGCTAGATGATTTTATGTTCTTGTAAGCTCAGATCCTTATCTTCCCGAACCTTTCATGTAGAAATCGTTATAAACATTGCTAAACCATCCTCAGATTGAGCATGAAGACATGCTAATACCACTGAGAAGTGATTCAATAATCTCCAAAAATTCCACATAACAGATTCAACCTGTTCCTTAACATTTGAACATATCAGAAGTAGAATAAATTGCACCATCCAATACCTGCTTATCACATTGGTCCTATACACTATCAAAGCACCCCCAGAATGAGCATGTGACCATGCTAATACCACTGGAAAGTACCTTAATAGCATACAGAATGAGACATAAAAGAAACACCCAGGTATGTGCAGATTCCTATCCTGTGAAGCCATTAGTCTAGGGCTCTTCTCTTTGATATTCTAACCCTAAGGTTAGGAGTTTAAGACTTGTCTAAATTAATCAATCTCCTCCCTGCACTAGGCAGTTCAGAGAATGACTGCAAAAGAAAAAACAATGTTAGCTATAAAATCCGCCATTGAGTTGCCTTCTCTGAGCATATGTTGAAAGATCACATTGAAGTTGCCCTTCATCCCTATAATTTTATTCACATCATTTGCAATTACCCAAGGAGGATCTCATTCCCCTTCTATCACTTTCTTCATCACTAATGAATCAGTCTTCAATATAAGAGGGTGAAGATCATGCTCCACACAGTATTCCAAACCTTGAAGAATAGCCTTAGCTTCAGCCACCACATTAGTTGTCACCCCCAGGTCTACTGCCCTTGCATATACCACATCACCTTCATCATTCCTCGCACAAAAAGCCTAATGAGCAAGGACCAGGATTTCCTTTTGAGGCTCCATCAGTATTGCATTTCTACCAACCATGAAAAGGAAGCTGCCATGTTACTCTTGTAGTGATCAATATAGGTTTATATCCTTCAAAATATTGAATTATGTCTGGCCATAACAATGGAATATTAGGCATCCAAGCATACCTCACCCTTGCCAGGTGATGCAATATCCTATTGATCTCATGAATCACCCTATTTGTAGACACTGAAACCCTATGTTTACCTGCATTTCTTCTCTTCCAAAGTTCCCAAGTGATGATAGCTGGTACTGCTTGAAACAATGGCTTTAGCTTTGGACAACATTGAGCATACCACCAATGCCTTATAACCTGCTTCAATTGAATCAATGGCACAGTAATTCCAGCAACCCCCATGAACAAGTTCCATACTTTAGAGACAGTAGGACTTGTGATAAATATATGCTCAATAGATTCCTCTTGGGGCTACTGACAACACCAACACCTAGACATCACCATTTTCCCTTGCCTCCTCCACATGTCATCAGTGGCTATTTTCTTCCTCCACAATCTCCACAAGAAGAAGGATATCTTGAATGGTAAGCCTTTAATCCACATTAACTTGAATTCCTGATTACGATCAGCCCTATGCCTTAATATTTGCCAAGCACTGCTTACACTGAACTTGCTTGAAGGAGTTGGCATCCAGTATGGCCTATCCCAGTATCCCTCACTGCCTTCATAATGCACATTCAGCCTTATATGTTGTGCAATTTCCTCATTGAAGGTTTGATATAGCAGCTGATCATCCCATGTTTCACCTTGCCGTAATTATGCCACATCCTGAAGATCTTCATTGATTGGAAAGTCTTCAGGTAATACGTGATAAAGTGCACCCAATCCAGTCCAATTTTCATGCCAAATAATGGTTGTTCCACTCTTCAATTCCCATAGGATCTCATGTTCTACTTCTTCCCTAACATTCAGCATTTGTCTCCAAACATTAGACCCCCTTCTAAACTACACCACCATTGGTATCTCATTCTCGCAATACTTATTCCACATGATATTAGACCAAAAAGATTTTGTGGTCCTAAACCTCCACCATAGTTTTGCAAACAATGCCCTCGACACATCATGTAAGGATCTAAAACCTAGGCCCCCTTCCTCTTTAGGAAGGCAAAGATTTTGCCAGGAGGCCCAATCTCTGCTTCTCCCTTCTTCCTTTGTGCTCCAAAAGAACCTAGCAAAAATCTTATGAAGATGCTCCAAGACATTTTTTGGTGGATGCAGGACTGATAACATGTGGACTGGCATACTTTGCAACACACTAGTAATGAGTGTTGCCTTTCCTCCAAATGACAGCAGCTTTCCTTTTCATGAATGCAATTTAGCCTTTACTTTCTTGATAAGATCCTCATAATATTCCTTCCTCCTTCTAGTGTAGAAAATAGGACACCCTAGATATGTGAAGGGGAATTTACCTCTTGCAAATCTTGTAATAACTCCAACCGCCTGACACAGTCCATTAGGAATCTTTGAATACATGTAGTATGAACTCTTATCTTTGTTGATCTATGGCCTGATATCTTCTCATATTTCCCCAACACTGCCATAATCTTGCTCAAGGATGGAGGATGAGCAGAAGCAAACATTATAGTATCATTAGCATATGCCAAGTGGTTTAAAGGATTAGACCACTTAGGCATTCCAAATCCCACAAATGACCTGTCTTCAAATAGCTTATTCAAAGACCTGGAAAGTACCTCAGCTGACAGAATGAACAATGCTGGTAATAGAGGATCCCCTTGCTTCACACCCCTTGTAGACTTAAAGAACCCTAAGGACTGCCCATTCACCAATACTTGTCAAACCTCCTTTTTCTACCCCCGAAAGGGGTATAAGGGAGTTTTTCCAATTAAAGTGATAAAATCGAAACGGGATTATTTATTTATTCAGAGTCGCCACTCGAATAATTTGTGGTGTCCCAAGTCAGCGGTTTAAAATCCCGAATCGAGGAGTTTGACTCTGTTTTTACAGTTCGCGAAACACAAAATCCGAGTAAGAAATTCTGTTATAACCCGGGAGAAGGTGTTGGACGTTCCCGGGTTCCGTGGTTTTAGCACGGTCGCTCAATTATTATTATTGGCCTATTTATCTGATTTTAAAATATTTTTGAAACCTATGTACATTTTTAAACTTTTGACCGTTTTTAATAATCCGTGATTGTCATACAGCTAATTATTTGATTACATATTGCAAATCATGTCACGGAAACCGTACCCACGATCTACAACATGTTTATTTCATTAACAAGATTAAATTGTGGCCGGGTCACATATATGTACCCCCGAATTAAGATTTATGTATCACGACTACGTCACGGGAACCGTACCCGTAGCTATGATAATTTTATTATAGCGCGCCTAAAGCAAACTATGGTGTTCATGAACTAACTAATTGGTTTGCTTAAACAATTGAGCCCATAACCTAATTCTATCTTAAAAAAAACATGGAAAATTACTACAAACTTGTCATGCCTTTCTCCCAACAGTTCTGAAAATTCCCAAAGATATCACAGTAAATAAAACCAAAAGAAAATGAAACAAAACTAATTTAGTTGGCATGTTAACCACTGAACCAAATAACACCAATGCAACACGATTAACATATAATTCAAAAGAATAGAAAACAACACTCTGTATTTTTAGCAAATGTGAGCATGAAATTAAAACGAGTTCACACAAATAACTTCGACACGAATGAACAAGAGTTAGAATTGGACCTTGATAAGCTTTCAATATTATGTCTCTGTTTAGAATGTGTATACAAGCAAATGAACACTGAGATTCAAACAACCACAGAGATTCAGCAACTCGAACTTGACCGGAAACAATGGACGACACTTCGATCGGCATCAACGAACGACAACCTCGGATTTTCGCAGAAAAAATTTGAACTTCAAATGGGTTTAACAAAGGCAAGAATGGACTGTTTTTAGGCAAAAATGAAGGCTCTCCGGTGACGAAATCCGGCTGAGCCAACCAAATGAACACACAAACAGAAAATCAGTAGAGACAATCGAGGTTGCTGGATCTCGTCACTTCCGGCAACATAGCAGTGAAAAACGAGAGAGAAAGGGCGAGAGATGAGAATGACATGATAGCAGTAGTGTTCGCCGGATTCAATGGAGAGTCGCCGGATTCAGTGCAAGTTAGTCACCTCCGGCGACTTCGTCAAATAGCAACGATGGCGAGCAAGAGGGATGAGGGAGATGGGGTGAATGCTGGAATTCCGGCGAGGGAGGTGGTGCCTGCTGCAGTTGCCGGTTTTGAAGAAGATAGATCGGCAGTGAGGGGTCGTTGGTTTCAGGGGTGGTCGGCAGGTATGGGTGTAGAAGTTCTAGGGTTTTTTTTGTTAGCTTTCATGAAGAAGAAAAGCTTAGCTGCATTTAGGTTGTCTTTGCTTTCAAAAAACGGCTCCCCATTTTTAGGTCTCTTAGGGTTTCTTTTAAGTCTAAGTCTAGGGTTTTAGGGGTATTGGGCTTGGGTTATTGTGGGCTAGGTCCGAAAATTAGGCCTAAAATGGGTTGTTTGAGCCCAAATTTTATTCTTTCTCTGTGAACGAGACTAAAAATACAACCTCATTTACTATTAATCCTACTTAAGTAAAATAACTCTTAAAATAAGACTAACCGTTAAAACAAACCTATTTTTTGGTATTTTCAAATATCATATTAAAATAAAAATAAGGTACTATTTTTGTATTTTTTTAGTTTTAGAAAGCTATATAAACTAAAAGCAACAAGAAAGAAGAAATATTTTTGTAATTTTTACTTTTTGTGATAAAATAAAGTAAACGAGTCAAAACTAATTGAAATAGCGATATTAGGCCTAAACTAAATATTTAAGCTAAAAATGTGTAAAATCTCGAGGAGGGTCAAAAATTACATGTCTACAGCTGCCCCTCTTTGACAGGAAAAGCGACAAGTTTTCAGAGAAAGAATGACGAGATAGGTTTTTTGACTTGACCCTTATTTAGAGAGACCAAAAACTAAACGAAAGGAGGATGTGACCGAGCCCTAGTACCTGAGCTGCCTACATATCCTTGGCTATAAAGGAATCAGGCCACGTGTAGTTCAGAAGTAGGAACAGTGATGGAGTATACCGAGGTGGAGAGCCGATTGAGGTGCCGTCGAGGTTCCGGTCCACGGTCCTGTTATTACAGAAGACTAACTAAGCCTGTCAGCTATGAGTTACAAGATTCCTATCTATAAGTCTTCTGAAGCTTGATCTTGAGTCTTGAATGGTTCTTCATGCAGACTTTAGATTTGAACCTTGATGATTTTTAGCTGCAGGTGTTAGTTCATTCTTCCACCGCTTCTTCGGATCAAGACCGGACACGCAGTGCTCGTGACTTCAGCCATGTCTTGAGCAGCTCACATCTTTCATCAACTTCTGCATTTGGGTTCACTTCCCTCTTTTTTCCTTTCGTTTCTTTTTTCTTGGATTGAGACTTCTTCTTTGGTCATCTCAAACCCCCGTGCCTCGAGATAAAAACCTTATTCTTCAAGCAACTCGTGCTACCTCCGATTTGAAACTTGAAATGAATTCTTAAATGACTTCCCCCATTCTCCATGTGGGTGCCTGCTACTGATTGGAAACTTGAAATAAATTCCCTTGTTTTCCAGGTGGGCGCCTGATGCTTAAACTTTGAAATGTATTCCCTTGTTATCCAGGTGGGCGCCTGATGCTAAAACTTGAAATGTATTCCCTTGTTTTCCAGGTGGGCGCCTGATGCAAAAACTTGAAATGAATTCCCTTGTTTTCCAGGTGGGCGCCTGATGCCAAAACTTGAAATGTATTCCCTTGTTTTCCAGGTGGGCGCCTGATGCAAAAACTTGAAATGTATTCCCTTGTTATCCAGGTGGGCGCCTGATGCTAAAACTTGAAATGTATTCCCTTGTTTTCCAGGTGGGAGCCTGATGCAAAAACTTGAAATGTATTCCCTTGTTATCCAGGTGGGCGCCTGATGCAAAAACTTGAAATGTATTCCCTTGTTATCCAGGTGGGCGCCAGATGCAAAAACTTTAAATGCATTCCCTTGTTATCCAGGTGGGCGCCTGATGCAAAACTTGAAATGTATTCCCTTGTTATCCAGGTGAGCGCCTGATGCAAAAACTTGAAATTTATTCCCTTGTTCCAGGTGGGCGCCTGATGCAAAAACATGAAATGTATTCCCTTGTTATCCAGGTGGGCGCCTGATGCAAAACTTGAAATGTATTCCTTGTTATCCAGGTGGGCGCCTGATGCAAAAACTTGAAATGTATTCCCTTGTTATCCAGGTGGGCGCCTGATGCAAAACTTGAAATGTATTCCCTTGTTATCCAGGTGGGCGCCTGCCATTACAACAAAACAGACAAAACAATAGTAACTTTCTGCCCCAGTTTGATACTGGGAACATCTGTGAGTGTTAATCGAATCATGTTATCCAAAGAGCTACAAGAATTTAAAAGCTAAATCCCATTATCCAGGAGGGTCCTGACAACTTAAACTTAAATCCCATTATCCAGGAAGGTCCTGAAAACTTTAAATTAAATCCCATCATCCAGGAGGGTCCTGACAACTTAAACTTAAATCCCATTATACAGGAGGGTCTTGACAACTTGAAATTAAATCCCATTATCCAGGAGGGCCCTGAAAACTAAAATTAAATTCCATTATCCAGGAGGGTCCTGAACATTTAAAACTAAATCCCATTATCCAGGAGGGTCCTGAAAACTTTAAATTAATCCCCATTATCCAGGAGGGTCTTGAACATTTAAAACTAAATCCCATTATCCAAGAGGGTCCTAAAAAGCCGAGAATGAACTTACCTGAGCCCTGCTCTCTTCCTGGAGGATCTCTGTAGAACGAACAAAATTCCTTGCCCCTGAACCATGCTTTCCTCATGGAGGGTTCCTGCAGATCGAACAAATTTTCTTTCCCCTTCTCAAACCGCCTTTGTGCTGACAAAATTTGGGCACGACACTTGAAAAAAATTCAAGCTTCCAAGCTTTGATTTGGACATAGTCTTCATCCCTGTTTCAAACAAAGAAAACTTGTGAGTTTAAACATGGTGGTTGGTTTGTGGCCTTGACTTTGAGGGCGATTTCTCCTTCACTTCCCATGATAACTTTGATTTCAACTCGAAAGACCTTGCTTGTTTATTGACTAACCACTTTCTCTGTCACCCTTATCACAGAAAATACCTCTGATCCGTTCAAACCCAACACCCTCTATCTGTTACATTGTGCTCATAAATTGACATATACCGAACCTTTGTATCTCACATGAATCGCAAAGCACGTTGATTGTTACCAACTCAATGCGCATACTGTTCTTTCCTGACGTATGCCACTTTGATGTGCTAGCTAGATTCCGTTTTGTGCAATTGGAAAGCTGGTGGCAAATTTTGAAGTCATTTCTCACTTGTTCTGACCAAACAGACTCAGGAAGAGGAAGTAAACAAGACAAAAGGAACAGAGTAAATGACAATGGAAAGAGATGATTCCAAACAAGAAAACTACAAAGTAGAAACTTATCAGTATCCACTAACTCTAATAACCATGACATGCACCTTTGGATTAAGTGGCCTAATCTGTCAAGCAAGTCTAATGTTCAACTCTCGTTGTACCTCTGAGTCGTGAAATTGGGCTTCCATGCTCCGATTATCCTATCTGATTCACGGTCCTTATTCGACTTGTAGTGCCCTAAGGGTTTTCACCATTAAGCCTCTCTCATTTTGTTCTTCCTCTCAACTTACCGTCGCCTTATGGTGCCTGTGAAGGTTTTAACCGATAAGACTCTCTCATTTTTTTTCTTTTCTTCTTTTTTTCCCTCTGATTCTGCAGACGACAAGGCATTGACCATAGTAAAACATCATATGCTCCTAGTACGTCCAGCTTGGCACTCTCAAAGATTATCTGGGAGGTCTTTTATTGGACTGTAATGTGGCTTTTGGACAGGGTTAGAAAGAAAGGATATCATGAAGGCTCAAAATAACTAAGACAAACGGGGTTAATTTATTTACAACTTTTGGAATCCATTATAACAACTTTGCCCCAATTTTTAAAACAAGGGAATTTGATTCTCTTTTTTTCTTTTTGAGATGGAATTTCTAAGAAAGACTGGCCCACTCTCGACTTCGCGGGATTATGAAATATTTTATTTGGTATGACCGAACGTAAGGCTGCCTACGTATCTTGTGGTGACTGACGAAGCTTATGTGTATAGGATTTTCTGCTCGTACTCTGTCAAATTCTAGTATAGTTTATGATATCGTCCCACAGAGATTGGACAATCTAAGCTACAGACTTGTAATATTTTGACTACTATTTGAGAGAACCAAATTGATGAGAGGTGTGTTTGAAATTATAAATTAAGACAAATTTCTTCTGAAAAGTTTATATTTAAAAAGAGTTGGGAATCGTTGAATTCACTTGATATATCATTACAATAAAATCTCAGGTTCATACGTATTTCTCTAAAGAATAATTGCTTATTGCTAATACAATTATATTTTTACACTAAGAAATAAATAAATAATTAACACTCCGCGAGGTTATGTCAATCATTTGATTTAAAACTAGTGACGATTAAACTGAAATATCTTGCCTGAATTGTGCTCAAGCGTAGTAAAAACTTCGTGAGAATATTTTTACTAGAACATCAATAATCTTGCCTTCAACAATTTCTCCGTGAGAATTAAAACTGAGGAAAGCAAGATTACAGGCTTGAAACAATAATCTTACTAAAAATTATTTTAACTCTAATATTTTGTGCTCAAGTGTACTAAAAACTTCGTGAGAATATTTTTACTAGAAAATCAATAATCTTGCCTTCAACAATTCCTCCGTGAGAATTAAAACTGAGGAAAGCAAGATTATAGACTTGAAATAATAATCTTATTAAAAATTACTTTCACTCGAATATTCTATTATCAGTTATTATATATTAATTTTGCTCCGTGAGAATTACAAAATTAATATAAGAATAACTTAGATATAAAATATGTAGATGTGATAATAATAATTAAAAAATCATCATTCCATCACAATATGAAAAGTATATAGAGTTTCAGGCCAAGAATGTATTGAAACTGAGATAGTATTATAATTATATCAAGCTTCATCAACTATCCCAACGAAAAGAAATTACTCCATTATGAAGTAAGAAAAGCTAAAAAATACTTTCAAAAGACTAAGAATATTTTTACTACAAAGAGAAATATTAGAGGAAGAGACCAATATTACTCTTCTCTTTCTCTTTAGAAACTTAGAAAAAACTAGATAGAAAATTGGATACAAAGAGGGATGCCCTTTCTTCTACAAACATATGGCTATTTATAGGAAAATTCCTACAAGGCCTTGGTGAGAAATTATAATATAATATTAATATATCATATGGCCTTGATGAGAAATTGATATGGCAATTTGTCTTGATAGATTGGTGGGAATTTGCCATAACTTTGTATCTCTTGACTTTGTCTAGTCTTAGATGAAATTGTCACGGATGCATCCTTCTTCCTTGAACTGTAGATTCTTTCTTTTTCTCTTTTTTCATGTATTCTTTTTCCTGCACGAATTATTAGAAAAGTGCGAGAATAGGATATAAATTGGTCATGTTTTATATCTAAAATATTATATTTTTATATTAAAATATATGAATAATTTATATCCATCAGTGACAAGAATCAGGTCAAATGTAGTTCACAAGACTACTTTTTGTTACTATTTGCCTTTTTTTTTTCTTTTTCCTTCTTTTTTTTCTTTGTCTCTATTTTTTCTCCCTTTTTTTTTTTGAATTTTCCTTTTGGAATGAACTTTCTAAAATAAACCTATGGGGACATGAACGTTTTTTCGTATGACTCTAACTTGAGTCCAAAAGAGGGGAAGTCAAAGAAATCAGTACAGGCTCAAAAGGGTATCGAATGGTATAAGTGTTTGGGTAGCTGAAAGAGGGCCTCCCAATCCCTGAAAATGCCAAGTACAACACGTTCAACTTGAGAATGAAAAAGGAAGATCATGCACAACATTTCTTTTGCAGCTTCGGCATTGATATCATTGATATGCCTTCCACTCTTTATTTAGTGCCTTGTCAAGTACAGGACCCTCGTTGGGTGATTCCCTCTTCACAATGGATATCCTCCGTCAATTCGGAGAAAACTTTCTTGACTTTATCTTGTAACTTGAGACGCGCTTGAACTCAAAGTTGCTTGATTCAACTTGTCAGGAATGCACTCTCCTGTAACAAATTCTTGTCGTCCTCTTAACTTTCCAAATTATCTGCCCCAGTTTTACACAGTTCGGACTTCAAATGATCTCACAATGTCCAAATATGTACTTATTTCCCTCAAACGTCCCTATCATCTTCAAAATTGTTTCGTTACTTCATAATTAGACTAACTTTTAAGACCAGACCTAGAATTATGCGCGCATGTCATGTCACTAGAGCCAGCATGAAAAGAACTATAAAGGGAAAAGGGAACTAAACAAAAACAGACTAGAATAACAAAAAACAGGAAATTGCATTAGACAGACGGTGAAAGGGTTTGAACAACAAAATAAGCAAAATAAACTTGGGTTACAACCCTGAAAAAACCTAAATAAAAGGGGGTATTACGACAAAATGAACTAGGCAAAATAAACGGATAGAAGGGTTTGACTCAATTAAACAAATAAAATCTGGATCACAACCCTGAAATAACCCAGATAACAGAAATGACAGCAAAATAAACCACCAGGACTCCTCCCCGGGTAACCAAGAAGTGAGCGTCTTTCCAATTACCAAGCTCGACATCTTAGCCACTGAATTCCACATCATTACCAATACCATTACCAATTCCAATCGCATTGTCCTCAGCAAATAACGTTTGTGTCCCTTTTGCCAACTCGTTCTTAAGATCAACTTTTGGAACTGAGACTGACAGCGCTGAAAACTTTGCGACAAGTGGCCCTCCAAGAAGCTCAAAAGAGTTCTCATATTTATTTTCAACACAAATCATGCCCACCATATGTGTCTCATTATGAACATGCAATGGACTTTGGCTAGTATCTGCCGCATCTGGATTTTGCATGGTAATGTCACATGCATCAATAAGCTTTTGGATTGCTCTTTTCAGATGCCAACAATTTTCTATATTGTGCCCCGGGGCATTAGAGCAATATGCGCACCTTTGAGAAAAATCAGAATTCTTTGGAAAGTGATCGGCCTTTTTATCTGAATCGGCTTCAAAATGTCCAATTGCCTCATATGACTCTCCAATATGAGTGAAAGACTTTTCTCTTTGCCGCTGCCTTTTCATTTTGTACTCCGGCCTCGGTTGGAACCTCTTACGGGTAGGTGGTTGACATGCTTGAGGAGGCAGGTGTTGATACCCAATTTTTCCCAGTATATTTTTTATATGCAAAATACTTACAAAATAACATATGTCTGCATATATAAGTGTGTCCAAATGTTTTAGTATTTTTCCTAATTTTTAAAAGATTTTTAAATCAATTTATTGCCCTATTTTAGCAATACAAAAACCAATAATTATTCCTCAAATTATAATTTTGGTGATTAATTTATTTCATTCTCATATTTATCCCAAAATATAGCTAAGGTAATTTTTACAAATTTAATTAGTATTTTTAAAGCTAAATTGCATATAATTGCAATATTAGCCTATTTAAGAATTAATTGCGTTTATAATTACAATTTGGTTTCAGTATTTTTAATTTAATATTTATATATGATTAATTAATTTAGTACCTTTAATTTGTTTTCAGAAAGCATTTTACTATTTTTCATAAAATAAAAAGGGAAAAAGTGGCTATTTAAATACTAGCCCTATTTCATTTCAACTATAGCCCAAATCAACCCCCCCCAATTAACCCAATCTCAACCCCAAAATTACCCGACCCAATTCCTAAACTACCCGCCCCTGACCCAATTAAAAAACCCGCCCAGACCTATTTTTTTTAATCCCAGCCGTTGATCTAACCGATCAACGGCTCATACTCCATCTTTCCTTTTATAATTTACCAAACCCCCCAACCCTATTTCATTTTCAATTATCCGCCGCCCCTGAAACCCTCCCCTCTCTCAAACACTCTCGAACCTTCCCTAACCCTAGCCGCCTCTCATCGTCTTCCACCGCAAAACCCACCGAAATTCATGGCTTCTCAGGCCATGGGAGTCTTATACTCACCTCCCCTTGCTCTTACACACCGGATACCTGAAGAATCGAGGCCAGACCTCAAAGGTTTGCGCTCAGACCTTCGCCGATTCAAGGTTCCAGAGTCATCCCCGGTCTTGCTCCGGCGTACCATGGTGTTTTGAGCCTGGTTCTGACCTCTCCGACTCAGGTCAATGACCTTCTCAAAGCCTTTCTCATTCTAGGGTTCTTCTGAAACCCTGACCCTTCGAGGTTTTTCTCCGATTCTTTTTAGATCTGTTGTATATCTATGCTCTACTTGAGTTTTCAAACGATTTCCCTTACTTTTCTCTCGAAAATCACTTTCAAACCTTTCTTTTCCGATTTAGGGTTTTCTGGAAAGTGTTTAAGTGCTTTTTCTTCTTTGTTATTCGTGTGTTTGCCTCCGCGGTGTTCTCGTATCATCTCTTGTATGCTTCTCTTACTATATTTTCCTATACTATGGTCTCGTAGACTTCTCTACTGTATCTTTACCATGTTCTTATATGTTTATCTTACTGTATTTTCCTATATGCTTTTCTGCTATACTTTTCCGGTGTTCTTGTGTTCTTCTACTGTATTTTTCTACTAAGTTTTTAAGTTTCTTTGTTTGCCTTCTACTGAGCGCTGTTTAGGTTTCTTCTAAGCATGCTTTCTCTACTGTTCTTATCAGTATTTGCCAGTATGTTCTTTGAATCCTTCTACTATGATTGCATTGTTACTTTGCTATCATATTTTCTCATAAGTTCTGTTGTTGAAGAAGCCTGTTCTTTTCTGAAACTTCTAAACATGATTTCGATTTAATTGCTTGCCCTCTCATCTTTGCTTTATGGTTTTCTTGAACTAGAGTTTTATTTCGAAACCCCTAATTCTTTCAGACTGACTTTGTGTCTCCGAACTGAGTTTGGACATTTGTTTTCATACAATGCTGAACTTTTTGCTAAACTCTTCTACACTGGATTTTTTCTACTAATTTACACGACAGTCCTCTTTCACGCTCACATGCTCCTTATATATGATGAATTTTCCTCTAAATGGTTTTCAAATTTGCAACTAGTGTAAACTTCTTTCTGAATATAGCTTGATTGATTTCTTTCCATCTTTTACTGATTTCCTAGGTGACTCGACTTAGGTAAAACCCTTCTTCATCTTTTATGACTTAGTTCATTCATACCAAATTTCAGACCTTGTGATTTACTGGCTGTTAATTGATTCCCTTGCCTTATTTGCACAAACTGTGTATTGTCAAAAATCCTGTCCTTAAATAACCTTTATGTATTTTCCCTCAATTGCATGCTTTACACAAAGAGTTTATTTAATTCCTTTCCTTAAATGGTTTTACCCGTTTGAAACTGAATCCCTTAATTAAAGGGAGTCTTATGTAATTGATTTACAATCAGTCTTCAATTATTTTCTTACCTTATTTCCTCATGACTTTCACACTATAAATACATGACTCTTTAACACAAAGCAACACGATTAACAATCCTCCACTACTACTTTACAATCTCTTCTGAACTCTTACTAGAACTCTCTCTTCTTGTCTGCATTCTAACTTTCACAAGACTACTGCTTTTTCCTATTTTGTTTCCTTGAAACTGGTATGTTCTAATTTAAGTTTCAACATCACCACAATGTGTTTACTTACAACTTTCTACATCTATGTCTACTTTATTACTTCTGCAGAGTTAACTATTTGAACTAGCATGTTGTTTTCTTTTGCTTGTTTCTGTTATGAACCCCTCCTCCCTATTCCCTTTATGTGCTGTGAGTTGCAGTTTAAAATGTGGCAATATGCAAGTTATTGTCTATGGTTTGAACTTGATCCCTTAAAGGATCCTAACTTCTAAACAATGTATTCTAACAGGCTCATGGAGTAAGCCAGCATTTCTCATTGCTAAGTATGCCCCACCAGCCTGCTGTTGCTTTTCCTTTACTATCTCCCCATTCCCTATACCCCTATGTGTATCAATGTGTACTGTTTCCCTTTTCCCTTTCAGAATCCTGCACTTGCACTCTCTCTTAGTTCCTAGGTTCTGCCCCCCTCTTGTGAGCCTTGCCTTGGGACCTTGAGTTCCCTCTGAACTTGGACACTTGAGGGCTTGCTCTTCCACACTGCACTATGCCCTAGTCTGGTAATGTATTTGGGGTGTAAGCACTGCCCGGAGTTCATGTGAAGCTCTTAGGGAACTCTGACACATCCCCAAATGAGAGAAAGGCTTTGAAATCTGATCTTTGGAGTTGGTTTACTTCATATTTCAAACAGGAAGTCTGAATCAGGCTCTCCTTGGTTGTAGTTTTCAATTTCTGATGTATTTTTCTTTACTTTATTTTCTTTGGACTGTAATAACTTTGTAATAAACTTTTGGGGATGATTAGTGAAAAGGGAGGGGTAACCGTGCATGTACATGGGTAGATAACATGCCTATAAGACTTCTGCATTTTTCATATAGTTACCATGCCTATAAGACTTCTGCATTTTTCGTATAGTGACCATGCTTATAAGACTTCTGCATTTTTCATATAGTTACCATGTCTATACGAACTTCTGCATCTCATTTAGCTACCATGTCTATAGGGATCCTGCACTTTCATGTAGATACTATGTCTATAGCTCTTGCACACGCATGTAGAAAATATGCCTATAGGTCCTTTCTGATTCTTGCATACCCGCTTTTCACTAGGAAAACTTATCCGTAGGTCCTAATAATTGAAAAAATGTAATCAGATATCACGTCACGCTTAGATATCATGTTATAGAATTTTTGTACTCTTCCATGTCTATAACAACATTTTAAGGTGACAAACACAGAGAAAGCATGCCTATAGGGGTTCTAACTCAAATCTGAATCGCCTCACTCGTTTATAAGTTTAAACTGTCAGTAGTAATGCATTATCAATTGCAGAACTCATACTACTTTTGTCAAAACTGGCAACCTTTTCCTAAATCAATCTGCAATCAGCTTACCTCTTTGTTTCTGAAATCAGTAGATATCATGCCTATAGGTCCCGTCTAACACCTAGGCAAGCCTTAGGGTAAAAGTTATAAACTGCATCAGTCTCTATCAATTACGACCAGCAGGCAAGCCTAATTCGGACTTCTTATCTGGAAATATGTGATAAATCAGCCTGCCCCAGCTTTTAAGTTTAATCAGACCTTAATCAGTACGTGCAAGACATGCTAAACTATATGCTTTTCTTTGATCTAAGGAGGCCTGTTTGAGCCTTATTTGTTTATGTGCTTCCCCCATGCTTGTTATATGTGTTCTTGCTTGTCGCCTTAGTATTTTTACCTTTGAAACTATAAAAGCCCAACATCCTTTTCCTTTAGGATTAGTAGTCCTAAATGCCTCCGGGACTGATAGGATTGGAGCGGGTAATTGCATGAAATAAGAAAACGAGACTATTCCGCGCTTTAATACCTTAACGGGGTGGGAAAGGGTAGATATGGATATGATGACCACGCGATAACACCACGTGTATAAGTGATTATTGGGTGTTGTGTGGGGTGATCCATATTATTTATAAACCTAGGACCCCCCTCTCTTTTACTTGTTTATTTCATTATTTATTTTCAAATTTCAAATTGTTTTTCTCAAAATTCAGCTTTCCTTCCGTTTCTTTTAACTTCTCAATTTGCAACCATTATGTGAAATCCCCTCTTATTTGAAAGTCTTACTTGCTTACGTGTTATTTGTACTTAAAGTCACAACAATAGCTTTGCCGGGAACCACACTAGTGGATTCTGAGGGGTGCCTAACACCTTCCCCTTGGAATAATTTCAAGCCCTTATCCTATCTCTGGTTACTTAACTCAAACCCTTCTTAGTGTCCTAATGCACTTAAATAATTAGGTGGCGACTCTTCAATCAAAAACCCAATTCCCAAAAGGGAACGAGTTGTCTTCCCAAATGTCATAAACCCGATTTTCGCGGAGGAAAAAGGGGGCGTGACAGCATGGCGACTCTGCTGGGGATTTTTTTAGGCTTTTACCATTTCATGCTGTTACTGTGCCTTTACATTT
Source organism: Nicotiana attenuata (assembly GCF_001879085.1). Taxonomy (NCBI): domain Eukaryota; kingdom Viridiplantae; phylum Streptophyta; class Magnoliopsida; order Solanales; family Solanaceae; genus Nicotiana; species Nicotiana attenuata. The sequence continues at coordinate 51,639,749 of NC_031995.1, forward strand.
CTTATGTGCCTTTATTTGTTTAATCCGTTTAAGTATTTAATTCCTTCTCCTACTGCAAAAACTGACTCGTTTCTTTGTTTCTTTCCTTTATTTCTTTACTGCTTTCCTTTACTGCTTTCCTTTATTACTGCTTTAAATTATGAGGAATTGTTGTAATTATTGCTTTTGTAACGTGCAAATACGTGACAACTTGTTTTAATTATTACATAAGCATGTTTTCAACATCATATTCCACTCGTGCCAAACAAAATACCATAGCAACGCTTATAATGAGTGGTTGCGCCCTTCCTATATGATCACCCCCCTAAATCCGGCAAAGGCATATTTGCGGTAAAACCAGTCGATCAACGGTGTAGTCGACGGTTCCGCGCCTTTCCCTCTTGAGTTGTACGCTCAAGGGTACCAGTCTAATACCCCATAGAAACCTTACTCTGTTTAATTGTGCATGCATCATGGTCAAACCTAGCCGAGTCAGTTATGTTGTCCGCATAATGACTCTTTAAGATAGCCTTGTCCAAAGTCCACTGGGTTTTCCCAAAACCCAAACGGACACTACCACGTTTTGTGCATTTATTTGGAGAACTAAAATGCTTTTATGCCAATTGTTGATATTAAATAGTCGAGTCTGGTGGGGGTAAGGGCCTAACCTTTTTGTCTTGCAGAAATATGAGGCACGAAGTCCCTAGATTCGGCATGGTCACCCACATCCACCCCAAACTGCTAAGCTGGTGGAAGGATCTTCATTCCAGCGATCAGACTCTTGTCCGAAAATACCTGGGAAACCTACCTTCTCTCATTCAACCCAACAACAAAATCATAGAAGCTGCTACTCTATTCTGGGATTGTGATAGGTCTGTGTTCCGCTTCGGAGACATTGAGATGACACTCCTGCTCGAGGAAATAGGAGGACTGGCTGGAATACCGTGGGAAACTCCGGGTTTGTTAATGCCGGAAAACCGCAAAGGTAGAGGTTTTCTCAAAATGATGGGTCTAAAGAAGAATCCAGACTTGACATGTTTGAAAGAGTCGTACATTCCCTTTGACTACTTGTACGAGAGGTACGGCCACAGCAAATCTTACCGTACTTATCCTGACGAGTTCGCCCTTACATCATTGGGGCATATTCACCGAAGGGTCTTTGTCTTCATGTTCTGTTTCTTGGGGATGATAGTGTTTCCAATGAAGAAAACAAGAATCCATACCAGGCTAGCTATGGTCACCAAAACTCTAATGGAAGGGATTGACGGACAACCATTCAGTCTTGTGCCAATGATCATTGCAGAGATATACCGAGCCCTAGAAAGGTGTCAACAGGGAGCCAAACATTTTGAGGGTTGTAATCTTCTACTTCAACTGTGGCTCATGGAACATCTCCAAAAGGGTGAGTACCGACAGGAAATCCATCGAAGGGACTGGGACGATCATATCGCCTTTCATCACCCAAAGCGAATGAATTACATGCCCAACATGTTCGCCCAACCGGAGAATGCTAGAGAATGGGTCGAACTCTTTGATAATTTGACTGAGGACCGGGTACAATGGATGTTCGAGTGGTTCCCTACTGAAGAATTCATCGTTCGATCCAGGGATGCGCCATTTTTGATACTGATCGGTTTGAGGGGAACCTACCCTTATGTCCCTCTCCGAGTTATGAGACAGGCTGGTAGGAAGCAGGTTATACCAAGGGTCGACAAGATGAGTCATTTTCGGGCTGACTTCCAGGCTGACGATAGTCCATACAGGTGCCAGGCTCAGCATATGTGGCACTGCAAAATTGTCTTGGGAAAGGACACCATCGAACTAGACCGATACCATGCTGGATGTAACCCACACTATTCAAGCTGGCTGGAGGACAATCACAATGGTCTGGGTCAACCCGGGTTTGTTCGAGGTCACAGGATCATCGATGAAAAGGCTGAAGCACAGGTCAAGTACAACCAACTGCGCAAGAGGATTCGGGAATGTGAAAGCGAGCACCGCGAGATACAGGAAGCCAATCAAAAACTAATTGAAGAGTGGAAGGATATGGCTGTCAGCGCCAACAAGCGATTGGTCTATTTGGAGCGGGGTATAGTAGAGATGGAAAAGAAGTTTCTGAAGAGGGTCGAAGATTGCCGGACTGCTGAAGGAAATGAAGGCGGACATCTGGCCAGAGCTTACCTGCTACTAGGACTGCGCGAGCTGGGAGAGCTGTTCGATGGAGCCACCAATGCCGAGTCTGGGGAAGGTCCCTCTAGGACCAAATAGATAGGAATTTCCATTTCCGCTTTATGAGATGTAATAAGGCTAATGGCCATTAGTGATTTTTATTTTCTTGTCGTTCAGTGTCGTTTTAGGATTCGTCTACTTTTTATTAATAAAATGAGGCATTTAGCATTCTAAGTTCTCCAAATTAACTTGTCGCTAGGCCTACCTCGGGCACAACGAGGTCCCCAAAATTAGGACGCGCTTTATATTTCCGCACTACGTGTTTAAATATTGCGACATTTTTTATGATCCTTACTGACTTGTTACCTTTTTGTTTTTACTTTTGTTTATTCCCCTCCCCAAAGGTTAGTTCGTGAACTCTGGCAACATCATCATATTTTACGAGATCCAGGGGCCCTTCACCTACTCCTCCTCCCAGTCCTGTCAGACACAAAAGCAAAGGAAAAATGGAAGATTCGAACAACTTAGCTGAACGGGTAGAGGTCACTCATGGTACTCTGGTCCCCAAGGAAAATGCATCCCAACTAGAACAAAAGCTGTTGAAGTTCAGGAAGAACTTGATCAAGTCCGGAAACTGGCGAATCTGTCATTTTCCCTCACCACTCCAGAGGTTACTTTCCCAAATACTCAGAATCTTGGACCTCCACAAAACATCCCAAAGCAACAAAACCATCCCGCTCCTCACCACCACTGCAATACCTGCCATACCTCAAATAACACCCCACTGCTCATCCCAGAACTCCAGAACTCCACAAACGACCACTACCACACCCAACATAATACCCTCATCTACGTGGAGACTATGCCACACTCCACCCAACCCATCTCAAGCACACCCGAGTCCAATGATAAGGACTTCCTCATCAGAAATATGGCCAAAGAGCTTAAAAAATTGACTAGCAGGATTCAAGTCGTTGAAGGTAGTAAGGGAATTGAGGGGCTAAACTATGAAGATCTTTGCATACAGCCTGATGTCGAACTGCCCGAGGGGTACAAACCTCCCAAGTTCGAGATGTTTGATGGTACAGGGGATCCAAGGGTTCACTTGAGAACATACTGTGACAAGCTGGTCGTAGTAGGAAGAGACGAGAAAATCCGCATGAAGCTTTTTATGAGGAGCCTGAAGGGAGACACTTTATCTTGGTACATTAGCCAAGATCTAAAGAAATGGTCAAACTGGGTAAGCATGGCGTACGACTTTATGGACAGATTCAGGTTCAACACAGAGAATGCACCAGATGTGTTCTATATCCAAAACTTGAAGAAGAAACCCACGGAGACCTTCCGTGAGTATGCTACTCGATGGAGGTCAGAAGCTGCTAAGGTTAGGCCTGCTTTGGAAGAAGAGCAAATGAACAAATTCTTCGTTCGGGCCCAAGACCCACAGTATTATGAAAGGCTGACGTTGATCGAGAATCACAAGTTTTCTGATATCATCAAGCTAGGAGAAAGGATCGAGGAAGGCATCAAGAGTGGTATGGTTACGAACTTTGAAGCCTTGCAAGCTACCAATAATTACAGTCTGGTGGTACATCCAAGAAAAGGGACGTAGGTGCTGTAATGGTTGCACAGAGAACCAAATCCCCGGTCAAATACCAAACCTATCCAATGCCTCCACCCACATATCAATCCACTCCAAATTACCAAGCACCCTCACCCTCTTACCATACTCCACCAGCCACTTATCCGTCAGCTCCACCTCCCGCATATCAGCCCACGTCACCCAAATACTCCCAACTAGCACATGTTTACCAAGCCTACAACACCCAACCATCCCACTATCAATCACCTCCCCCACGTCAAAGCTTCCCTAGACCTCGACCAAATTTCGACCGCAGACCTCCCAAACAGTGTACCGCCATTGCTAAACCAATTGACCAGCTGTACGAAAGACTCAAAGTTGCTGGTTATGTCACCCCTATCCCTGCCAACCCTTCTCAGTGGGTCAATCCAAATAAATCCTGTGCATACCATTCTGGCATGAAAGGGCATACCATTGATGAATGCCGCTCTCTGAAGGATAAGATCCAGACTTTGATTGACAATAAGATCATTGTAGCAAAGGAGCCTGCTCCAAATATCCGCAATAACCCTCTGCCAGACCACAAGGGCGGAGGTGTTCACATGATCGAGATAGAGGACGACTGGGACCACAAGGGATCAATTGGTTTAATCACAGAAGGCGACAATCCAAAGAAGCCAGTAGTCACCCTCAATCCGATTGTGGTCCAGATTCAGCCTTCTGGGGACGCCGAGGTAAATATGTCCATGCCACTCGAGTCTGATGCATCATCATCTGCAAAGACGCCAGCACCAGTTGAGGTCGAATTCGTGTCTCCAGCAAAGGCACCTACACCATTCGAAGTTGCAGTTTTACCGCCTAAGGTGCTTGCTCCGTTCGGGGTAAAGATAGCCACGCCAATCCCAGTAGCAATGTCAACCATAACACCGTTCCATACAAAGGCTATACCATGGGACTACACAGCCGAGGCCAGAAGAAAGGGGAAGGTCAAGTTCGGGGAAGCTATTGCAGCACAGGGCATGACGAGGACTGGTAGAGTTTACACCCCGGAACATCTGGCTGAGTCAAGCAAGCAGGCTCTAGTCGACCAACCATTACTGAAACTGGGCCCGATGATCTCTGGAGAAAGATACAAGCCAAAGAATACTCAGTCATTGATCAGCTGAACAAAAAACCGGCACATATTTCTATCCTTGCCTTGCTACAAAGTTCCGATGCACACAAGAATGCCTTGTTAAGAGTGCTGAGTGAGGCATATGTACCAAGCAACATCACTGGCGGAGAGATGGCGAATATGGTGGGCCAGGTATTGGAAAGTCACAAGATCACTTTCCACGAAGATGAGCTGCCGCCAGAAGGGTTGAGTCACAATAAGGCATTGCACATCACCGTACAGTGCGAAGATTATTTTATCACCAGAATCCTGATTGACGGAGGATCCAGCCTCAACATTTGCCCGCTGGTGACACTCAGGACATTAGGAAAGGGGCTGCATGAGATCAAGGACGGAGCCATCAACGTCAAAGCTTTCGACGGATCCCAAAGGTCTACTATTGGGGAAATTAGCTTGTGTTTGCAAATGGGGCCTACTTGGTTCGATGTTGACTTTCAAGTGATAGACGTGCCAGCATCTTACAATCTGTTGTTGGGACGACCATGGATTCATGCCGCTGGGGCTGTAGCATCAACACTACATCAGGTAGTGAAGTTTGAGTGGAACCACCAAGAGGTGATCATTCACGGCGACGGTAGCAATCCCATATACAGTCGCCAGACTATCCCAGCAATCGGAGGCAGAAGAAAGATAGGTGGGGAAACTTACCACCACATCGAGCGAGTCAACGCCGTTGATAAAGACAAATGGTGGGACAACAAAATTGAAAGCATTCTAAACTGGAGCGGATATGAACCTGGTAGGGGATTTGGCAAGAATCTCCAAGGAATCACTAAGCCCATCAAGCTCAAGAAACATGGCACCACCTTCGGATTAGGGTATGAGTATACCTGGAAGGAATTCAACGACTGGTCGCCACCATGGCGCGGTCCTCACTATCCTTTGGAGCAGCCAATACCCCATTTGGAGCAGACTTTCCAGCTGGCCGAGGTTATCTACGGGTCAAAAGAAGAGGAAGCACTGGCAGCAGTGAGGAATTTGTTCCTGGAAGACGATGATATGGATTGTTGTGTCGTTTTCGAGGAGGAGGGGGAGGAAGGCCCTTCCATACAAGCTGTAAGCAGAGGAGCATGCCTCAATAACTGGACTATCAGAACCACCAAAGCCCGGCGAACCTCGGGGTAGCAAGGTTGAACAAGCATAATGCGCTATCTTTTATTTTTACTAGTTGACTTTCCTTTCGCATTTTTTATTTTCGCAAGAAAGAGCTCAAATGTTCAAAAACGGTTATGGAATCTATCAAAGCATTTCGGTTTTATTATAAATCTTACTCTTATTGTTTTCTCTCATTACTTTACTTATACAGCATTACCATTACTTATCTTGATGAACCAATGACTGTGACATGCAACGAGACAACGCAACAAACGGACATAGACTCAGAGGAAGACGATATACCGGAAGAGATCGTTAAAGAGGTTGAGAACTTTGAGAACAGACCTAAGTCCAACCTGGACGAGACTGAGACTGTTAACCTGGGAGATGCAGAAAACATCAAAGAAACACGAATCAGCGTTCATTTGTCACCATCAGAAAAGGAAGAATACACAGAGTTTCTAAGAGAATATGAGGACATATTCGCCTGGTCGTACGACGACATGACTGGTCTGAGTACATCTATTGTGGCTCACAAATTGCCAACCGATCCAGCCTGTCTGCCAATAAAATAGAAGCTCAGAAAGTTCAAGCCAGACATGAGTTTGAAAATCAAGGAAGAAGTCACCAAGCAGGTCAAAGCCAAAGTTCTCAGGGTGGTAGAGTATCCAACATGGTTAGCCAACATTGTGCCAGTACCGAAGAAGGATAGGAAGGTTAGAGTCTGTGTCGACTACCGGGACCTCAACCGGGCCAGTCCAAAAGACGACTTCCCCTTGCCAAACATACACATCATGATTGACAATTGCGCCAAGCACGAGTTACAGTCATTTGTGGATTGTTTCTTTGGTTATCATCAGATCTGGATGGACGAGGAAGATGCTGAGAAAATGGCTTTCATTATGCCGTGGGGAATGTACTGCTACAAGATGATGCCATTTGGCCATAAGAACGCAGGGGCCACCTACATGAGGGCTATGACTACCATTTTTCACGATATGATACACAAGGAGATCGAAGTATATGTAGATGATGTCATCATCAAGTCCAAAAAAGCCATTGATCACATAGAAGATTTGAGGAAGTTCTTCAGTAGACTAAGAAGGTACACCCTGAAACTGAATCCCGCGAAATGTGCATTCAGGGTTCCAGCTGGAAAATTGCTTGGGTTTATTGTGAGCCGCCGGGGAATAGAATTGGATCCATCAAAGGTCAAGGCCATTCAAGAATCGCCACCGCCAAAGAACAAGAAGGACGTAATGAGTTTCTTGGGGAGACTTAACTACATCAGCCGGTTCATAGCACAATCTACAGTTATCTGTGAGCCAATCTTCAAGATGTTGAAAAAGGATGCAGCCACCGAATGGACTGATGACTACCAGAAAGCTTTCGACAGAATCATGGAATACTTCTCAACACCACCAGTCTTAGTCCTGCCTGAGCAAGGTAGTGTGACAACCCGACCCGTCGTCTCATAAGAACCTCTATGTTTCCTCCATTACCTACTTTGTTATGCTTCATTATCAGTGTCTTGTGTGAACGAGTTGAATTGGGTTGATTTTTGGAAGGAAATGAGACACTTAGTCTCTTTAAGGAAGGCTTGTTTTGGAAAAGTCAACCGGATGTTGACCTATGAGTTAGAGGGCTTGGATGTGGATTCCGACGATTCGGTTAGCTTCGGGGGATGATTTGTGACTTAGGAGTGTGATCGGAAGTGATTTTGGAGGTCCGGTGTAGAATTAGGCTTGAATTGGCGAAGTTAGTATTTTGGCGAATTCCGGTTGATAGGTGAGATTTTGATCCGAGGATCGGAATGGAATTCCGAGAGTTGTTGTAGCTTCGTTAAGTTATTTGGGATGTGTGTGCAAAATTTCATGTTATTCGGAGGTGATTTGGTTAGGTTTTTGATCAAATGCGTGTTTCGGAAGTTTTAGAAGAACTTAGGTTTGAATCCGATGTAAATTTGGTGTTTTGATGTTAGTTTTGGTGTTTTGAGAGTGCAACTAAGTTTGAATGATCATATGTGATGTGTTAGTATGTTCGTATGCGGTCCCGAGGAGCTCGGGTGAGTTTCGAATAGGTTTGGGCTGCGTTGTGCTCGTTTTTCTTATGCTTCGACGTCGTTTCTTCAAGCATAAATGATATCATATTGAACAAATGATCTCCGATTACTGTTTTGAATGAAGCATTAGATCCGTATCGTAATTACGGACCCGTAGCAAAAAGGATCGTCGAATTTGGACATCGTATGAGGATTTTATGGCCATTTTACCAAGGTTGCCCAGATTTCAGGTTAATGAGCGAAAATTTGCCCCTGACGGCGTATGTAAAAACCTACACTGAATTTGCAGAATCTTAAAACCTACATATCTCTCCTTCATTATAAGGTTCAAATTTGAGTGATTCACAAAGCCTAAAATTCATTATAATTTCACAATGGAATCCATTGGTGAGCAGTAAAGACGCGTGAAAATATACCTATAATGAGCAGGTCGAGTTTTCTTCTAAATTTTGAACGGGAAGAGCTTCTAAGGCGATTTTTAAGAGAGAAAATCAGTGGGTATCACAGAGGTAAGTGATTTGATTATTAAAACTCGTTTATGGTGTATTATAGACCATAAAATCCCAGCCTTTAATTCATGAAAAATTATGAGACCTTTAGGGTCGATTTGAGGGGTAAACAGACTCGATTTTGGTGTTCTTTATATGTACGGAATCGGGAGAGTGAAGAACACTTTTCTGTAAAAATTTCTGAGTTTCGAGAAGTGGGCCCGGGGCTCGGGTTTTGTCAATTTCGGGATTATTGATGTTTTTCGATTATTTCTGATTGGGTATTGATGCTATAAGCATCAATGTGACGTATTCGTTGTGGTTTTGGTCAGAGTCGACGCACGAGGAGGTCGATTTGAGAGGCAAGGCATAGCGAGCTAGGATTTTGGCCGGCTTGAGGTTAGTAATAGATGTAAATGTTGTGTTGAGGTTTTTGAACCCCGAATTGCACATTGTAGTGCTAATGTTGAGGTGACTTGGCATGCCGGAATAACGATGTGGGGTAGAGCACGGTCGAGGATCGTGACTTGGTCCGTCCGCTTAATAAAATTACTACCTAATTGATTGAAGCTTAGTGAGATCCTTATAAAAGGATTAATTATCATAATTTGGCCTCGTGCAAACTGATTGAATCCTTCAGGGATTGTTTTTTTTTACTGGTTTCTTGCCATATATTCAGACAATTGAAACTCAGTCCTGATATTTAGTACTGTTTTTTGCCAAACTCAGCCACTTTTTCTCAAAAATTGGAACTTAAATAATATTTCTAATGAAGTTTGGGTGAAATATTTCTATATTATTGTGCCCGAGGGGCTTATTATGATTTTGGACTGAGTACGGGATCGGGCTGCGTGCCGCAGCAGTATTATATTGATATTGAATATGAGGCTTAGGGCCTAATGGATGCCACGAGATGCTTTGATATTGCGCTTGGCCGTAAGGGGCCCCTTCCGGAGTTTGCACACCCCCAGTTTGCGCCGTCGACGATAAATAATGGAGCGGCTGCACGCCGCAGCGGGTACTAGAGAGTACCGTACTATTTGTTGCATGTCTTAATTGATTGTCATTCATTTACTTATATGTTGCAGCATCATTGTTTTCATTGGGTTTATTGAGTTGACATTATCTGGATTAAACTTGCTGTAATTATAGCTTACATTGTGCCTATCCAGGATTTCTTACTCTCAACCCTTATTTATGTTTATTACTCTCGGGTTGGGAAGACTCACAATTACTCCCTGCAGCCTTGTGTGCAGATCTATGTGCACCCACTGAGGCTGAGTGAGATTTCTCTACGCGAGCATCATATCTGGGGCTCAAGGTAGCTGCATGATGTCCTCAGTTCTGATCTTGCCCATCTAACCTATTTTGCTTTATTTCCGCATTTCTTTAGAGCAATATGTAGTAGGTGGAACACCCGTGTATTAGAGGCTCAAGACTTGTGACACCGGATTCATCGGGCTGTGTAGTGGTATTTCTATTTGGGTTTTTCGCATATTTTAATTATATTTCAGAGTTTCAGTTTATGAACTTAGTAATTATTGTGTAATTGAATCATGAACTGTATAAAAAGGGTTAAGTTGTTGAATTGATCGGGCTTGCCAAGCAGTGTGTTGGGCGCCATCCACGATCGGGGTTGGGGGTCGGTGACAAGTTGGTATCAGAGCCTAGGTTACTTGGTCTCGCGAGTCATGAGCCGGTTTAGTAGAGTCTCGTGGATCGGTACGGAGACGTCTGTACATATCCTCGAGAGGCTGCAGAACCTTTAGGAAAACTTCACATTCTTGAATCCTTATCGTGCGTCCTTGATTCAGCTTGAAAAGAAACTCCTTGAAATTCCTTCCACGTGATCGTACGCGCGCATTGAGCGCTCAGTATCAATGTGCTTGATGGTTGTTGTGATTCCCCGATCGAGGGCGCGATGTAACTCTCTGTGAGTTATGTTTGGGCCAGTCTGGAGGACTTGAGGCGATCTTTTCCTATGGCTTGGGCACCGAGGTGCTGATTGTGTGAGCAAGTGTTTCGAATTATATGTTCGGCACTGCCCTATTATGGGGTGACGGCTGGTTAACTACGTGGTGAGTATGTTAGTGCTGCAAGGGGCATCTATGTGACTTGGAGGTGATGAGGAGAAGCCTACTGGATTGAAATAGAAGAATCTATAGGTGGTTTGAATTCATTTGCGATTCGAGGTATAGCCTGAGAGTTATGGCGCGTGTAAGAATCTTTTCAATTTCCAGTTGAGAGTGAATTTATGTAAAAATTTTTAGTGTTGCGGCAGTGAAGTTCAGACTCCAGGAAGACTAAGCGACTGCGTACATGTTTAGGACGGTGGAAGGTAATACAAAAATGGTAGTTGGAGGCAAAACAGGTGGGTGGGTCCATCTCCTGCGGAAGTGTTCTAAGTTGTGTGATCCTTATGTTATCTTTAAGAAGATCTCATTTACAAGTGAAGAAAAATGTGTTTGACATCTAAATTGGATCGGCCGCTAGAGAGTGGGCTTAACTGTTGTGTGGTGAATGCGAGATTTGCAGAAAGTAAAAAAAATTCTAATGATTTGTGTTTCCACAAGCTTATGAAGGATAGAGTTTTAAATCTGACACTTATGTATTAAGGCACATGGAGTGTGGTGCCGTTAATGAGTTGTTTGGGAGTGTTTTTGAATCCTGTGGCTTCCGAAGCCAAGTGGGGAGTTTGCTATTGATTATCTAATTGTACCGGTTATGTGCTATGTTGGTTCCGATTTGAGGCATGCTGGCGAATTCAATTCTGGTTGAGGAATTGAGCGAGGATGGCACGAGTGAAGCAAAATTTTGACAAAGGTATATGTGCTTCGTAGATGTGTGAGAATCCACAGGATGTCTTAAAGCTGTTGTTGGTAAGATGGTTCGGTGCATGGAGAAGGAGATGTTTTGTTTGTATTGGGTGAGGTCATAATCCTGCGGTTTTTGTCAGAGTGCCTAATGAGGCACGGGTGGTTTTTTATGTTCGTTTGATCAGGTGAAATTTGTAGTTTGAATAAAAGTTAAATGCTCTCGAGAATGATTTTAAATGTGTTCAAGAATTCTACCATGTAACAATCAAGGTGTCTTAAGGTTGTGTTGTGGTTAGAGAGCTGTGTTTCATTGGAAAAGGTCAAGACTTGTGTTTTTTTTATGTTAATTATGGGGATTCTTGTTCAGTATCTGGAAAGTAAAGGTAACGGATTGTAAGATTCGCAGGAAGTTTCTTCCATGAGTAAAGTATTTGGAATGTGGTGTTTCTGGGAATATTTGAGAGAGGATTCAGTGATTATGGGTTCTTATACAGTGTGGTCTTGTGCTTGGGTCTTCGTGTAGTGAGCCTGGGTTTGAGAACTGTGGTGCTAAAGCAAGGGGGAATAATCAAGTTTGATGATGAATGCAGAAGGGAAAATTAAGGATATGAATGTGAATAACTTGATAGTAGTCCGAATCGGTATGGTAAGGGATATGATTAATTCTTGCGTATATGTTCAGGTAATGAGCCCTTACAATATTTTGCAGGCAATGCTCTTGGGTTTTTGATCGCTGCTTAGCTTGGTTGAGTTAGAAAGGATTCCGTCCTGGCAGTTTAATTAATGGAAACGGAAAATTAGAGAGTTCTTGTTGATTTCTACCATGGTTGAAGAGGTACATTTTCTAGCGAATATGAAGACGCATGGAATGTGTATATGATTTTTTTTTTCTAGATGGGATATGGAAGTTCTTGACTGTTGAGTGTGTAAGATGTCTGTGGCTCGAAGGGAGATAAAAGTTTTCCTGCTATCCTTTGGATGGTATGGTATTACGCGGTATGTTGTGGGGATCGAGATTTGCGTGTACGAGGTTTCAGTTCAGTTCTGAAAAAGAGTTCATAAAACTCTTAGGGAACGGGTAGCCTCAGATAATCAAAGGAAACGGTGCTGCTAATTGGAAGCAATTTGAGAGAAGTAATATGTCTCAGAAAAAAGGTAATGTGATTAAACTGATGATACTTCGATAGTATTGCGGCATTTTGCTTGTTGGATTAACTGGTGTATTCGGTTTGCTTGTGGCATAGGAAATTTTAAAGTATCTATAAGTGGAGTGAGGGGTATTAAGGTATGTGTTGCCGTTCGATTGGCAAAAATTGGTCAGGTAATGATATGTCGTTTGTGTGCTATATGGAGTTGGAGACTTGGGGTTCTCATGTACAAGGCTATGTCGTGGTTGTGTGATCATGTTATTCGGTACCGTTTAAGCGGCAATCGGTATTTGGAGGCTCAAAGTGGATCTTTATTTGCTGGTATGTTAGATTTTGTGATGTGATGTTGAAAATTCAAGACTGGTTGTCGCTAGTGTTAGGTGATGCTGAACTATTGCGCTGCGGGCCATGCCGGAAATGCCAACGGGTTGAGTGGGCGAGGTGGCATTGGATTAATGTCGTGCAGAGTGGTTTATATTCAAAGACCCAGTGGACGGCTGGGAAAGGATTGCTTTCTTGAATTGTGGCCTTCGTGATTGGATGTCCTAGTGCTAAGGGTTCCTACCATTGGTTCCGTTCCGTGTTTAAGCGACTTTTAGGATGGCGTTTCTTGTGGTCGGGCATGTCGCCGGGCGAGGTTGTTGGATTTCGATATTGAATTTTGGTGGCCGGGCACCGTATCGTACGGCTCGCGGCCGGAGTTTATGTAAGTGGAAGGGCAGCTTCAGGCTTCTGTAATGAGTTTTCGTTGGTAGGGCCGATGGTGGATATCGTGTTTAGCTTGAGTTGGCTTGGTTGGCCCCGAATTGTATTGTGGAGGGATAGGTTTTGATTTGATCGTTATTGAGCTTGTTAGGATTCTGAGGAGATCTATGAGTTGCTTTATTCGCTGTTGTGGAGGACGTTGATAATTTGATTGGTTATGGCACATGTGGGTCGGTTCTGTTGGGATTCATAGTGAGAGTCGAGCTAGGAAGAGTTAATTGAGGTGTTGCTCGGTAATTGGCGTATTGGTTATGACCTATTCGGGTTGCCGTGGCGTATGTTGTTTGTTTCACCGTGGGTGTAATAATGCTTTGGTCAGACATCAATTGGTGCGTGGCTGTCGATTTTTGAGCATAGTGACTTGAGGTGTTTTCATGTGTAACAGTGTTTGATAGGACGCGCATTGTAGCGAGGCCACGTGGAGATATGACCTTCGGGTAGATCAGGTGGTTCTAGTTTCTGTGATGTGAGACGGGGACTCAGCCTTGTGTTGTGATGGTACTGATGAGCTTGAGGTACAGCTCTTTCGTTTGAGTCCATTTTTCCATGATTTGAGTATGTTCAGACCGTTTCTTATTGGTGCGCATATTATGCAAGTTGGGCTTAGGCCTGTATTGAGGTGGTCATATCACCAGAGTGGTGTGTGGATTCGTGGTGTCGTTGAGGGGTGTTCACACTAATTGAATCCCACCCGCAACGAGATTTGATTTTCATCGCTGTTTGGAAGGATAATATCGAGGTTCGGCGGAATCTGCTGTGGTATTAAGTCCCAAAAGGGAAGTGGCTTCAATGAATGGTTGATTTGGAAATGGTTAAAGGTTTATTGCGTGTTTCAATTAGTCGTTGGCAGTATATGAAGAGTGTTGGAATAAGACTTAGTTGATAAGAGGTTTTCTACGGAGTATTCGGGTGTGTGGGCAACTGTTTGTGAATAGATAGTTATCATTTCGAGTGTTTGGGTTATGTAGTATTTCATATGATTGCACCTGAGGCTTGCAGGTATGGGTTTATACAGCTGGTTTCGGGCTTATTCTGAGTATAGATGTGAGGTTCTGACTTGTGTATGAATTTCGGAAGTGCAAATGTGGTTCTATGGTTTATGGACTAGATGGATTGTGAAATTTCAGCTATGTTGTGTTATCGGACCTATGCGACGATAGGGTGACGTGGGATCACCCCAGGTATATGAATTGGTAAGGTGCATTCAGCTATTGGTTGGCTTTCTAGGAACAACCTCTGGTACGCTCGAGGACGAGCGTTTGTTTTAAGTTGGGGAGGATGTGACGACCCGACCCGTCGTCTCATGAGACCTCTCCGTTTCCTCCATTTCCTCTTCGTTATGCTTTCATTATCAGTGTCTTGTGTGAACGAGTTGAATTGGTTTGATTTTTGGAAAGGAAATGAGACACTTAGTCTCTTTAAGGAGCTTGTTTTGGAAAAGTCAACCGAATGTCGACCTATTGAGTTAGAAGGGATCGGATGGTGGATTTCGCGGATTCGGTTAGCTTCGGGAGGATGATTTGTGACTTAGGAGTGTGATCGAGAGTGATTTTTGGAGATGTCCGGTGTAGAATTAGGCTTGAAATGCTATTAGTTATTTTGGCGAATTCGGGTGATAGTTGAGATTTTGATCCGAGGGTCGGAATGGAATTTCCAAGAGTTGGCGTAGCTTCGTTAAGTGAATTTGGGATGTGTGTACAAATTCAAGGTTATTCGGAAGTGATTTGGTTGGGTTTTGAATCAAATGCGTGTTTCGGAAGTTTTAGAAGAACTTAGGCTTGAAATCCGATGTAAATTTGGTGTTTTGATGTTATTTTTGGTGGTTTTAAGAGTGCAACTAAGTTTGAATGATCATATGTGACGTGTTAGTATGTTCGTATGCTGTCCCGAGGAGCTTCGGGTGTTAGTTTCGAATAGGTTGGGCTGTGTTGTGGCTCGTTTTTCTTATGCTTTCGACGTCGTTTCTTCAAGCATAAATGATATCATTAATTAAACAAATGATCTCCGAATTACTGTTTTGAATTGAAAGCATTAGATCCGTATCGTAATTACGGACCCGTAGCAAAAAGGATCGTCGAATTTGGACATCGATGAGGATTTTTATGG
>NC_031995.1:51655232-51658024 GCF_001879085.1 Nicotiana attenuata
TAGCAGAGTTCGCCTACAACAACAGCTACCAGTCCAGCATTCAGATGGCTCCATATGAGGCGTTGTATGGTAGGCGATGTCGGTCTCCAGTCGGATGGTTTGAGCCGGGGGAGGCTCGGTTATTGGGTACAGATTTAGTTCAGGAGGCCTTGGATAAGGTCAAGATCATTCAGGACAGGCTTCGTTCGGCTCAGTCGCGGCAAAAGAGTTATGCGGATCGTAAGGTTCGAGATGTAGCTTTCATGGTTGGTAAGCGGGTCTTGCTCCGAGTGTCGCCTATGAAGGGCATGATGAGATTTGGGAAGAAGGGCAAGCTTAGCCCAAGGTTCATTGGCCCATTTGAGATTCTCGATCGTGTGGGAGACGTGGCTTACAGACTTGCATTGCCACCTAGCTTATCAGCCGTGCATCCAGTTTTCCATGTGTCTATGCTTCGTAGGTATCACGGCGATCCTACCCATGTGTTAGATTTCAGCTCAGTCCAGTTGGACAAGGATTTATCTTATGAGGAGGAGCCGGTAGCTATTCTAGACCGGCAGGTCCGTCAGTTGAGATCTAGGAGTTTTCCCTCTGTTCGTGTTCAGTGGAGAGGTCAGCCCCCTGAGGCCTCGACCTGGGAAGCCGAGTCCGATATGCGGAGCCGTTATCCACATCTGTTCCCCGACTCAGGTACTTCTTTCTTTTGTCCGTTCGAGGACGAACGATTGTTTTAGAGGTGGAGAATGTGACGACCCAAAGGGTCATCACCGGATTTCTCTCTTTTCTGTGCTTCCGAGGCCCTGAAAACCTCGCTTTTAGTTGCCTCAATTTGCGTGCGCAGTCCGGGCGCGAAGCCGGAAAGCTTTTATGTTGAAATATGTGAACATTGTGAAAAATTTGGAGAATTTTCATATTTATATTGCTAAAGTTGACTTTGGTCAACATTTTTGGTAAACGGGCCCGGACCGGTGATTTGGCGGTCCCGGAGGGTCCGTAAAAAAATATGGGACTCGGGCATATGCCCGGAGTCGAATTTCGAGGTCGAGAGCCCGAGAAATAAATTTTTCTGTGAAATAGTTTTTCTGAAATTATTAAGGAAAATAGAAATGAAAATTGATTAAAAGACTATGGTATCGGGCTCGTATTTTGGTTTCGACGCCCGGTACAAGTCTTAAATATGTGTTATGCACTTTCTGTGAAGTTTGGTCGAAATCGGACGTCATTTGACGTGTTTCGGACCTAAATATCTAAAGTTTGAAGTTTATGAAGTTATAATGAAAAATCATGTGCCTTGAGGCTTGATTCTATGTAAATGATGTTATTTTGGCGATTTGATCGCGCGAGTAAGTCCGTAGGATGTTCTTGAGGTCGTGTGCATGTTTGGTTTGGAGCCCCGAGGGCTCGGGTGAGTTTTGGATAGGCATCGGATTGCATTTCTCATGTTTTAAAAATCTGGTATGCTGGCTTCTGCAATTTTCGCAAATGCGAAGGGAAGACTCGCAATTGCGAGCTCGCAAATGCGAGCACTGCTTCACAATTGCGAAGTCTGGGAAAATGGGGCACTGTCGCAAATGCGATCAATCTTTCGCAAATGCGAAGGGGGCCCAGATCGCAAATGCGATCATTACTTCGCAAAAGCGAAGTCTGCATTGAGGCCCAGTGTTCGCAAATGCGAACTAACATCTCGCAATTCCCAGACCTGCTGGGTTCGCAATTGCGAACCCAGCTTCGCATTTCCCATACCCGCGGCCCAGCAAATTTCATACTTAGTCGAAATTTTCATCACTTTTCACCATTCTTTCAAACCCAAAACACCATAGGCGATTTTCAAGAGCAAACTTCATCCCAAATCACTTGTAAGTTGATTTTTACTCAATTCTTTCAATCTTTAACATCATTAAACATGTTTTCCACTTGAAATCAAAGATTTTCATGGGTGAAATTGGAATTTTTGGGTAGAATCTAGGTTTTATACAAATTGGGGAGTTGGACCTCGATTTGAGGTCTGATTTAAAAACAAATTATATATTTGAACTCGTGGGGGAATGGGTAACCAGATTTTGGTTCGAACATCGAGTTTTGACCACGTGGGCCCCGGGGGCGATTTGGAATTTTTGGGAAAAACTTGGGAAACTCATTTTATGCATTCAAATTGATTCATATAATGTTTATTAAAGTAATTGAGCAATTTGTGATTAGATTCGAGCGAATTGGAGGTGGAACCGCGAGGTAAAGCAATAGTTGAGGATTAAGTGGATTTCAAGGCTTTGAGGTAAGTGTTTGTTCTAACTTTGGCTTGAGGGTATAAGATTAGGATGTTGTTTGCTACTTCCTAAATGTGGAGTACGGTGTATAGGCGTGGTGACAGTCGTCTATGCACCGGAGTCTAGCATGACCGTGGGTCTTAATTGCTTTTAACTCGAATGATGTGACATAACTTCCTTGTTTAATTGATAAACTTCATATAATGTGAGCGGTTGAGGAAGAATCGTGGTTGGTATATTTTGGAGCGTTGGCTCGAACAAGAATGTGATAATTGAGAAAGAAGTGAGTTAAAAGAGGAGGAGTTGTGATTATTCCCTTGCCGGGACGTGTAGGCTATTATTATGTACTCTCCCTTGCCGGGATATTTGGGCTGTTAGTTGTACCCTTGCCGGGTTAAAGTGTTATGTTGTCGAATTCCCCTAACGGGGCCTTCTTTACAAAGTCAGATATTTTGAACTATAATATGGGATCGTGTGGCACGCCGTCCACTTATATACTATAATATGAGATCGTGTGGCACGCCGTCCACTTATATATTATGAAATGGG
>NC_031995.1:51669621-51796275 GCF_001879085.1 Nicotiana attenuata
TTATTCAGCTGCCATGAGATCCTTAGGACTATGGGTATTGTGGAGACCAATGGGGTCGACTTCATCACCTTCCGGCTTGCAGGATCCGCCAAGACTTGGTGGAGGGACTATTGCCTATCTAGACCAGCAGGGTCTCCAGCATTGACATGGGATCAGTTCGCGGAGTTGTTTTTGGAGAAGTTTCTCCTAGATACTCAGCGGGAGGCACTACGCAGGCAGTTCGAGCGCCTCCAGCAGGGCTCCATGACAGTCACACAGTATGAGACTCGGTTCATTGATCTGGCACGCTATGCTGTTGTTATACCCCCCACCGAGAGAGAGAGGGTGCGGAGGTTTATTGATGGCTTGATTCAGCCGATCCGTCTCCAGATGGCTATGGGAGCTGGTAGTGAGATTTCTTTTCAGGAGGCGGCCAATGCGGCCCGTAGAGTTGAGATGGCTCTTGCATGAGGAGGTGGTCATGGGTCAGACAAGAGACCCCGTCATGCAGGTAGATTCAGTGGTACCTCGTCTAGAGGTGGGGATTCTTATGGTAGAGGCCATCCTCCGAGGCCCTTTCAGTCAGCCCTACAGGTCTCACATGGTACTTCAGGTGGTCGTGGCCCTCAGCCGCAGTCTTCTGACCAGCAGCTTTTTAGTTCACCATCAGCACCTATCAGCGCACCACCACTCCGTTATTCTCAGCAGCCGAGGGCTTGTTACACGTGTGGCGACACGAGACATATTGCCAGGTATTGCCCTCGAGCTTCTGACAGCTCTCAGCAGCAGGGTCCTCATCCTATGATTCAGGAATAAGGTGATCCACAGGCCGCCCAGCCAGCTAGAGGCGGGGGTAGAGACCATAGAGGTGGAGGTAGAGATCATAGAGGTGGAGCTCGGACCGCCAGAGGTAGAGGCCAGCCAGCAGCCGATCGTCCCAGAGATATGGTTCAGGGAGGTGGGGCCCAGCCCCGGTGTTATGCTCTTCCAGCCAGGCCAGAGGCTGAGTCTTCAGATGCAGTTATTACAGGTACTACTCTGGTCTGTGATAGGGATGTTTCAGTGCTATTTGACCCTGGGTCTACGTATTCATATGTGTCGTCCTATTTTGCACCCTACCTGACTATGCCTAGTGATGCTTTGGGTATTCCTATTTATGTATCTACACCGGTGGGTGATTCTATAGTGGTCGAGAGAGTTCATCATTCTTGTGTGGTAGTGTTTGAGGGTCTTGAGACCCGTGTTGATTTATTGCTCTTAGACATGGTGGATTTCGGCGTCATATTAGGGATGGATTGGTTGTCCCCGTATCATGCTATCTTGGATTGTCACGCAAAGACCGTGACCTTGGCTTTGCCAGATTTACCCCGATTGGAGTGGAGAGGGACCCCAGGTCATGCCACCCGCAGTGTTATCTCATATGTGAAGGCTCGACGCATGGTCAAGAAGGGGTGTCTAGCTTATCTGGCGTATGTTCGCGATTCCAGCTCAGAGGTTCCTTCTATTGATTCTGTTCCTATTGTTCGAGAGTTCCCCGAGGTTTTCCCTTCAGACCTGCCGGGTATGCCGCCCGACAGGGATATTGATTTCTGCATTGATCTGGCCCCAGGCACGCAGCCCGTTTCGATTCCACCGTATCGCATGGCCCCGCCAGAGTTGAAGGAGTTAAAGGACCAGTTGCAAGATTTGCTAGAGAAGGGTTTTATCAGGCCTAGTGTTTCTCCTTGGGGTGCGCCGGTGTTATTCATGAAGAAAAAGGATGGATCGATGAGGATGTGCATTGATTACCGGCAATTGAACAAAGTGACGATAAAGAACAAGTATCCACTGCCAAGGATTGATGATTTGTTTGACTAGTTTCAGGGTGCAAAGGTGTTTTCAAAGATAGACTTGAGATCTGGCTACCATCAGCTAAGCATTAGGGCATCCGATGTCCCTAAGACTGCATTCCGCACTCGGTACGGGCATTATGAGTTCCTGGTCATGTCGTTTGGGTTGACCAATGCCCCAGCAGCATTCATGGAGTTGATGAACCGAGTGTTCAGGCCATATTTGGACATGTTCGTGATAGTCTTAATTGATGATGTTCTGGTGTACTCCCGCAGCCAGGAGGAGCACGAGTAGCACCTCAGAGTAGTTCTTCAGACTCTGAAGGATAGTCAGTTGTATGCTAAGTTCTCGAAGTGCGAGTTCTGGTTGAGTTCGGTTGCATTTCTGGGTCATGTTGTATCAGCAGAGGGTATTCAGGTGGACCCGAAGAAGATTGAGGCATCAAGAATTAGCCTCGACCAGCATCAGCTACTGAAATTCGGAGTTTCTTGGGGTTAGCAGGTTACTATCGTCGGTTCGTGGAGGGGTTTTCATCTATTGCAGCCCTCATGACCAGATTGACCCAGATGGGTGCCCAGTTCAGATGGTCGAATGAGTGTGAGGCGAGCTTTCAGAAGCTCAAGATAGCTCTGACTACGGCACCGATATTGGTTTTGCCCACAGGCTCAGGACCTTATACAGTTTATTGTGATGCTTCCCGTATTGGGCTTGGTGCGGTATTGATGTAGGATGGCAGGGTCATTGCTTATGCTTCGAGACAGTTGAAGATCCACGAGAAGAATTACCCGGTTCATGATCTCGAGTTGGCAGCCATTGTTCATGCTTTGAAGATTTGGAGGCATTACCTATATGGTGTGACGTGTGAGGTGTACACGGATCACAAGAGTCTGCAATACTTGTTCAAGCAAAAGGAGTTGAACTTGAGGCAGCGGAGGTGGTTGGAGCTATTGAAGGACTGTGATGTTACTATTTTGTACCACCCGGGGAGAGCCAATGTGGTGGCCGATGCATTGAGTAGGAAGTCCGCCAGCATGGGTAGTCTTGCTTATGTTCCGATCAGCCTGAGACTGCTTGCTTTGGATATTCAGGCCCTGGCCAATCGATTTGTGAGGTTGGACATTTCTGAGCCTAGCAGAGTGTTAGCTTGTACTGTCGCTCGTTCTTCATTATTGGAGCGTATCCGTGATCGGCAGTTTGATGATCCCCATTTGTGTGTCCTGAGAGACACGGTGCAGCGTGGAGGTGCCACGAAGGTGACCTTAGATGAGGATGGTGTTTTGAGGTTGCAGGGGCGAGTTTGTGTGCCCAATGTCGATGGGATTCGAGAGTTGATCTTAGCGGAGGCCCATAGTTCTCGGTATTCTATTCACCCGGGCGCCGCGAAGATGTATCAGGACTTGCGGCAGCTTTATTGGTGGCGTAGGATGAAGAAAGATATTGTTGCATATGTGGCTCGATGTTTGAACTGTCAGCAGATTAAGTATGAGCATCAGAGGCCTGGTGGTTTGTTTCAGAGGATTGAGCTTCCCGGGTGGAAGTGGGAGAGGATTACCATGGACTTCGTTACTGGACTTCCGATGACTCGGAAGAAGTTTGATGCTATTTGGGTCATTGTTGATAGGCTGCCAAGTCAGCGCATTTTATTCCTGTTGCAATGCATATTCATCGGAGAAGGTTAGCTGAGATCTACATCTGAAGATTGTTCGCCTTCATGGGGTGCCGGTTCTATTATTTCGGATCGGGGTACCAGTTTACCTGCGCTTCTGGGAGAGCAGTTCAGCAAGGAGTTTGGCACCCAGGTTCAGATGAGCACAGCGTTCCATCCTCAGACGGTACGGCCAGCGAGAGGACTATATTCAGATTTGGGAGGATATGCTCCGAGCTTCTGTCATTGATTTTGGAGGCTCGTGGGACCAGCCTTTTGCCTTTAAGCAGAGGTTCGGCCTACAACAACAGCTACTCAGTCCAGCATTTCAGATGGCTCCATAGTAAGGCCGTTGTATGGTAGGCGATTGGTCGGTCCCCAGTCCGAATGGTTTGGAGCCGGGAGAGGCTCGATTTAATTGGGTACAGATATTGTTCAGGACCTTGGATAAAGGTCAAGATCATTCAGGACAGGCTTCGTTCGGCTCAGTCGCGGCAAAAGAGTTAAGCGGATCCCATAAGGTTCGAGATGTAGCTTTCATGTTTGTGAGCGGGTCCTGCTCCGAGTTGTCGCCTATGAAGGGCGTGATGAGATTTGGGAAGAAGGGCCAGCTTAGCCCTAACGTTCATTGCCCATTTGAGATTCCTTGATTGTGTGGGAGAGGTGGCTTACAGACTTGCCTACCGCCCAGCTTGTCAGCGTGCCATCAGTGTTTCATGTGGTCCATGCTTAGGAGGTATCACGGCGATCCAGCCCACGTGTTAAGATTTCAGCACTGTCCAGTTGACAAGGAATCTGTCTTACGAGGAGGAGCCGATAGCTTATTCCTAGACCCGACAGGTTCGACAGTTGAAAGGTCGAAGAGTTTTCCTCGTGGCGTGTCCAGTGGAAGAAGGTCAGCCTCCTGAGGCATCGACCTGGAGTCGAGTCTGATATGCAAGAGACCGTTATCCTCATCTATTGTCCCGACTAGTAACTTCTTTCTTTTGTCGCGTTCGAGGACGAACGGTTGTTTTAAGAGCGTGCGAGAAGTGTGACGACCTCTATAAGGGTCATCACGCAGGATTCTCTCTATTTTCCGTGCTTCCGAGTAACCTCTGCAAAACCCTCTTTTAGATTGCGGTTCAGATTGCGTGCGGCAGTCCAAGGGGACGCGAAGGCCGAAAAGGCTTTTTGGTGAATGATTAGCTAGTAATTTTGTGAAATTTGAACGATTTTATTTTAATATGTGTCTAAAGTTGGACCCTTTTGGTCTAACATTTTATGGTAGAACGACCGTGACACGTATTACGCGTCGGTACCGGAGGGTTCCAGTAGATTGAAAGATTCGGCATCATCGGATACGAACAATGTTCAGAGAGGTCAGAGAGCGAAGAAATGAATTTCTGTGTGAAATTTGTTTTTGAACATGATAGAGGAAAATGGAATATGAAAAGTTGATTAGTATAAGACTACTAGTATCGGCCTCGTATTTATTGATCTCTGACGCGATACAAGTCCGTAACGTATGGTGTTTAACGGCTTTCTGCTAAAGTTTGTGTCGAAATCGCGATGTCAATTTGACGTGTTTCGGACCTAAATATCTAAAATTTAAGTTATGAAGTTATTTGAAAATGAATCTGATGATCTTTGAGTCTTGATTCAAATGATTTTATGATTTATTTTGGGCGATTGATTGCTCGAAGTAAGTCGCGTAGGATTTTATTGAGTTTAGCTGTTATTGGTTATGGACCTCCAGGGCTCGGGAGTGAAGTTGGAGGATGGTTCGGGTGTTTTGCACTTTAAGAAGTAGCAGCATTTTCGCAATTTTTGCACCAGGGTTTTCTCATCGCGTTCGCATCACTAAGTCGCGTGCGCGATAGTCTGTCCTTCCCAGCTTCGCTGCTCGCGTCTTCCCTCGGCTGAACCGGTAAGCCGAAATATTACAAGCCACCATATTTCCCTTCGATCGTTGTTCGCGCTGCTGGCCCATGCGCCGATCCCGATATGTGTTTAGTCCGTCTATCGCGTATCGCAGTCCCTTAGAAACACGCGTTCCGTAGGCCATCTATGACGCGCCAGCTTATATTCCCTACGTCGTACGCGTTCCCTTTCAGCGCGTCTCGCGATGCATTGCCCAGTTTTGCCCTTCGCGAACGCGGGCCCTGTTGCCCCGGCGAATCCGCGCAAGCAAGGGCAATTTTGCCCAGTTTAGTATTTTAATGGTTCTCAGAACAGTAGGCAACACGGGATATTCCTGCATTTTTATCCACACGACGTTTCTCCCTAACACTCATAGAACGATTTTAATAGGCCTTTCCTCCATATGCTTCTTAGGTAAGTTTCTTAACTTCATCCTCTCTTAATTCTTCATCTGATCACTATAATCTAGCCCTAACATACATTGAAATCAAATGTAGAAATAGGGTTTTGGGTAAGTTAGGGTTTTGAGAATTTTGGGTGAATCAACCTAATTTGGGGTCGAATCTTGAAATAAAATTATATATTTGAACTCGTGGGTTATGGGTGATTGGGTTTTGGTCCGAGCCTCGTGTTTGGACCATGTGGGACCGGTGTCGAATTTTTTGTGTTTTTGGAAGAATGATGGGAATTTTCATTTTCTAGGTCTATTAGGGATTTATGTTTTTTGAGCCTTTATTTGATATTATTTGAACTAATTATGCCTAGATATCATTGTTTCGGAGTTGGATTGTAGAGGAAAGGCGGTATTAGAGAGTTGATTGCTATTCTTGGACCGAGGTAAGTGTTTGTTCTAACTTTGGCTTGAGGGAATAGGATTAGGATGTTATTTGCTACTTGCTAAATATGGAGTACGGTGTATAGGCATGGTGACGGTTGTCTATGCACCGGAGTCTAGCATGACCGTGAGTCTTAATTGCTTTTAATTCGAATGATGCGACCCAACTTCCTTGTTTAATTGATAAATTTCATATAATGTGAACGGTTAGGAAGAATTGTGATTGGTATATTTTGGAGCGTTGGCTCGAACAAGAATGTGATAGTTGAGAAAGAAGTGATTTAAAAGAGGATGTGTTGTGATTATCCCCTTGCCGGGACGTGTAGACTATTATTATGTACTCTCCCTTGCCGGGATGTTTGGGCTGTTAGTTGTACCCTTGCCGGGTTAAAGTGTTTTGTTGTCGAATTTCCCTAATGGGGCCTTCTTTACAAAGTCAGATATTTTGAACTATGATATGGGATCGTGTGGCACGCCGTCCACTTATATATATATATATATATATATATATATATATATATATTACGAAATGGGATCGTGTGGCACGCCGTCCACTTTTATATTATGAAATGGGATCGTGTGGCACGCCGTCCACTTTTATATTATGAAATGGGATCGTGTGGCACGCCGTCCACGTATGAATTAAGAAATGGGATCGTGTGGTGCGCCGACCACTTATATATATAAGTTATGGTATTGAGATAGTTTCGTCGTTATATCCGTTGATCTGTATTCGCTGTATTTTCCCCGAGCATGCCCCCTTCCCCTTTTTAGTTGATATTCTCTGTTGTTATTTCTGTTGCCTTTGTATATATATATCTGCACAGGTTGTTTTTGGTAGGTCCTGTCTAGCCTCATCACTACCTCGCCGGGGTTAGGCCAGGCACTTACCAGCACATGGGGTCGGTTGTGCTGACGCTACACTTCTGTGCTTTTGCACAGATCATAGTACCGGAGCAGGAGCTTTTGGACAGCAGTAGGAGCATTGGGAGCTTACTTCAGTCCGGAGATTTCCGAGGTAGCCTTGCTGGCGTCCGTATGGCCCGGAGTCTCCCTTATCTCTGTCTTTCGTTTGATTTCCTTTGTATCGGATCAGACAGTACTGTATTCTTATTCGGACTTTGTATTTAGCATTCAGTAGAAGTTCGTGAGTTAGTGACACCAGATCTGGGTAGAGGTGTATTTGAATTTCCGCACTTGGTTCCAGTTAATTATATTTTTGGGACTTCCGCTTTTATATTAATTGCCTCGTTCTTCTTTATACTGTTAATGATGTTGAGAGAAATGTTAAATTAATTGGCTTGCCTAGCTCCTATTAGTAGGCGCCATCACGACTCTCGAGGGTGGGAAATCCGGGTCGTGACATCCTTAGTATCTTCTCTATGTTTTTATTGGCGGCCTCTACGGCTCCTTTCATCTGAGGTCTATAGGCTGTGGAATTCTTCTGCTTGACTTCGAAAGTTTCACACATGGATTTCATCAGATCAGTGTTGAGGTTGGCAACATTATCAGTAACAATGGACTCGGGAACTGCAAATCAGCAAACAATATGATCTTTGATAAAATCTGCGACGACTTTCTTGATTACAGCTTTGTAAGATGCGGCATCTACCCATTTTGTGAAGTCATCAATGGCCACTAGAATAAACATGTGCCCGTTTGAAGCAGTGGGCTCGATAGGACCGATGACATCCATTCCCCAGGCGGCAAACGGCGAAGGTGAGCTTGCTGCATTGAGCTCGTTCGGCGGCACTTTTATCATATCGGCATGCACTTGACATTGGTAGAATTTGCGGACATACTGGATGCAATCTGTCTCCATGGTCATCCAAAAGTAACCGCCCTAAGTATTTTCTTGGCTAAGACAAAACCATTCATATGCGGGCCACAGGTCCCAGCATGTATCTCCTAGAGTAGCTTAGAAGCCTCTTTTGCGTTGACACATCTTAGCAATCCCAAATTTGGAGTTATTCTGTATAAGTTTCCTCCGCTGTGGAAAAAGTGATTGGACAATCTCCGAAGTATGCATTCTTAGTGTGGTTTGCATGCTCCGGATATTCTCCTTTCGCCAAATACTCCTTGACGTCATGGAACCAAGGCCTTCCATCCGTCTCTTCCTCAACATGAGAACAGTAAGCCGGTTGATTATGGACTCTTACTGGGATGGGATCAATGAAATTCTTGTTCGGATGTTATCTCATAGATGACAAGGTGGACAATTCATCGGTAAACTCATTCTGAATTCAGGGTACATGCCGAAACTCTATCTTTGCGAACCTCTTTCTCAGTTCCTGCACATGGTGCAGATATGGCAATATCTTGGAATTCTTGGTGGCCCACTCTCCTTGTACCTGGTGCACAAGCAAATCTGAATTACGAATTACCAGCAGCTCCTGAATATTCATGTCGACTGCCATGTTGAGTCCTAGTATACAGGCCTTAAACTCTGCCATATTATTGGTGCAGGAAAATCTAGGTTTAGCAAATACCGGATAATGTTGACCTGTTTCTGATACCAAGACCGCTCCAATGCCTACCCCTTTGAAATTTGCAACTCCATCAAAGAACATCCTCCAACTGCCATACACTTCAGTAATGTCTTCTCCTACGAATGAAACCTCTTCATCAGGAAAATATGTTTTCAGGGTTCATATTCTCCTCCCACCGGATTCTCAGCAAGATGAGCTGCCAATGCTTGTCCTTTGACCGCCTTTTGAGTTATGTAGACGATATCGAACTCATTTAACAGTATCTGCCACTTAGCTAACTTTCCAGTCGGCATGGGTTTCTGAAATATATACTTCAAAGGGTCCATCCTGGATTTGAGGTATATGGTATAGGCACAGAAGTAATGCCTCAACTTCTGGGTTGTCCATTTCAAAGCACACCAAGTGAGTTCCAACAGAGAGTATCGTGCTTCGTAAGGTGTGAACTTCTTACTCAAGTAGTATATGGATTGCTCCTTTCTCCCTGTCTCATCATGTTGTCCTGGAACGCATCCGAAGGCTCCATCCAATATAGATCGATAGAGTAGCAAAGCTCGTCCTGGCTCTAGCGGGACCAAGATTGGCGTTGTGGACAGGTATTCCTTGATGTTGTCAAAAACTCTCTGACAGTCTTCGGTTAAGCTTTCTCGGCATCTTTTCTCAACATCTTGAAGATGGGCTCACATATGACTATGGACTGTGCTATTAAGCGACTGATATAGTTGAGATGCCCTAGGAAGCTCATCACGTCCTTTTTGTTCCTAGGCGGCGGTAATTCCTAAATAGCCTTGACTTAGGATAGATCTAGCTCGATCCCTCAACGACTGACAATGAATCCTAGTAACTTTCCTGCGGGAACCCCGAATGGAAACTTTGCGGGGTTTAGTGTCAAGTTGTACCTCCTCAACCTGTGCAAGAACTTTCTTAAGAATGCTATGTGATTTGCGGCCCTCTTGGATTTGATAATGACTTCGTCCATATACACCTCTATTTCTTTGTGTATCATATCATGGAAGATGGTTGTCATGGCTCTCATGTAAGTAGCCCCAGCATTCTTTAGACCAAATGGCATCATCTTGTAGCAGTATACCCCCCATGGTGTAATCAAAGTTGTTTTCTCTGCATCTTCTTCGTCCCTCGAGATCTGGTGATAACCCGCGAAGCAATCTACAAAGGATTGGAGTTCATGCTTGGCGTCGTTGTCGATCAGGATGTGTATATTTGGCAGTGGAAAGTCGTCCTTGGGACTTGCTCTGTATAAATCTCGATAGTCAACACGTACTCTGACTTTCCCATCTTTCTTTGGAACTGGCACAATGTTTTCTAACAAGGTTGGGTACTCAACCACCCTGAGAACTTTAGCTTTGATCTGCTTGGTAACTTTCTCTTTGATTTCAGGCTCATGTCTAGTTTGAACTTTCTGAGTTTTTGCTTCACCGGCAGACACATTGGATTGATAGGTAACTTGTGAGCCACTATGGACGTGCTCAAACCGATCATGTCATCATATGACCATGCGAAGATGTCCTCATACTCTTTTAAGAATTGGATGTATTCTTCCTTCTCTGTTTGTGATAAGTGAACGATGATGCGAGTTTCCTTCACGGTCTCGGGGTCCCCCAAATTTACTGCTTTGGTTTCGTCCAGGTTGGACTTAGGCTTATTCTCAAAGTTTTCAACCTCCCTGACAACGTCCTCAGGTATCTCGTCTTCTTCATCCGAATCACTATCTTCATGTTGTGTTTCCTCATTACATGTCACAGTCACCGGTTCATTAGGAGTAATAATAACATTGTAGAAAGAAAAAGTGTAAAGTTAATAATGAGTAATAAAGAGTAATGCATTTGATTAAAACTGAAAAACGTCCAGACAAGTACGACTCGATGAATTGAGCATTTATTTTGAAACAAATAAGTTTTTAAGACAAAGTTACTAAAAATCTTAAATGCCTAGAATGGCTATAGAAATAAAATCTGCCAGGCTACCCAGGGACTCGGCGGGCCCGGGATGGTGTGGCGTCCCAGTTCCTGAGAATAACTCCCTTCTCAACATTTTGAATAGTGAGGCCTTCTTCCTCCTCCTCCTCAATTATTGCACTGTAGTCCATGTCTTCGTCTAGCAAAAATAGATTCTTCATCCCAGCTAATGCCTCTTCTTCTGCAATTCCCCATATTGTGTCAGCTTGGTGAAAAGCTTGGTCCACATGCGGCACTGGTTGCTCGAGAGGGTAGTACGGTCCACGAAATGGAGGCGACCAATGTTTATACTCTTGCCATGTTACAAGTATCTGAGCCCAAAAGTAGTGCCATGACCCTTCAGCTGTATCGGTTTAGTAATACCATGGAGATTCTTTACGAGCCCTTTCCCGGGTTAATACCCGAAACATGCCAGAATGCTTTCTATTTTTCTGCTCCACCATTTGTATTTCTCAATAGCGTTGACATGTTCGATGTGATGATAGGTTTCCCCTCCTAGCCCCCTTCTATTTTCGGTAATCGGGATGGTTTGGTTAGTGTAAATGGGGTTATTCCCGTCCCCGTGAATGATTAGCTCTTGATGGTTCCATTCAAAATTTACTGCCTGATGCAAGGTTAATGCCACATCCCAGTGGCGTGTATCCATGGTCGTCCTAGCAGCAAATTGTAGGATGCAGATATGTCCAACACCTAAAACTCGATATCGAACCACGTAGGCCCCATTTTAGACAGAGATTGATTTCTCCGGTGGTAGCTATTTGAGACCCATCAAAAGCCTTCACATTGATGGTCCCTTCTCGTATCTCGTATAGGCTTTGCCCAACCTCTTCAGTAATGTTAATGGGCAAATATTGAGACTGGATCCTCCATCAATCAGGACCCTGGTAATGAAGTAGTCTTTGCATCGCACTGTGATGTGCAGTGCCCTGTTGTGATTCAAACCCTCAAGCGGCAACTCATCCTCGTGGAAAGTGATTTTGCGACTTTCCAACACATGTCCTACCATGTTAGCCATTTCTCCGCATGTGATATTATTTGGCACATAAGCTTCGCTCAATACTTTCATTAAAGCATTCTTGTGCGCCTCTGAATTTTGCAACAATTACCGGATGAATATCTGAGCTGGCGTTTTGTTTAAATGATCAATGACGGAATACTCCTTTACTTGTACTTTCCTCCAAAGGTCATCTGGCCCTGTTTCAATGACAGGATACCTGGCAGTGGCATCCTTACTTGGTCCTCCTATGTGTTTAGGTGTATAGATTCTTCCGGTCCTAGTCATTTCTTGTACGGCGTCGGATTCCTCCATCTTTGCCTTTCCTTTTTGCCGAGCTTCGGGGAAATAATCCCTAGGTATTGATTTTGAATTGAAAGGAGGTGTGGTCGATACTGTCACTGTGAAAGGTGCGATTACCTCCACTTCAAACGGAACTGGATGACCGCGGGTGGAGCCACCTCTACTTTAAATGGAACTTATGTGGCTGCCTCAACCTCGATTGGCGACTGAGTCTCTACTACAATAGGGGTGAGGGTGACTGAGGGTTTAAAGTCATCACCCTCCCGGATAAGCCCAATCGACCCCTCAAGATCCCACTCTTTGTTTGTCTCTATCATATGTATTCCACCACCTCTATGATCAGGGAGAGGGGTTGTTGCGAACATTGGGTATGGCCTCCTTTTCCTGTATGACCTTGTTGTCAATCAGCCTCTGGATCTTGTCTTTCAGTGCTCGGCACTCGTCAGTGGTGTGCCCTTTCATACCGGAATGGTACGCACAAGTTTTGTTAGGATTGACCCATTGGGATGGATTCTCTAATGCCACAGCGGGAACAGGAGTGACATAACCTACGGCTTTCAATCTTTCATACAACTAGTCGGTGGGTTCAGCAATAGCGGTGTATTGTTTGAGTGGCTTGCGGTCAAAATTGGGTCTTGGTCTTTGATAATTTTGGCGGGTTGGAGGTGACTGGAAATGATATGGTGGGAAGTTATAGGTATGATAGACAGTAGCTGGTTGGGAATATATGGGAGATGATGGTTAATATGTGGGTGGTGGTGCTTGGTATGTGGATGAAGGTGTTTGATATGTGGGTGGAGGTGTTCAATAGGTAAGTCGAGATTTCAGGCCTTGAGCCACCATTACTGCCCCAACGTCTTTCTTCTTTGTTATGCCGCCCGATTGCAATGCCTTATTTGTGGCCTACAATGCCTCAAAATTCGTCACCATTCTGCTTTTGATGCCTTCCTCAATTCTTTCCCCAAGTTTGATGATATCCGAGAATTTGTGGTTTTCAATAACCATTAACCTTTCATAATACTGCAGGTCTTGTGCTCTGACGAAGAACTTATTCATTTGTTCTTCGTCCAAAGATGGCCTGACCTTGGCTGCTTCTGACCTCCAACGGGTAGCATACTCACGGAAAGCCTCAATGGGCTTTTTCATAAGATTCTGGATGTAGAAAACATCGAGTGCATTTTTTGTGTTGAACCTGAATCGGTCCATGAAATCTGATGCCATACTTACCCAATTACACCATTTCTTGGGATCCTAGCTGATGTACCAGGACAAAGCATCACCGGTAAGACTCCTCATGAAGAGTTTCATCTGGATTTTTCATCCTTTCCGACCCCGACAAGCTTGTCACAATAGGTCCTCAGATGAACCCTAGTTACACCTGTACCGTCACACATCTCGAACTTAGGAGGTTTGTACCCCTCCGACAGTTCGACATCTGGTTGTATGCATAGGTCTTCATAATTCAATCCTGTTGATACCCAATTTTTCACTATATAATTATTTATATACAGAATACTTTCAAAATAGCATATATATGCATATATAAGCATACCTAAGTGTTTTGGTATTTTTCCTAATTTTTTAAGATTTTTAAAATTAATCTATTGTCCATTTTAGCAATACAAAATTAGTAATTATTCCCAAAACTATCAATATTGGTGAATAACCTATTTTATTCTCATATTTATACCAAAATATATTTAAGGTGATTTTTGTATATTTTTACAAATTTATTTGGCATTTTTGTATATTCTTTTTTTTTTGTATGTTTACTGCTTGCTATAAAATTCCCATACCCACATTCCCCTATGTGTGCTGAGTTAAAGTTCATGGCCTGGCAGCATCCAAATTGCTGCCCATGTCTGAACCTGACCATCAATAGGTCCTAACTCCCAATTTAAGCTGACAGGCTGGTCAAGGGTGTGCCAGTCTCCCAATTGCTGGGCATGACCACTAGTTTGTCATGGCTTTCCCTAATTCCCCCTCTACTGCACTTACACTTACTCTTAGACTCTAAGTTCTTCCCCCCTCCTATGAGCCATGCCTTGGGGACCTTGAGTTCCCTCTGAACTTGGACATTGGAGGGCTGGCCATTCCACACTACACCATAATCTGATCCTGCAAATGTAATTGGGTGTAAGCACTGCCTGGAGTTCATGAAGCTCCTTGGAACTTTGACACACCCAAAGGATGAGAAAGGCTTTGGAAATCTGATCTTTGGAAGTTGGTTTATTTCATGTTTCAGACTAGGAGTCTGAATTAGGCTCCTTGGTTGGAATTTTAATCTCTGATGTAATTTTATTTACTTTTCTGGATTCATTCAAGTTGTAATAATTTTGTAATACTTATGTGGTGTATAGTAAACAATGGGGGAGGGTCTCTTATGTTATGCATATGGGGTAGAAATCATGTTTTAGATCTTTATTTCCACAACCACAACACTTTCGTTTATGTTTCTGCATATAGAGATCCTGCCTATATATTTTTCATGTAGATATCCTGCCCATAGTTTGTCTCAATACCGCATATAGAAATCTTTCCTATAGTTTGTTTCAATGCTGCATCCTGCCTATAGTTTACTTCATTTCAGCATATAGAAGTCATGCCTATAAGATCCTGCATTTCAACATATAGAAGCCATGCCTATTAGTTTCTGCATTTTCTGCACATGCATATGACATTAGGCAAACAATCCATAGGTTAAGGAATAATCAATCGCATCCTAGATACCATGCTCATAGGATCCCCTTACTTACATAACCGTTTAAAATCAGTAACGCTTAGAATTCATGTCTATAGGAGCAATCGTTTAAATCTAATTCATCTGTGAGTCTAAAATCGGTAATGATATTGTTAACATCTGCAGAATTGGTTCATCTATAAAATCAGTAATCCTTCCTTAAAGTCAGTATGTATCACCTTGTTAGACATCATGCCTATAGGTCTCACCTAGGCAAACTATTAGGTAATCAACTAATTATACCAGTCTTTAATAATTACAACCAGCAGGCAGGCCTAATTCGGACTTCTTATCTGAAAATATGTGATAAATCAGCCACCCCTCTTTCGTTTAAGTTTAATTAAAGACCTAACCAGTACTTGCAAGTCATGCTAAATAATTTCTGGTTTGAATGAGGAGGCCTATTTGAGCCTTAACTGCTATGTATCTTCCCTTTAACTGCACTTATATGTTTTGTTTGTCGCACTAGATTTTGTCCTTTTAAAGCTTCAGAAGCCAATATCCCTTCCCTTTAGGAATAGTAGTCCCAACTGCCTCCGGGACTGATAGGATTGGGACGGGTAGTAGCATGCAGTAAGTAACGAGACTATTCCGCGTTCCAGTACCTTAACGGGGTGGGAAAGGGTAGACATGGATATGATGATCATGCGATAACACCACGCGTATAATTGGTTTTCGGGTATTGCGTGGGTGATCCATGTTATTTATAAGCCTAGGACACCCTCCCTCTTTATGTACTTACTTTTTCAGAATTTTCTTTAAACTATCAATCTTTCAGTTCTTTAAACCTTGTATTTAGCTTTAAATCATTTAAAACATCTTTGAATTTCCAGCACTGTTTTCTCTTCCAAATTTCCGCCCTTTTCATCTCTTTGTCTGATTATTTGCGCCCATTATTTGATCCCCATTTTTCTGCACTTATATATTCTTTAATCAACTATGAAATCGCCTAAATCCCAAACTTCAGCTTGTTACTTAACCTTTATACATTCCCCTACTTGTAATCGTTGTGTGTGGAAATTGTCTTGTTTGTTTACTTGTTTAAAGTCACAATTGTAGCATGGCCGGGAACCACACTAGTGGATCTTGGGGGGTGCCTAACACCTTCCCCCTGAGATAATTTCAAGCCCTTACCCATTCTCTGGTTCTTCTTCTCTTTTAATTTCTTAGTGTCCTAATGCACTTAATTATTAGGTGGCGACTCTTCTAAATCTCAAACCCAAATTCCCAAAAGGAATAGAGTTGTCTGCCCAAATGTCGTAAACCTGATTTCGCGAGAAAAAGGGGGCATCGACAAATCCTTCTATCCATTTTTTGCCTTCGACACCCTGATCCCGACTTGTCAATTTCTTGAGTTCTTCGGCCATGTTTTTAATGAGCAGGTCCTTCTCGGAGGATTCTGGTTCATAGAAAGTTAGTTGAGTAAGGTGAGGTATGGTCTCCACATAAATGGGGTTGTTCTGATGAGTGCTATGGACTTGGGTGTAGTGATGGTCATTGGTTGAGTTTTGAGGATCGGGAATGGGTTGTGGTGTGTTTTGGGGAGTCTGGTAAGTGGAAGTTGGTGGGTACTGGATTGATTGGTGGTGGTGTTGTGGTGGAGTTGGTATTGGCAATGGATTGAGATTTTGAGGTGGGTTTGCGTATTGATGTGGTGCAAGAGGGTTTTGTGGATGTTGGTTTGGTGTGTTTTGGGGAGGTGCTGGATTCTTTGCATTTTGTTGGTTGATGTCGGGGACATTCAGGGTGAGTGATAAGTTATCCAAATTGCGAACCTGCTCAAGCTCTCCTTGTAGCTCCAGTATCTTTTGTTCCAATCATAAGACTAGATCATTTGGTGCTGGGGTACTCCGGCCATCTGAAGTCTCTGCATTCTCAACATTCTCCTTTTGGATACCACTTAAGTCGTCCATTTTTGTTTTTCCTTTGCTTATTGTATTGCTTGGAGGAGGAGGAGGTAGGGGGCCTCTGGATCTGGTATGATACGTTGATGATGCCAGTATGAGTGAACCAACCTTAGGGAATGGGAATAATCAAACTAAAGGAAAAAACAAAAAGGTAACAAGTTAGTAGGGGTTTTGAGATGTTGCGGTATTTAAATACATATTGCGGGAAAATAAATTAGCTTCCTAATTTGGGAGCCTCGTTGTGTCTGAGGTAGGCCTAGCGACAAATTGATTTGGAGAACTTTAGATGCCAACAAATGCCTCATTTCATAATATGAAAAATAGACGAGTCCTAAAACGACACTAAGATAATAGAAAAATAAGTCACTATTGGCACTTGGCCTTATTACATTTTAAGAAAGCAAATAAATCTAGTCTATTTGGTCCCAGAAGGACCTTCCCCATATTTGATCTTCCTGACTCCAACGTAAAGGTCCCCCAGCTCGCGCAGACCCAGTAGCAAGTAGGCCCTGGCCAGATGTCCTCCTTCAGCGTTCTGGCAATCCTCAATCCTCTTTATGACTTTACCCTCCAGTTCTACTATTCCTCACTCCAGGTACTCCAGCTTCCTGTTGGAAGTGACTGCCATTTCTTTCCATTCTTCAATCAATCTCACATTCCTCTCATGTATTTCCCGGTGCTCATTCTAAGAGTCGTAGACCCTCTTGCGCATCCTGTTGCATTTGACTTGAGCTTCAGCTTCTTCGTCTATGATTCTATTTCCTCGACCGGCTCCTCGCCTCATCATTCCCTTTAGATTGTCTTCTAACCACGTCGGGTAGATGGGTACGCACCCTGCATGATACCTGCCGGGCTCAATGGTGTTCTTTTCCACAATGATCTTGCAGTGCCACATGTGCTGAGCTTGGCACTTATAAGGGACGTCGTCATCTTGAAAGTCTGCTGTGAAATGACTCATCTTGGCAACCCTTGGTACAACCTGTTTCTTGCCTGCTTGCCTCATAACTCGGATAAGGACATAAGGGTATATCCTTCTTAACCCAATCAGCACCAGGTGTGGAGCATCCCTGGATCTGATGATGAATTCGTCTGTTGGGAACCATTCAAACATCCATTGCACTTTCTCCTCGGTCAGATTGTCGAAGAACTCTACCCACTCTTTGGCACTTTCTGGCTGAGCAAACCTGTCTGGAATGTAGGTCATCCGCTTGGGGTGATGGAAGGAAATATGGTCATTCCAAGCCCTTCGTGAAAATTCTTGGCGATACTGGCCCCTTTGAAGATGTTCTAATGACCACAACTGCAGAAACATAGTACAACCCTCGAAATGTTTGACCCCTTATTGACAGCGCTCTAGAGCCCTGTAGATGTCGGCTATGATCATGGGGACTATGGTGTGTGTCTGTCCATTGATCCCTTCCATCAAAGTCTTGGCAACCATGCCAACCTAGTGTGGATTCTTTTCCTTTTCATTGGGAATACTATCAGGCTCAAGAATCACACAATGAACACGAACACTCCACGGTGGATGTGGCCCAGAGAAGTGATAGAAAGCTCGTCATGGTAGGTACGGTAGGACTTTCTATGGCCATACCTCTCACACAGATATTCGAAGGGTATGTAAGATTCCTTCAGGCATCCCAAGTCAGCATTTTTCTTCAGCCCCATCATCTTTAAAAACCCTTTACTAGTACGGTTCTCCGGCACCAATAACCCAGGGTTATCCCAAGCCAATCGCGCAAGTTCCCCATTTTCTTCTAGGAGTGGTGTCATCTCTATGTCACCAAAACGGAACACAACCCTTTCACTATCCCAGAACAAAGCGGCAGCCTCGATCAACCTATTGTTTGGCTCAATGTCTAGTAGAGAAGGTAAATTGCCCAAGTACTTTCTTACGTGTTTCTTGTCACTTGAGGAAAGGTCCTCCCACCAATCTAGTAGCAAAGGTGGAATGTTTCTAACCATACCGAATCTAGGGACCTCGTGCCTCATTTTCTGCAAAACAAAAGGTTTAGTCCCTTATCCCCCACCAGACTCGACTACTTATACATTCATGATTAGCATATTGGCATTTGGTTCTCCAAATTAATGCACAGAACGTGGTTGTGTCCGTTGGGATTATGGAAACCCCGGTGGACTTTTGGATAAGGCTTGTCTTAAAGGATTATTATGTGGACAACATATTAATCCGACTAGGTTTAACCATGATGCATGCACAATTACGATCAGAGTAAGGTTACTATGGGGGTCTAGACCGGTACCCTCAAGCGGACAACTAGAGGGGGAAAGGCACGAAACCATTGACTGCACCGCTGATTGACTAGTTTTACCGCAAATAAGCTCATAAATTGGAAGAGTGCAACCACTCATCAAGCATTGCTATAGGATTTTGATACGCACGAGTCGAATATGATGTGGAGTATATGCAACAATAACAGCATGTTGCCAAGTATTTGCACGTAAGAAAATAATAAATGCAGTATTTAAATAATTGAAAGACAGTTACAGAAGAAGAAAACAAAGAGACAAGTCAGTTTCGGGGAAATAAAGAAGTCATAAATGCTAAAAAAAATAAACAGTTAAATTCAAGTAAGGGAAAAGGGTACGTGGGATGGAGCATGCTTAAACTAACTCACAAAATATAAGTTTGTTATGGTAAGAGCCAAAAAATATCCCCAGCAGAGTCGCCACGCTGTCGCGCCCCCCGTTTTTCCTCCTCGCGGAGAAAGTCCGGGTTTTGACATTTCATGGGAGAAATAACTCTTTTCCTTTTGGGAATTGGGTATTGGAAGAGTCGCCACCTAACGGATTATGGTGCGTTAGGGCACCTTGAGAAATTATCTCATGGCCTAGTTTGCATTACCAGAGATTAGGGTAAGGACTCGAAATAACCTCGAAGGGAAGGTGTTAGGTACCCCTCGCGGTCCAAAACTGTGGGTCCTAGCCGAACTTATATGAATTAGTCATTTGAACAAATAAACAATTTCAACACATATTTGCAAGTGAAGGCATGTTTTGACATTTTAAGCACATAAAAAATTCAAGTAATGAAACAAGGGAAAAGGTTTGAACAAGTTGCACATATATAAAGAAAAATAAATTCATTTAAACAAAGAGAGTTGGGAAAAGGGGGTCCTAGGTTGGTTAGCCTACAAGATCATACCCACACAATGCCTGATAATCACTCCTCAATGAGGGGCTACACGTGACATTATCTCATAGTCATCATATCCTTACTATCCAATTCCCTCCCCTTGGTCATAGCCTAAAGCGTTGTAGCAGCCTTGAAAGATATCCTATGCGTGCTCTACCCGTCCCTTCCTTGTGGCCGTGGAGGTATTTAGGACCTCTAATTTAGGTTGTTCTAGACCATCCTAAGGTGTTTAAA
The DNA here is from genome assembly GCF_001879085.1 of Nicotiana attenuata. NCBI lineage: Eukaryota > Viridiplantae > Streptophyta > Magnoliopsida > Solanales > Solanaceae > Nicotiana > Nicotiana attenuata. Next base: position 51,689,607 of record NC_031995.1, read on the forward strand.
GGAGAAAATTCTAAGCATCAACCAAGACAATTAGGACTGCATTAAAAGGGGGAACAATTAAGGCTCACATTTTACCTCCACAAGCAGGACAAATAAGTGCACGTCTCAAACAAATGTTTCAGGTATTTATAAGAGAAACCATAAAACATGATATCTAGGTGAGCAAAGAGTATACAGTATTGAATTAGGACCAAAGTGTCAAAGACCTATTCAGCTTGCCTACTGATTTTAGACCTGCTGAATGTGAGCAGTCTCAAATAACGAAGCACAGTTTCATAGGTTTGCAGAATTTTAGTCGCCCTACAGGTTTGCCTAGGCGTGTAATGGCATGGTAATCACTGATCAGGAATGCAGTAAAACAGTAAGCAAATTCAAATGGGCCATTTGGATCCTATAGGCATGCCCTCTAGTAGTATTAATTAAGGCGGCGTTTGAAAACTTTAAAAAAAGCGAACAGATTAGTTGATTGAATCGATTCAGAATAAACAAACTGATTTCGAGTTAAACAAGATGAAACAAACAACAGTATTTTAACCAAAGTGAAACTCCTATAGGTATGATATCTATTAGAGCCGGTTTTAACTCCTATTAGCATGATTTCAATTGTTAAAAAACTGAATTAGGTCCTATAGGCATGGCTTCTAATTTATCTGAAAGTAAAGCATGCAGAATTCATTTAAACCAAAGCAGGTCCTATAGGCATATTATCTAACAAACACATTTTGAATCGAAATAGACCCTATATGCATGTTATCTACCCGATTTTACCAACAATATGCAACTAGCCACCCCTTTTCACTAATCACCCCAATGTTTGTTTACAATAATTATTACAGACCCAGAAATGAATATAAATTACATGAATAAAATAGAAGCTAAGCTATAGGGAGCTCGTAGTAGGACCAGATGATTTCCAAGCCTCTAGTAGTCTCAAATGGCAAAGTTCCATAGCCGATTTCATGTCTAGGTGTGTGAGAGTTCCCTAAGGATCTGAAGGATCTCGGGCAGTGCTCACACCCAGCCATCCCTCAAAACAAAGACTGATTATGTGCAGTGTGGAAGTTCCAACCCTGATATGCCAGAGTGCAGTGTGGAAGTTCTTGCCCTGATATGCTAGAGTTCAGAGAAACCTCAAGGGTCTCAAGGCAGTACACATATCAGAGGGGTAGAACCTAGTAATCTAAGAGTAAAGTAAGAGTGCTTGACATAGTTTTTAAAAAGGTTTTGAAAATAGTAGAGAGATTACTCTAGGAGTGAAAAGCTTTTTTGAAACAGGAAATAGTGTGGTGTTAAAAGACAGTTTGAGAAGAGTACCAAAACTCTTTTGAAAACAATAGACAATCAAGTGGTCATTAAACATCCAGATTCAGAAACATTCAATAAACAGATCTCACACGGGGATAAAGGGACTGGGGACACATAAGAGTCCCATTGGAGTACGTGGATAGGGTATAGAGGAAACATACAGTCAACAACTGCATAAACACTTAGGGTCTTAGAGACTTAGTGGGTTAGTCAAGGACAGTAAATAGTTAAGACAGAGATCACAAATGTAATATAGAAAGCCTGACATATCTTGAACATGATTAAATATACAAGCAGGGTCAATCATATACATCAAATAACCAACATGATCACATAATTAAGGGACTAAATAGATATTCACAAACAGGCTACTGAAGAATCAGATAACTAAGTGAAATGTAGACATGCTAATCATACATTGAACAGGACAGAGTTTAGACATGCTAGGCAAAGAAGTAAGCAGGAAGACAGGTTGAATTCATAGCTGATGAACTAGTACAGGAATGAAACACATAAGGTTTGGGTTTCCAAATTTAACAAGAGACATACCAGTTGAAGAAAAAGTGCAGAATATAAAGCAGATGTAGTTCCAATATTTAGCCTTGGCTTTCAGCCGGCTAGACCAGCGAATATCACAAGTAGAAGAGAAGAAAAGAGAGCTCTAGAGTGTAAGTGTGCTTTTTTTGAACTAATGTTCGTGTATGAAGTGAGAATAGGAGGGAGTTTATATAGTAATCAAGAGTTAAACAAAATAAGGTAAGGGATCAATTTAGTAGCAATTGAGGAAATTCAGGGAATCAATTCCACATGTAAATCAGTAAGTCTTTCCTTTAATCAAGGGATATCAACCAACAGTAAGAGCAGGACAAACATTTTAAGGAAGGAAATCAAGTAAGGCAATTAAGGGTGAATCAACAGGGGTCCAATTAAGGAAATAGTTAGCAAGAATCAGCAAATAACAAATAAGGCAAGAGGGAACTAATTAAGGCAAGAATTTCAGTCAAACCGAGTGAAATAAGAATCAAGGATTTTGTTAGGGAAAAGCGCTCAATTCAAACTGAAAATAAGAACTTCAGAATAAATAGGGTTTAATTAAGGAGGAAATCACGTAAAGAGTCAGCAAATATCACAAAAAACTTAAATAAAGCAACAAAGAACAGTCAGAATGAACATAGACATATAGGATCAGTAGAAACGTTGAACCAAGAACTTATTAGAGGCATATTAGGATAAGAAAATCATGAGATGTTTAAATGGCTAAAGAGGAATCACAAGAACCAAGGCAAGAATAAAGGAGGTATACAAGTAACTCATAAACCAAACAAAAGAGTAGAAAAAATTAGGGCTTTTAGCATAAACGAGTTAGGTTTAAAGCTGTCCTAACAAAATCGATTAAAACATATAGAAACAGAGGATTAAACACTCGAATCACCAAATGGTTTTTTTTTTTTTTTGGAAAAAGAAATTTCCGCAAACCCTAGTTTAGAAAAAATGAAAAATCATTCGAAAATCATACGATTCTTATAAAAAACCAAAAGGTTATTGTAAAACTCATATGAAATAGGTCCAAACCATCTCAGATCTATACAGATCTAAGAAGTCCAGAAGAAAGAAATTAAGGTTTCGAGAAGAACAATCACAGAGATGAAGAAGCAAACCTAGAAACCCATAGATATAGAAATATCTCACTCGGAATCAAACCAGGACAACCTAAAAAAGGCGAGAAATGGACGTAGATGCAAGAAAACTAACCCTGGTCCCTTGAGGACCCTGGAGATGGTGATACTAGTACAGGAGAGGCTACTAGAGGCCTGGGGGTGGTGAGAAGCCACCATAGATAGCCATAGATGAGCGACGGTGAGGTCCGATTAGGGTTAGGTTTGAGAGCTTTTGAGAGAGGAGAGGGATTTCAAGGCGGCGTTTGGTGAGGAAATGAGAGGGTGGGGGGGGTCGTTTGGCTTATTTTAGCTAAGGGTCAATCTGGACCGTTGATCACAATGATCAACGGCCAGGATTTGCTCGGGTATTAGGTTGAGGCAGATGGATATTGGGCTGGGTATATTTTGGCTTTAAAATTGGGCTGGGTATTGGGTTAAATTAAGGCCAAAATTGAAATAAAATAGAGCCAAATTTTAAATAGCCATTTTTAATACCTAAATAATTTATAAAAAATAATAAATGAATTCCAAAAATATCTTTGTGTACTAAAATGATTTAAAATAGTTATTTAACATTTTAAAAATATGGAAGACCATTTTATGCATAAGTAATGTAATTATACATTAGTATGGACTATTATTGCAAAGATGTGCAATTTAGCCCAAAAAATTGTAAATGTAATTACAAAAATGCACTAAGAATATTGAAACACTATGTTGGCATAGATAATGAATTTAGATTGCTATATTATTACAAAAGTAATTTGAATGATAATTATTGAATATTTATATAATAAAAGAGAGAAAAATTGATTTGAGGCTTTTAAAACAGTAGAAAAATTATAAAAAATGCTTATGCATGCTTATAACTGCATATGTAATACTTTTGAAAGTATATATATATATGTTTAAAAATATGTGAGGGAAAAATTGGGTATCAACACTAGGCGACAAACATAACAGTTAGGACTTTTCACATAAAACCAGCTATGGGCTCATATTGACCTCCACACATAAACAGCAAATGCACGCAACTAATTAGCAGGTTTTAATGATAGCAGAATCCTATAGACAGGATATCTATGTGAGAAGACAAGCGATCAGTGATATACAGAATCAGTTTTATAAATGCGAGTGTTAAGGTCTATTATTTTGCCTACTGATTTTATTTAGGACGGCATTTGGGCGTTTCATGTAGTGACGAATAATAGTAAATTACAGTTACAAATCAAGAATTGTGGTTTTAGTCCTATAGGCATAGTGTCTAAGTGATTGGCAGTGGCGATTGTATTCAGAACCAAATAGTAAAATCCTATAGGCATGATATCTATCAAGCAGCATAAGGGCAGAAATTTTAAAGATTCCCAGCAAACAATTGAATCAAACATTGCGGTCCTATACGCATGATTGCTAACACATATTGATATGTCCTATAGGTAGGATTTCTAAGTACACACCAAATAAAACTCATACGGGTTTAAGCAGAATCGACATCACCAACGAAAGTCCTATAGGTAGGGTTTCTAAAACATATTGTAGAACTTAATAGTTTTGACAAATGAGCAGAATTAATAGCATAGATGAATCCCTATAGGCAGGATTTCTACGCAGTTTAACAAAAGGAAATAAGAAATCCCCCCGATTTTACTAAATACCCCAGAATTTGTTTATTACAAAGTTATTACACACCAGATAATGAATGAATTAGATAACAGTAATAAAAATACACTATAGGGAGCCTTCATTAGGCCCAAATAAACTTGGGAACCAGGCCTTCAAAACAATCAACTTCGAAGCTTATTTCGCAGGTACACCATTGCCAAATACGAGTGATTCACCCATAGCACATATAGAACCAGGTTTCCAGTGTGTCTGTAACGACCCGGCTGGTCGTTTTAAAAATTAACGCCCCGATCTCCTATTAACTGGATTCCCTGTGTTTGTTTCTGCTATTGTGAGTTGCCGGGAGGATTTATTTGGAGTTTCAGAGAGTTTTGGGACACTTAGTCCCTAAATGAGAGTTTAAGTTTTAGGATTTGGACCGTAGTTGGAACAGTGTGAAGATGGCCTCGGAATGGAATTATGTTGGTTCTGTTAGCTCCGTTGGGTGATTTCAGGTTTAGAAGCGTGTTTGGATTGTGTTTTGGAGGTCCATAGCTCATTTAGGCTTGAAATGTCGAAAGTTAAATTTTTGAAGTTTCCGGTTCAATGGTGAGAGTTTGATATCGGGGCTGAAACGGAATTCCAGGAGTTGGAGTAGCTTCGTAGTGTTGAATGTGACGTGTTTGCAAAATTTCAGGTCATTCGGACGAGGTTTGATAGACTTTTTGATCGAAAGCGTAAATTGAGAGTTTTTGAAGTTCTAGGCTTGAATCCATGGTTAATTTGATGTTTCGATGTTGTTTTAGGTGTTTTAAGGACTGGTATAAGTTTGGATAGTGGTATATAACTTGTTCGTGCTTTTGGTTGAGATCCCGGAAGCCTCGGGATAATTTTGGGTGGTTGACGAAGAGTTAGGCATTTGGAGTTGGCAGCTAAAGTTGTGTTTCCTATCATAACCGCACCTGTGTGTGTGGGACCGCAGGTGCGGCGCTGCAGAAGCAGCTATGTCATCGCAGAAGCAAAATTTGGCCAAGGCTCAAGGATCGTAGGTGCGGCTGGGTGATCGCAAATGTGGAGCCGCAGATGCGGCCAAGCGATGGCAGATGCGGACCCAGCCTATTAAATGAATTTTGCACCTATGATGCCTTTTCCGCAGGTGCGGGACCGCAGGTGCGCTCCATTGACCGCAGCTGCAGTAATCGCTGGGCAGAAATATGAAATTTCGATGGTTGATTTAATAACTTGGAAAAATCAATTGGGAGCTCGGGGTAGGGCGATTCTATGGAGTTTTGAAGAGAAGATCATTGGGTAACAATTCCTTATCCCTTTCTAGTTTTATTCCATTAATCTATTGTTAGTTTATTTGTTTAATTTCGGATTTGAGATGAAATTGGGAAAAAATTAGGAGAAAGTTCTTAGACCTAAATTTCAAGTTTTGATTGGGAATTTGACATTGGATTTCGATAATTTTTGTATGGTTAGACTCGTGAGAGTATGAGGATTTTGAAAATTTAAATTTTACCCGATTCCGAGATGCATGCCCGGAGGGTGTTTTCGTCATTTTAACTAATTTCGCGTATTAGCTTAGAATTTATTAGTTGAATTAGTTGCTTGAAGTGTTATTCGCATTATGCAATTTCATTGAATAGATTTGGGTCGTTTGGAATCGAGTACTCGTGGCAAGAGCGTGGTTTCGGGTTGATTTTGAGCCGGTTCGAGGCAAGTGGCTTACCTAACCTTGTGTGGGGGAAACTCCCCTTAGGATTTGGTATTGCTGATACTTGAAATGCCTTGTACGTGAGGTGACGAGTGCGTACTTGTGCTAATTGTTGGAAATCCTATTTTCATTTAGTAACTCTAATTGTGTTTCCTTTCCTACTTATACTATTTGCAATGTAAGCCTGCTGTTAGCTTAGGGAAGCATGTCTAATTGCCTTAATTGCTTTTATTTGTTCAAACTGCCTTATTTGGATTATATGTGGCATGCTAGGTTAGAAATACCTATTTTTACCTTGGTAGGAAATTTGAACTAAATTGAGTATTCTTCGTGTTGCTGCTGTGTGTTTACTTTGGGATTACAGGACGGTATCCCGGGAGATCCCCCTTGCTTGTTTACTTTGGGACTATGGATTTGTATTCCGCGAGATCCCCTGCACCTATACTGATATCCTTAGGATACCGAGAGATCCCCACGTATATTGAGGATACTAAGAGATCCTTGGGTTACTAGAGATCCCCAGCATATAATGAGGATACTAAGAGATCCTAGGGATACTGAGAGATCCCCAGCACACATATTGAGGATACTAAGAGATCCTCGGGATACTGAGAGATCCCCAGCATATAATGAGGATACTAAGAGATCCTCAGGAAACTGAGAGATCCCCAGCACACATATTGAGGAGACTAAGATATCCTCGGGATACTGAGAGATCCCCGGTTGTTATCTCTGTGTTGAGCTGTATTCCTTTCCGTGATTATTTTTGCCTATATTATAGTTGTTGTTGTTCTTTCTATCCTGTGCTACTTCTTACTGTTGCACTTAATTATACTGTATTATTATTCTATACTGTTATACCTTGTATTTCATTTAACCTAAGTAGGGCCCTGACTTTCCTCGTCACTACTCGACCGAGGTTAGGCTTGGCACTTACTTAGTACCGTTGTGGTGTACTCATGCCCCTTCTGCGCATGTTTTTCATGTGCAGATCCAAGTACTCTCACTCAGTCTTATCACCCTTGAGGCGAGGCGCTTTTGTAGAGACTTCGAGGTATATCTGCTGCATCGCAGACTGAGGAGTACCTTTCTATTCTCGATACTAATTTAGCCCTTCTTTATTTTTCCTTGTTGATAGACATTTCTGGAGTTAGACCTTTTATGTATCTCTTAGCTTGTGATTCATGGGATTCCGGGTTTTTGGGAAATGTAAAGTTTTTGAGATCTTGTGTTGGTACACGCCGAGCGGCATCTTATACACTTCTATAATTGTTTATCTTCATTTTTTATTTGTTTTCCGCGTTTTGTTCCTTTTTCCGCAAATATTTAGGCTTACCTAGTCGTAGAGACTAGGTGCCGTCAAGACAGTTCACGGAGGGTGAACTTGGGTCGTGACAAGTTGGTATCAAAGCTCTAGGTTCATAGGAGTCATGAATCACAAGTCGGTTTATTAAAGTCTCGCGGATTGGTACGGAGACGTCTGTACTTATCTACGAGAGACTATGTAACTGTTAGGAAAGTTCCACTTCATTTTATTTCCTTGTCGTGCGAGATTTTTCATATCAGAATTCTAAACCTCTGTCTTCTATTCTCTCACAGATGGTGAGGACACGTGTTACCCGAGAAGATCAGGCACCCGCGCCCCCTGTTGAAGCCGTCAGAGGCCGGGGCTGGGGTAGAGGCTGAGGACGCGCAGGTGGTGCTGTCGGAGCACCCATGCGAGCTGCCACCGAGGTGCCACCAGCAACTCCAGCCGGAGTCCAGATACCTGATATATCTGCTACTACTTCTCCAGCACTCCAGGAGACTCTGGCGCAGCTTATGACTATGTACACCTCTCTAGCTCAGGCAGGGTTGCTTCCCCTTGCTGCAGCTATATCCTAGGCTGGGGGAGGAGCACAGACTCCCGCCGCCCGCACTCCTGAGTAGCGAGTGCATGTTGATCAGGTCCCAGAGACTATACCTGTACAGCCGGTAGCCCCAGCTCAGCCCGAGGAGAGGGCAGTAGCTTCAGATGAGGAGCAGAAGAGGCTTGAGAGGTTCAAGAAGTATCAGCCTCCTACATTCAGCGGACTAGCCTCAGATGATGCTCATGGATTTCTAGAGAAGTACTACCGTATCCTCCGTACCATGGGTATATCAGGATCGAGCGGGGTTTCCTTCACTACCTTCCAGCTTCGAGGTGCCGCCTATCTGTGGTGGCATGCTTATGAGTTAGACAGTCCGGACGAGGCAGCTTCCCTGACTTGGGCCCAGCTTTCAGATATGTTCACGAGAGAGTATGTTCTGCAGAGCCTCGGGGACACTTGGCGTGCAGAGTTTAAGCACTTGCGCCAGGGTACTATGATAGTCTCGGAGCATGTTGTCCATTTCACCGACTTGGCTAGACATGCACCAGCTTTGGTTTCTACTGTTCGCGAGAAGGTTCGCCGGTTTATTGAGGGGCTTATTCCCAGCATCAGTTCTAGCATGGCTCGTGAGATGGAGATGGATATTTCTTATCAACAGGTGGTGAGCATTGCTAGGAGGATTGAGGGTATGCATGCTAGGGATAGAGAGGAGAGGGAGGCCAAGAGGTCTCGAGAGTTGGGCCAATATTCTGGTGCCCGTGCCCCAGCTGCAGGTCGTCATGGTAGGGGTTATATGAGTTGCCCTGTTCATTCAGCTCTTCCAGCAGCCAGTGGTATTCCAGCTCCTCCCAGACCTCAGGAGCCTTATTATGTGCCACGAGTATCTAATGCGCCTCCTGAACGGGGTGCTTCCAGTGGTCAGTCCAGCAGACCTGGCCCGAGCCAATCACAGCCGCCACATCCTCCCAAAGCTTGTTTTGAGTGTGGTGACACACACCATGTGGTGAGGGATTGCCCTAGACTTGGGGGGGCTGCATCTCTACAGACTTCTCAGTCACAGCGCGCCCCGCAAAGTTCTCAGGCCATGATCACAGCACCAGTTGCTACCCCTCCTGCTCATCCAGCTAGGGGTGGAGGTCGGGGAGGTAGAGGTTGCCCTCGAGGGGGAGGCCAACTGCTCGTACCGAGGTTGTCACCTCTGATTCTATCATCACAGGTACTATCTTGGTCTGTCACAGAGATGCATCGATTCTATTCGATCCAGGCTCCACTTATTCTTATGTGTCCTCTTATTTTGCCCTGTATTTGGGCGTATCTCGGGATTCTTTGAATCTTCCTGTTTATGTTTCTACTCATGTTGGAGATTGTCCTGTTGTAGACCACGTTTATCGGTCGTATTTGATTGCTCTTAGTGGTTTTGAGACCAGAGCCGATTTGCTATTGCTTAGCATGGTAGACTTTGATGTTATTCTGGGCATGGACTGGTTGTCGCCCCATTATGCTATTCTTGATTGTCACACGAAAATCGTGACGCTGGCTATGCCAAGTGTACCGCGAGTTGAGTGGCGGGTTACCTTAGATCATACTTCCATTAGAGTTATTTAATTCCTTAAGGCTCAGCATATGGTTGAGATGGGGTGTGACGCGTATCTAGCTTACGTGAGAGATGTCAGTATTGATACCCCTACAGTTGATTCAGTCCCAGTAGTGCGGGATTACTCTGATGTGTTTCCAGCTGACCTTCCGGGCATGCTGCCCGATAGAGATATTGATTTTGGCATTGATCTGTTGCCAGCCACTCAGCCCATTTCTATTCCTCCGTACCGTATGGCTCCTCCTAAGTTGAAGGAGTTGAAGGAGCAGTTGAAGGAATTGCTTAATAAGGGTTTCATTTGGCCTAGTGTATCACCTTAGGGTGCTCCTGTCTTATTTGTGAAGAAGAAGAAGGATGGTTCTATGCGTATGCGTATTGATTATCGCCAGTTGAACAAGGTTACAGTGAAGAACTGTTATCCTTTGCCCCGTATTGATGACCTATTTGATCAGTTATAGGGTGCTTGTGTGTTTTCTAAGATTGACTTGCATTCAGGCTATCATTAGTTGAAGATTCGAGAGATAGATATCCCGAAGACTGCCTTCAGGACTCGGTATGGTCATTACGAGTTCCTTGTTATGTCATTTGGGCTGACCAATGCCCCAGCAGCCCTCATGCATTTGATGCACAGTGTATTCCGGCCATATCTTGGTTCATTCGTCATTGTCTTTATTGACAGCATTCTGATATATTCCCGGAGTCGGGAAGATTATGAGCAGCACCTGAGGACAGTGCTCCAGACTTTGAGAGAGTAGAAACTATATGCTAACTTCTCGAAATGTGAGTTTTGGTTGGATTCCGTGGCATTCTTGGGTCACGTGGTTTCGAGTGAGGGTATTCAGGTGGATCCGAAGAAAGTGAAAGCGGTGCAGAGTTGGCCCATACCATCCTCAGCTACAGAGATCCGCAGTTTTCTTGGCTTGCGGGTTATTACCGTCAATTTGTTCAGGGGTTTTCATCCATTGCAGCACCTATGACCAGGTTGACCCAGAAAGGTGATCCGTTCCAGTGGACGGAAGAGTGTGAGGAGAGCTTTTAGAAGCTCAAAACAGCTTTGACTACAGCCCTAGTTTTGATATTGCCTACAGGTTCGGGGTCCGATACTGTCTATTGTGATGACTCGAGGGTTGGCCTTGGTGCCGTATTGATGCAGGACGATAGGGCGATTGCCTACGGGTCTAGACAGTTGAAGGTTTGTGAGAAGAATTATCCTATCCATGATCTCGAGTTAGCTGCTATTGTTCATGCCTTGAAGATCTAGCGTCATTATTTGTACGGTGTGCCTTATGAGATTTCTACTGATCACCAGAGTTTGCAGCATTTGTTCAAGCAGAAGGATCTTAATTTACGTCAAAGGATATGGCTAGAGCTGCTGAAGGACTATGATATCACTATTTTGTATCACCCGGGCAAGGCCAATGTGGTGGCCGATGCTTTGAGCCGCCGGGCAGAGAGTTTGGGGAGTTTAGCTTATTTACCAGCAGTAGAGAGGCCCATGGCGATGGATGTTCAGGCCTTAGCCGGCCAGTTTGTGAGATTGGATCTTTCGGAGCCCAGTCGGGTTCTAGCTTGCGTGGTCTCTCGGTCTTCCTTGTTTGATCGTATCCGGGAGCATCAGTTTGATGACCCTCACTTGCTTGTCCTCAAGGACAAGGTTTTACGTGACGATGCCAGAGATGTGACTATTGGTGATGACGAGGTATTGAGGATGCAGGGTCGAGTTTGTGTACTCAATGTTGATGGGCTTTGGGAGTTGATTCTAGAGGAGGCCCATAGTTCGCGGTATTCCATTCATCCGGGTGCCGCAAAGATGTACCAGTATTTGAGGCAGCATTATTGGTGGAGGCGGATGAAGAAAGATATAGTTGGGTTTGTAGCTCGGTGCCTTAATTGCCAGCAGGTGAAGTATGAGCACCAGAGGCCGGGTGGATTGCTTCAGCAGATAGAGATTCCGGAGTGGAAGTGGGAGAGGATCACTATGGACTTCGTAACTGGGCTCCCATGGACTTTGAGGAAGTTCGATGCCATTTGGGTTATTGTGGATCGGCTGACCAAGTCCGTGCATTTCATTCATGTGTGTACCACCTATTCTTCGAAGCGGTTAGCGGAGATTTATATTCGGGAGATTTTTCGTCTGCATGGTATTCCAGTTTCCATCATTTCATATAGAGATACTCAGTTCACATCATGGTTCTGGAGGGCCGTTAAGCATGAGTTGGGTACTCGGGTGGAGTTGAGTACAGCATTTCACCCTCAGACGGACGGACAGTCTGAGCGCACTATTCAGATTCTTGAGGATATGCTCTGTGCATTTGTGATTGAGTTTGGAGGGTCTTGGGATCAGTTCTTGCCATTGGCGGAGTTTGCCTACAACAACTGTTATCAGTCCAGTATTTAGATGGCACCGTATAAGGCTTTGTATGGTAGGTGGTGTAGATCCCCGATGGGTTGGTTTGAGTCGGGTGAGGCTAGGTTATTGGGCACAGACTTGGTACATGATGCTTTGGAGAAAGTCAAGGTAATTCAGGATAGACTCCGTACAGCCCAGTCGAGACAGAAGAGCTACGCGGACCGGAAGGTTCATGATGTTTCCTACATGGTTGGAGAGCGGGTTCTGCTTCGGGTTTCGCCTATGAAGGGCGTTATGAGATTTGGGAAGAAAAGGAAGTTGAGTCCGAGTTTTATTGGCCCTTTTGAGATATTGAGGCGTGTTAGGGAGGTTGCTTATGAGCTTTCCTTACCTCCCAGCTTGGCAGGAGTCCATCCGGTATTTCATGTTTCGATGCTCTGGAGGTATCACGGTGATCCGTCGCACGTGTTGGATTTCAGTTCAGTTCAGTTGGACAACGATCTATCCTATGTTGAGGAGCCATCGCCGATATTGGACAGGCAAATTCGAAAGCTGAGGTCAAAGAACATTGCATCTGTGAAGGTTCAGTGGCGGGGTCAACCGATCGAGGAGGCGACTTGGGAGACCGAGCAGGATATGCGCAGCAGTTACCCTAATCTTTTCATTGCTTCAGGTATGTCTCTATGCTCGTTCGAGGATGAACGAATGTTTAAGTGTGGGAGGATGTAACGACCCAGCCGGTCGTTTTAAGAATTAATGTCCCGATCCCTTATTAACTGCATTTCCCATGTTTTTTTCTGCTATTGTGAGTTGCTGGGAGGATTTATTTAGAGTTTCGGAGAGTTTTGGGACACTTAGTCCCTAAATGAGATTTTAAGTTTTAGAATTTAGATCGTAGTCGGAACAGTGTGAAGACGGCCTCGGGATGGAATTATGTTGGCTCTGTTAGCCCCGTTGGGTGATTTCGGGTTTAGGAGCGTTTTCAGATTGTGTTTTGGAGGTCCGTAGCTCATTTAGGCTTGAAATGCCGAAAGTTGAATTTTTGAAGTTTCTGGTTCGATAGTGAGATTTTTATATCGGGGCCGGAACGGAATTTCGGGAGTTGGAGTAGCTCCGTAGTGTTGAATGTGACGTGTGTGCAAAATTTCAGGTCATTCGGCCGAGGTTTGATAGACTATTTGATCGAAAGCGTAAATTGAGAGTTTTTGAAGTTCTAGGCTTGAATCCATGGTTAATTTGATGTTTCGATTTTGTTTTAGGTATTTTAAGGATTGGTATAAGTTTGGATAGTGGTATGTGACTTGTTCGTGCTTTTCGTTGAGGTCCTGGGGGCCTCGAGATGATTTTGGATGGTTGACGGAGAGTTAGGCATTTGGAGTTGGCAGCGGAAGCTATGTTACCTGTCATAACCGCACCTGCGTGCATGGGACCACAAGTGCGGCGCCGCAGAAGCGGCTATGTGACCGCAGAAGCGAAATTTGGCCAAGGCTCAAGGACCGCAGGTGCGGCTGGGTGATCGCAAATGCGGAGCTGTAGATACGGCCAAGCGATCGCAGAAGCGGACCCAGCCCGTTAAGCGAATTTCGCACCTGCGATGCCTTCTCCGCATGTGCGGGACCGCAGGTGCGCTCCATTGACAGCAGATGCGGTAATCGCTAGACAGAAATATGAAATTTCGAGGGTTGAGTTCATAACTTGGAAAAATCAATTGGGAGCTCGGGGTAGGGCGATTCTGTGGGGTTTTTAAAGAGAAGATCATTGGGTAACAATTCCTTATCCCTTTCTAGTTATATTCCATTAATCTATTGTTAGTTTATTCGTTTAATTTCGGATTTAAGATGAAATTGGGGAAAATTTTGGAGAAAGTTCTTCGACCTAAATTTCGAGTATTAATTGGGAATTTGACATTTGATTTCGATAATTTTGGTAGGGTTAGACTCGTGAGAGTATGAGGATTTTGAAAATGTAAATTTTACGATTCCGAGATGTGGGCCCGGAGGGCATTTTGGTCATTTAACCTAATTTTTCATATTAGCTTAGAATTTATTCGTTGAATTAGTTGCTTGAAGTGTTATTCACATTATGCAATCGCATTGAATATATTTGGGCCATTTGGAGCCGAGTACTCGTGGCAAGAGCGTGGTTTCGGGTTGATTTTTAGCTAGTTCGAGATAAGTGGCTTGCCTAACCTTGTGTGGGGAAACTCCCCTTAGGATTTGGTATTGTTGATACTTGAAATGCCTTGTACGTGAGGTGACGAGTGTGTACTTGTGCTAATTATTGGAAATCCTGTTTTCATTAAGAAACTCTAATTGTGTTTCCTTTCCTGCTTATACTATTTGCAATGTAAGCCTGTTGTTAGCTTAGGGAAACATGTCTAATTGCCTTAATTACTTTTATTTGTTCAAACTGCCTTATTTGGATTATATGTGGCATGCTAGGTTAGAAATACCTATTTTTACCTTGGTTGGAAATTTGAACTAAATTGAGTATTCTTCGTGTTGCTGTTGTGTGTTTACTTGGGACTACGGGATGGTATCCCGGTAGATCCCCCTTGCTTGTTTACTTTGGGACTACGGATTTGTATTCCGGGAGATCCCCTGCACCTATGCTGATTTGGACGGTAGTGCGGGATACCGAGAGATCCCCAGCACGTATATTGAGGATACTAAGAGATCCTTGGGATACCGAGAGATCCTCAGCATATAATGAGGATACTAAGAGATCGTCGGGATACTGAAAGATACCCAGAACACATATTGAGGATACTAAGAGATCCTCGGGAAACTGAGAGATCCCCGGTTGTTATCTCTGTGCTGAGCTGTATTCCTTTCCGTGATTATTTTTGCCTCTATTATAGTTGTTGTTGTTCTTTCTATCATGTGTTACTTCTTACTGTTGCACTTAATTATATTGTATTATTCTATACTGTTATACCTTGTATTTCGTTAAACCTCAGTAGGACCCTGACTTTCCTCGTCACTACTCGACCGAGGTTAGGCTTGGCACTTACTGAGTACCGCTGTGGTGTACTCATGCCCCTTCTGCGCATATTTTTCATGTGCAGATCCAGGTACTCTCACTCAATCTTATCACCCTTAAGGCGAGGTGCTTTTGTAGAGACTTCGAGGTATATCTGCCACGTCCGCAGACCGAGTAGTCCCTTTCTATTCTCTTTACTAGTTTAGCCCTTTTGTATTTTTCCTTGCTGATAGACATTTCTGGAGTTAGAGCTTTTATGTATCTCTTAGATTGTGATGCATGGGATTCTGGGTTTTTGGGAAATGTTCAGTTTTTGAGATCTTGTGTTGATACATGCCGTGTGGCATCTTATACACTTCTATAATTGTTTATCTTCAGTTTTTATTTATTTTCCGCATTTTGTTCCTTTTTTCGCAAAATTGTTAGGCTTACCTAGTCGTAGAGACTAGGTGCCAGCACAACAGTTCACGGAGGGCAAACTTGGGACTTGACAGTGTCAACGTTCCCAAAGGCCTCAGGGACCCAGGGCAATGCTCGCGCCAAAACCACATACTCAGAAATGATTCAAAAGAGATTAGAAACCAGTTCCCAGTGTGTCAGAGTTCATGAGAGTCTCACATAGACCCTAAGCAGTGCACACACTAGGTGGTTGACGATAGAACCTAAAGGACTAAGATTGGGAGTTTTAAAAAGAGTAACAGCATATAAAAGAGGTAGGGATAGATTTAAAAACAGTTTGTATTTCTTAGAAGGAGACTACCATAGCAAAATTTTAGAACATAAAACATGCAGGCATAATGGCATTAAGAAATAAAACAAGAGTGGCAAAGTACACAGTTTTAAACAGGTTAAGTCAGAAAAGACCTGATAACACTAAGTGTGCATGCTAACATTTAGGACAGCCTTGTTTAGTCACAAAAACATTTAGGCTGAGTGCTAAGGAAAACAGTCAGATTATCACATGAATCCAGAGGGATACAAGACCTCTTAGCAAGGCACATGAATTAGGTAACAAATACAAGTCTGCAAAGTTAGGATTAATGAACTAATTTCATGCTCGTAGTACCCTAAGGATACTAAGTTCAGAACAAGTTCAGGACTAGCAAACACTATGCATGAGACAAGTTAAAACAATAAGTTATCCTTTAAGGGGATTCATATTATTCAAAGATAACCAATCTCAGAACTAACAATATCAACTATAGGACTAAAAGAGAATCATATAGACAGGCAGAATCATGCTCATAATGCACTTTAAACATGTTGGATTGTACACATAGTTCAAGGATATATAGCGATGAAATGACAAAGGATAGTCACTCACCAGCTAAGCAATCAAACCAGAGTAATACCACAGAGACGAGAATCCAGAATATTTGGCCTTGGCTTTCAGCCGGCCAAGACTAGCAGTAAACAAGAGAGAGCAGAAAGATTATAGAACTAAGCCTTAGATTTCTTAGTGAGAATATAGAGAGTTCGAGTCTGTCTAAAGGGGAAAGGGGAGAAGGTTTAAATATTACTGGACTGGGCACATAAATATGGCAATAATCAATCAAGGAAACACCTAATAATCAATTAAGGGAAGAAAACTCAGAACTTTATTTAAGGTAAGCCAGAAGTAACAAGTGCATATATGCGTATAATAACAATCAAACAAGGCTAGGGGTTAAAGATTCTCAGGAAATAATTAAGGCAAGAACATATAGACAGAATCAGTAAGAAAAGTGAAGTAAGAATCGGAACCCTAATTAGTCAGAATAATCAATGGAAGATAACATGCATATAGACAGCTATGGGAAAGTATTGAACAAGAAATAAAAATCATAATAGGTCTGAGCCTTAATTTTAGGGCAAATAAGCTGGTCAGCAAATTCACCAAAATCGCAATAGAGTGCATATAGACGAACATAAGTGAATATTAAAGGAGATACTCAACAAAATAGAACTGGGACAAATCTTAAAAGATCTGAGCCCTATTTTTAGAGAAAATAAATTAGGCAAAACTTTTAACGGAAAAATCGCAAAAAAAATAGACATGAGGTGAGATTTTAACAAAAATAAGAACAAAAATTAAACATGTCTTAAAATATTTGAACCCCTAATTTTAAGGGTAAACACAAAATCAAAAGAATCTCACAGATTCGTACCATAAAGAGACGAAGAATGAACATAGATGGAAAGAAGTGAAGGTTCGAACCAGATTTGGTTTAAAGCAAGAGAGATCCACTTTTCATGTTAGGCATGTTATTATGTAATACCATAATCGGCTAACCAGTAATAGGAGACAACAAATAAGGTAAGGAAATCGTCTATGCATTCCATCTCTGAGTTGGAAGGGGAAAACGGGATTACGGCGCTAGGGTTTTAGAAGAGGAAAAGAGCGTTTAGGAGTTTAAGGTTGGCGAATGGTAGAGAAAATGGGGGATTAGGGTTAGGAATGGTTAATTAAAAAGGGAAAGGTGAACGGAAGCCGTTGATCTTGAGAGATCAACGGCTGCGATTAAAGGTAAACGCGGTGGGTCGTATAAAATGGGTACCGACCGGGTTTTAATAAGGGGTTGTTTGGTTTGGGCTCAAGAGCTGTTGGGATGGTGTGAAGGTGTTGGGCTTGTGTATAGGTCAGAAATTGGGGTTTTAGAGGGCTATCTTTTAATACCCAATTTAACCAATAAATAATTTATGAAAATTTATTTATAAATTAAAGAAATATCACTTGTGCATGAGAATGATTTAATATAATTACTTAACATTATAAAAAATATAAAAAGTCATTTTCTGTATAAATAATGTAATTATGCCTATATATGGGCTATTATTGCAAAACATGCAATTTTAGCCTAAGGATGTGAAATATAATTATAATAAGTATATATAAAATATTTAAAGCTTAATATGGATATAAAAATGATAAAATTAAATAATAAATCATTGTAAAATTATTTGTGGTACAATTTTTGTAAAAATGCAGGAATAAATTGATTAAAAGCCTAAAAAAATTATAGAAAATTATGAAAAAATACTTGATGATGCTCATGTACTATTTTGAAGGTATATATGCATATTTAAAATATATGAGAGAAATATTGGGTATCAACAGTGGTGCAACTTGATTATTGTGGTGTGATATTAATGCGCATGCGATGGTATAAAGGTGGTGTATTGATGGGAATACGGCGAGATAAGGTAGGATTTATACGCGTGTTGCTACAAAGGGAATTACTTGAAGCCACGCGGTGAGATAAGGGGGCTAAAGTGCATGAACCTATTTCGGGAAAAAATTTAAAAATATATGCAAGGCTCACGCGGCGATTTAAATAAGATTGCGATTATTATTGGTGAATTGTTGATATGAGGTATGGTACCTCGGTGTGATTCTTGTTGTACATTCTACATGGAAAGGCGTGTTGATTTTAACGGTTATTGTTTTATTTTCTTGCTTCATTCCATTTGTTTTTTTATTGTAATTGGTTACTTGTTGTCTTTATCATATGTAGCCTCTTTGTTGTCATTTGTTGCTTTTATTTTCGTTGTTATCCGGGTATTGATAAATTGCTTTATTATACTTCTTATTACCTTTACTTCCACGTAGTTAGATTATATTAATATTTTGTACAGGTTTCTATGTCTAGTAGGTGTCTTGACCTGACCTCATCACTACTCTATCGAGCTTCAGGTTGATACTTACTGGGTTCTGTTGTGGTGTACTCATGCTACTCTTCTGTACATTTTGTGCAGATCTAGGTAGTTTTGCTCGTGTCGGAAGCTAGTGAGTTGACTCGGATGCTTCGGAGACTTCAAGGTATACCTTCTTGGTGCTCCCAGGCCTCGGAGTCACCTTCTAGCGATCTTATGCTACTATTTATTTTAGTTCTTAACAGAATTGTATTAGAGATTCTTAGTACATATCAGTAGAGCTTATGACTCAGTTCCACCGGTTTTTCGGGATTTTGTGACTGTTGTTCCAATTTGGTTTCATTGTGATATTTTATCAGTTTAATTTAGTATCATAATCGTTATTTCTGCTAAATTCTCAAAGTGTATTAGGCTTACCTAGTCAAAGAGACTCGGTGTCATCACAACTACCTATGGTGGGATTTTAGGGTCATGACAAGTGGGAGTATTAGCACTGACATCTCTAACAAAGATCAGATACGCCAGACACCCCTTCTCATCTATCCGTTAAGCCTTCAGAAATAAAATGTCTCTACTTTGAGTATGACTAAGAGAACTCGTTCATTCTAACCTTGACGACCCCGTCATCGCCAATGTCACATTTTGGTGTGACAATCAAAAATAGCATGATATGGAGATAGCCAATCCATACCCAAGATCACATAAAAATCCACCATATTAAGCAAAAAAAGACCAACTCAAGTCTCATAACCCCTAATAGTAACTACACAAGATCGATATATACGATCCACCAAAATAGAATCACCAACATGTGAAGATACATGAACAGGACTATGAACAGAACCACGGGGGATATCCAAATAAGGAGCAAAATATTATGACACATATGAATAAGTGGATCCTGGATCAAACAACACAGAAGTATTTCTATGACAGACCGGAACCATACTTGTAATCACAGCATTTGAGGCTACCGCCTCGGATCTACCTAGAAAAGCATAGCGTCGTACATGACCATCACATGTCTGGCTACTATCAACATGGCCCTGTCCTCCAGGACGACCTTTGACTGCATATCCTCCCCCTCTAGCGACTGAGAAAGGTGTGAAACAACTAGCGCAGGAACCACTACCTGAGAAGTCTATAGAGTTGTGCCTTTGGCATGTCTGGGGCAATGCCTCCTCATGTGCAAAACTCTCAGCACCCAAAACAACCACTACCTGGTGGAGGCTGTTGAACCTAAATTTGTCCATGATGTCCCGAATAGCGACTAGAAAAACCCTAAAAAGACGGAGCATGGTACGAACTCATTGGGAGGGCACCGGAAAAATTATGGAACTAGAGTGCTAAAGGATGGTCGAGCCACTACACCACGAGCTCCATGCCATATGAAATGAGTTGTCCTACAGAGATGGCCTCTACTGAATAGACCTCTACCTCCAGATGAGGTACCACTGAGACTACCAACAAGTTGAGGCCGCTTATGACTTATTATAGCCTCTCTCCCCTGACTACGAATACGCTCGATCCTTCGAGATATCTCCACAACCTAATGAAATGTAGTCCATCATGTTCAAATCCCCTCACTTGGACTCAGTTCATGCACTTATTTCTGGAGTGGTACATCTCAAACACCAGGAGGGATGAGTTGAGAGGTCAATTTGAGCGCCTTCAGTAGGATTGCATCCAGCTCATAAGTCTGCCACCATCTCATAGTAGCCTCTCTCATCTAGAATGTATTGAAGTCCATATTGTTGTCCTCTACAGGGCCTAAATTCCGAAGCATATGATGACGTCAGTCTAGATAGTCTTGTGCATCCATAGGACTATCACCCTTAAAGTTAGAAGGATGTAACTTCAGAAATCTCTCAAGCCTCTTATGCTCCTCAGTATACATAGCACGCTTAAACATAGGTCTAGCTACCACTATAGGTTGCCCAAACTAGCTAGCGATACACCCAGCGCCTGAAACGTCGCCACAGCCTGCTCCATAGTACGAGTGACAGGGGCTTGCATCTGAGGCCACCACCTCAGGTCTACTCGGGAAAGCATAGAAACGGCTGACCACCACCGGTCTTACCTCAACCAACCTAACCCCCTCCTTAAGGATGACTTCAAGCTGCATGTCCTCCCCTTCTAGCTAATTGGGCAAGGGATGGAGAAACTTCTGTGGGGACTAATAACTGAGAAATCTGTAGGATTACGGCTCTGGCAAGCGTAGGGAAATGCCTCCTCACTGGCCAAACTCTACACGCTCATAGCAAATCCTTAGCTGACTGATATTGAATCTTCCCCTGATGACCCGAATACCTACTGGAAGAACCCTGAATAGATAGAGCACAATACAAACTCACTAGGAGGGCACTAAAAGATAATAGAACTGGAGTGATAAAAGATGGTCGATCCACCGCTCCACGGGCTACGTGCTGAGCAAAATTAACTGGCCTACGATGATGGCCTCCACCAAACTGAACCATACCTCCAAATGAGGTATAAAACTAGTAGAACGATGAGGCCTCGTATCCCTCATCATGGCCTCTCTCCCCTAACTACGAATACGCTTGATCCTTTGAGTTATTTCTATAGCCTAGTGAAAAGTAGTCCTAATCTCTGACTCTCGAGCCATAGCAATCTTGATAATATGAGTCAACCCCTCAATGAATCACCTCACCTTCTCTGCCTCGGTGGGGATCAAGAAAGCTACATGATGGGACAACTTTGTGAATGTTGCCTTATATGCAGTCACAGTCATGTGATCCTACTGAAGATGGTCAAACTAGCCTCTACACTCATCCCTCCTAGTGTGTGAGATGTACCTCTCTAGGAACAAATATGAGAATTGTGTCCAAGAAAGAGGATATGAACCTGGTGGGATACCCAGCTCATAAGTCTAGATCCATCTCATGCTAGCCTCTCTCAACTGAAATATAGTGAAGTTCAACCTTTTGGACTCTAGTAAACCCAATTTCGGAAGCATCTGCTGACATCTGTCTAAAACATCATAGCATTCTCAGAAGAGTCACCATCAAAGTGAGGAGGATGTAACATCTGAAACCTCTCCAGCCTCTTTTACTCCTTAGTAGACATAGTAGGTTCAACCACGGATCTAGCTACTACAATAGGCTATTCCCCTTCAACTAGAAATACTCCCAGCGTCTGAACCATCACTACTACATACTTTAGAATACGAGTAACAGAGGTCTGAACTGTCCCTTAGTGCTAGTGGAACTACTCCAGCCTATGTTAATGCATCAATAAATCTAGCCAGCTTGGCCATAGCCTCCTAAAATATTGGTGCAACAACAAAACACCCTCGATATCTTAGTAGATACTAGAGCCTCAACATGATCATTTACGATCTGATCCTCCACCTGATCTATTGGAGTATCCATTAACACTGCCCTAGTGCACTCACGAGTTCTGATGGGTGCTCTGCGCCTAGATGCAAGTGTGCAACCCCTGGTGGGAGCCTTGGCCCTATCCCGGACCCTGCCTCTCACGGCTATAGTATGTGGTACTACCTTTTTGTCACTTGTTGTTGCCGCTGAAGTGTGCATGCTCACCATATATAAGAGAGTATAATGGAAATATTTAGAATCAGACACTAATCAACTCACGGTTAGGAATCAAGAACGGGAAAGTTCCTACTGCTCTATATCCTCTAGTAGATAGATACTGACATCTCTGTATCGAACCACAAGACTCTACTAAGCCTGCTCATGATTTGTGAGATCCTTAGAACCTATAGCTCATATACCAACTTGTCACGACCTAAAATCCTACCTTTGATGGAGCCTAACCAGCTTGCTAGGAGATCCAACACTTAACAACAATAATAGAAGCCAATTATTAAGTCAATAACAAGATTATGATATAAATATGAAAATGGTTTGGATCTCAAACACCATTATGAATACATAGACCAAGACATGATCTAAACATGACCACAACTGTCTCATAACATGCCCAAAACCTAGTGTAAACATTATCACGAGCATCTAACAAGAGTAAACTATGTCAGCAAAATAACATATATCTGGACAAAAGTATATAGACAAAAATGAATAAATAAGGAAAGGGGACTACATGTGTTGCGGATCGAATCAAATAAAGAGGATCACCATGAAGTCTCCAATGCAAACTCCTAAATAGCTGGATGGGTACGACTAGTACAAGCCCAAGAATCTACACAAAAATATGCAAAAGTGTAGTATAAGTACAAAACTCAGTAAGTAATGACAAGGAGTTGATACTGACACTTACTAATAATTCATTAAACAAGTAAGTACATAAATAAATGAGGGAAATAAGACACAAAATTATCAAACAGTCATAGAAATAAAGGAACTGTAGATCCGAATTTTAGACATGCTTTCCATGTAAGGAAATACAATACGATGTCAAATATATGAATTTCTTTCATAAAAATTGTATTAATTAATCAACGTTCATATATGAGCTACTACATGAGTTTAGGATGCAAATTCATGATCATCATCTAATCTCTATATCTCGCAGCACAAATCAATATGCCAAACACTAGCCAAGTGCCCAAACTAAGCACTAATCTAGGTACTTGGGCTCACAAGGCCCAAAGTAACATGGGTAATCATCTGACGTCGAATGAACAAATCCATAATAAAGTGTTGTTGTGTGGGACCCGATCCAATCATAATATCATCAATAGTCAATATCTCTCCTAATGTCCTTGACGT
The DNA here is from genome assembly GCF_001879085.1 of Nicotiana attenuata. Taxonomy (NCBI): domain Eukaryota; kingdom Viridiplantae; phylum Streptophyta; class Magnoliopsida; order Solanales; family Solanaceae; genus Nicotiana; species Nicotiana attenuata. The sequence continues at coordinate 51,713,013 of NC_031995.1, forward strand.
AAAATCATCAACTTTCCTAAATGTTCAACTCTCCAACTCATGTATATACATATAAGATCATGTGATAAAGATGCACCAAGATGGTTATGGCTAATCATGCATTATACGATACAGATAATTATTTACATAAATAAAATATGGGTATGGCCAATCATGTAATTCAACTTTTCATAGCAGTTCAATATGTTCATTTAATATTCTTAGGTCCAATTATGATATCAAACATGAGGCACAAAAGCCAATAACCGCTAAACCATAAATCAAATAAGGCAATTGGATGACTACAGCTAAATTAGAAATCCCACACGATGAAAGAAGTTCGTCATGTCCAAATCAACAAAGTCATAACCCTAGCATGGTCTCTAATCATGATTAAGATTCATCACGTAGTCATAGCATCCATGAAACATGGAATACCTATTCACTTAGTACAAAAAAGGCATATCATAAGCTCAACTCTATCCGGCTATTGTCACAACCTAGTAACGCATATATGCTTTTCATGTGTCACGCCCCGGGGGTGAGACCGGCACCCGGTGCCTTACTCAACCTAGCGTACCAACTTGCGACTGAGGGACTCTGAAAACAATGTCATACTTTGTCCATGGGGCCACATTGCAAGAAAATTTGTGAAGCAAAATATAAAACTAAATGGAAACTAGCGCTGAGTAAACATCAATATAAAGCTGGGCCGACAAGGCCGTCATAACTACTATAGTTGACAAACCAACAAAATATACATACAAGGCCTACAAGCCCAACATACTGCACTAACTGACAAGATATGTCGACAAGCCTCTACTGATGGATGTACTATGATCGTAACAGGGCCCCGACCTACCCATAACATATATACACAAGATGTACACAAAACTCTAGACTAGGCAACTCCGAAGGACATGGAGCTTACCGATCAAGCTGAACTCGGGCAACACCTACTGAGGATATCTACCCGCCTGTCTGTCTGAACCTGCACGTATAAAATGCAGCGTCCCCAGAAAAGGAACGTTAGTACGAAATAATGTACCGAGTATGTAAGGGAATAAATAAGTGAAAGCTAAATTGAATTGATAATATAATAACAGAAAGTAACTGGGAGTCAAAGATGATCTAGAGATATACTTACCTGCTGATACTAACTCAATTTTTTCAATATAGTAAGTAAAATAAATGACCGCCCCTATAAGGCTCAGAACGTGTAACTGTTCTACCGTAGTAGGCTTGCTCATAGGCGCTCGGCCATACTAGGCTCTGTATTTCGGCCATTCTGGGCTCTCTCATAGGTGTTCGGCCATGTTAGGGTCGGTATATAACTTGCCATCTGATTAGAGGTTGCCCAATAGGGGCCTGCCCACCAATTATAGCTCGATGGTGGTGAAAATACTATAATACTGCATATATACATACCCTCTGCTCTCTTGACTGGAAGAAGACAATACTCAATCGAATATGAAGTCTCAATAAGCAAGAATAATGTAACTTATGAGACAGGGATAATGTATATAAATCTGGGAGATATTTCAGGAGATAATCCCTTAAATGGGATCTTTGGCCAACCCAAAATATCCTCTTGTTGGACTCACATTTAAGCAAGTAGGTGACACACCTACTTGTCGCCTAGCAGTCTGCGCAGCCTCGCAAAAATGCCCATATCTCTCTACTCCAATGTGGCATTGACAAACAGTTTAATGCTTTAGAAATTAGACTCATAGATCTTAAATTTGACGGGTGGAACACCCCATAACTCTATGTACATTTGGAGAAAATTGCAGTTACATTTGACTCAAATTTTTAGTAAAACTTATGAACGTAACTTGTGATGACTTTCATCGATTTTTGTTCCACAACTAGCTTGACTTAAAAACATAACACACGACTATCATACGACTAAAATAACTCATAGTATAACCTCATTGTCATTTTAAGAACCCTAGTATCACCCCAAAGGTATGGGTTATAACATTCCCAACTTGTCGCTTTTCGCGAAACGTTATTTTCTTCAATTCCTTAGGTTTTGAACCTTCCAACCCTCTTTGTACTTGTTGTTCATGATCTTCAGTATTTGTAACCTCCAAGGTAACATGATAACTTACTTTATATACTTCCAATGATAATTTCATTTTTGCTCTTACATTAGTTTGCTTACGACACACTTTTACGTACGAAAATATAGGGTGTAAAATTATTTTCCCCCTTAGGAACATTCATCCTCGAATGTCTACTCTTAGAGACTTGGGAAAATTTTGCCAAAGTCTGCTCCGTGTAGTAGACTAAAACCAACCTGCACACAGCTAGAAAACCTAATATACATGCCACACATGGCCAATGTCTATAAATAGCAACACTTGGCCTCACACGGCCGTCAATCATAAATACTGAAGGTCAAAAAAAAGAGCTTACCTGATGACCTACTGGCCTGAATAGAGCTGTGCTGAAGTATCCCATCTCGAGCCATATCTTCAGTTTGAAATAGGTGGGGGTATTTAGACTTCATTTCTTCCTCTTCTTCCCACGTCATCTCTTCCACATTCTTGCTTCTCTATAAAACCTTCACGGAGGCTACCTCCTAATTGTGTAGCTTTCCGATTTGTCGTAAATTCAACTCTTTCTGCTTGAAGATATATTGCATGATTTTATGATCTGTAAATACATTAACATGAACACCATATAAATTATGCCGCCATATCTTAAGTGCATGGATAACTACAGCTAAATCGAGGTCGTGGGTCGGATAATTCTTCTCGTGCTTCCTCAACTTCCTTGAAGCATACGCAACTACCTTCCCATGTTGCATCAGGACACATCTTAACCCGACACCTGAGGAATCACAATACATAGCATAACCTCTAGGCCCCGTGGAAGTGTTAAAACTGGCGTTGAGGTCAACTTGTTCTTAAGCTCTTGGAAACTACATTCGCAACCCTCCATCCATTAAAACTTAGTTGCTTTATGCATCAACTTCATCAATGGTGCCGAAAGGGAAGAAAAACCTTCTACGAACCTCCGGTAGTATCCTGCTAATCCTAAAAAGCTACGAACCTCTATCAGAGTGGTAGGTCTAGGCCAAGTTTTCACGGCCTCAATCTTCTAAGTGTCTACCTTTATACCTTCATCAGATACAATATGCCCCAATAATTCTATAGACTTCAACCAGAACTCACATTTAGAAAACTTAGCATACAACTTACGATCATGGAGGGTTTGGATTACCGCTCGCAGGTGGTCCGCATGCTCATCCTCTGAACGGGAATAAACCAGAATATCATCAATAAATACTATAACAAACAGATCTAAAACTTGCCAAAACAGGCTATTCATCAAGTCCATAAATACGGTGGGTGCATTCGCCAACCCACAGGACATGATAAGGAACTCGAAGTGGCCATATAGAGTCCTGAAGGCTATCTTCGGAATATCTTTCTCCCGAACTCTGACCTGGTGGTACCCCGACCTCAAATCTATCTTTGAAAAGCATCTAGCCCCCTACAACTAATCAAACAATTCATCGATCCTTGGAAGTGGATACTTATTCTTAATAGTTACCTTGTTCGGCTGCATATAATTGATACACATCCTTAGCGAGCAGTCTTTCTTCGGCACAAACAGTACCGGTGCACCCAAAGGTGAGGTACTGGGCCTGTTGAAACCTTTCTCCACCTAATCTTTTAACTCCTCCTTCAACTTCTTCAATTCGGCAGGTGCCATTATATACGGAGGGATGTATATTGGTTGAGTTCCCGGAAACAAATTGATGCTAAGATCAATCAATCGCTCTGGAGGAATACCTGGAAGCTCATCTGGAAACATATCTACATACTTTTTTACTACTGGAATAGACTGAAGTGTAGGTATCTCAGCATCTGTATCTCTAACTCACACAATATGATAAATGCACCCTTTTGCGATCATTTTCCTCGCCTTCAGAGAGGAAATAAACCTACCTCTGGGTATCGCTATATTACCTACCCATTCAAGGATTGGCTCACTTGGAAAATGAAATTTAGCTGCCTTTGCTCGACAATCAATTGTGGCATAGAAAGCTGCCAACCAGTCCATGCCTATGATAGCATCAAAATCCAACATCTCTAGCTCAACTAGGTCGATTGAGGTCTGACGACTACAATTGTCACTATACAACCTCGATAAACTCGTCTAGCAATAATCGATTCTCCGGACAGTGTAGATACAGCAAAAGGATCACTTAGTATTTCAGGCACTATACCAAACTTCCCCGCAACAAATGGGGTAATATACGATAAAGTAGATCTTGGGTCTATCAAGGCATGAGCATCGTGAGAGCAAATGGTCAATATACCCGGTCCTGTCGACCCACCAAAGAATAGATACAGTTCTGGTTACCACCTAAATTGGAACCTCTACCTCTGCCTTGACCTCTACCAGCCGAAGACTAAGACTCGCGCCCTGAGGATGCAATGTCATAGATGATCATGTTGCTGAACTCGCTGGTTGTGCCATACCCCCTGAATCTCTATTTGGGCAATCTCGAATCATATGCCCCAGAAGCCCACATGTATAACAAGCATCCAAATCGGCTCGACATTAGCCCAAGTTTCCTCTACCACAGATGTCACACCGCGGCGAAAATGACCATGTCTGCCCGGAACCTCATTATCGCTGCAAATCTGACGCTTGTGAGCTCTCACTAGTCCTGACAGAGCATAGCGGTCATACCTGTAACCCTGTAACTGAGGTGGCAGAGGCCTAGGTGGCCATCCAAAGTACTGGGCTTATAACTACCTTGAGACTACTCCTAAGACCTTGCAAATCTCATCCTCTTACGCTGCCCTTGCTCAGTCCTCTTTGTACCCTATTGTCGATGCATACCCTTTTCTACATTTTGGGCGAATGCCTGAATCCGGAAGATATCCATTCTATCCTGCAATGCAGCGGTGGCACATGCCTCGGTCAACTCTGGGGCCAACCTACTATAAACCTGTGGATCTTGTCCCACATAGAAGCAACTATAGATGATGCATATCTGGCCAATGAGTCAAAATGGAGACTACACTCTTGAACACTCATATTGCCCTGCTTGAGGCTAGAAACTGATCTTCGAGCATGTTGGATCTCCCGTAGTAAGTACTTGTCGAGGAAGGCATATAAAAAATTCTCCCAAATAGCTGGAGGTGCATCACGCCCCTAGGCCTCTCACATCCCTCGTACTAAAGGATGGCTATATCTCGGAGTCAAAAATCTGCTAACACAACTACCTCTTTCTCTGTGGCATGCATAACCTGAATGATCCTGTGAAGCTGATCTATGAAATCCTACGGGTCCTCCCTCTGATCTCTCCCCGTGAACTCTGGGGACTCAAAGCAATAAACTCTCGGACCCTTGCAGACCCCTCAGATGATCCTGCACTAGTTGATGCCCTAGCATGTGACTAAGTAGCTACCAACTGTGTCAACAAATGCACCGCACTCCTTAATTCCTGATCTGATAGAAGTGGAAGGGGAATTGGATGTGCGGTCTCCCTAGAAATCTCCTCATGTGATGGAGGAGCTAGTAATGGCTGAGTAGGGGTCTCGCCCTGGGCCTCAGACTGGGCCCCATCTACTGGGGGTACCCTGCTGGTCCCCTCACCTATTGTACCTCTCCTCTAGCTAGCCATAGTCTTTCTAGTCATCATCATTTGTGCATACAAACACTAACACGTAAGTCTAACTCAAATTTCCCAATAACTCAGTTCTATAGCATGATTTAAATTTGATAGAACGGTAACCAACTCCTAAATGCCCTTTAGTTCCCTACTTATAAAATGTGGTGCACAACACATCTATAAACAAGACCCTACTAGGAATGGCTTGTAGACTCCCTAAGATAGAACTACTATGTGCCTCACTTAACCTAGCATACCAACTTGCGACTGAGGGACTCTGGACATACAATGTCATACTTTTCCAATAGGGCCACATTGCAAGACAATTTGTGAAGCAAAATATAAACCTCAATGGAAACTAGCGCTGACTAAACATCAATATAAAGCTGGCCCGACAAGGCCCTCATAACTACTACAGCTGACAAACCAACAAATATACATACAAGACCTACAAGCCCAACATACCGCACTAACTGACAGGATATGTCTACAAACCTCTACTAATGGATGTACTGTGATTAGAACAGGGCCCCGACCTACCCATAACATATATACACAAGATGTACACAAAACTCTAGACCCAGTAACTCCGAAGCACATGGAGCTTACTCATAAAGCTGAACTCAGGCAACACCTACAAAGGAGGTCTACCCGTCTATTTGTCTGAACCTGCACGCATGAAATGCAGCTGTAAGGTCCCGTAAAATTCTACCTAAAACTTGGAATTTCGTGGAGCCGAGTTAGTCTTTGTGTGAGCAATTATACGACTGCAGAACTGATCTGTGGACCGCAGATCTACTGCAGAGTGAAGCATAGATTTAAGCTAATTTGGGGACCAAATAAGCGGCCCACAATGCGTTCACATAATCATTCTGCGGACTGCATAACCCATCATAAATCCCCACATAGAAATTCCCGGGGGGGGGGGGGGGGTGTTCTGCGGCGCATTATGCGATCGCAGAACAGGTCTTCCAACCGCAGACCAGTCGGAGACTGAAGCCAAAAACTCTGAGTCCTTGAGGGCCATTATGCGGCCCATTCTATGGACCGCAGAAGCGTTATGAGGTCGCATACGCAATCGCAGTTATATGTCGGGGCTCCTAATTTCCAATTTTTAAACTCGATCATATGTCGTTAAAACATATGCCATAGTTCATTTTGAGCATATCTCTGATGCTTTAGAGTGAGAGAAAGAGCCCTAGAGTGAGAGAGCTATCTTCATCAAGTTACTCCTCAATTCTTTCTTAAAACCTTGATGATTATTAAGTGAAGTTTACTAAGTCTTCACCTTAAAGGTAAGAATCTATGCCCTAGCTCTTAATTGCAAAATTTCTTCTAAAATTTGTAAATTAGCAAAACTATCCTTGGGAAAGGGAGTTGTTATCTTTCATGCATGTGTGATGAAAGAGTGTAGGAGGATTGTGAGCCAAAAATGGTAAATAATGGGGTGTGGGATGATGGAATCTTTCACAAAAGGGGTCTTAGAAACATAATGCACACTTAGTGTTTGTTAATGTGCTCAAATGAGCTAGAATCATGATCATCTTTCTAATTTTTTATTCAACTTGTTATATTCCTAAAATAGATTGAAGTTGCTAAGAGTTCCAGAATATAGTAGGAATTAAGGAAGCTCTATTGAGGCATGTATGGATAAAAACCCCTCTTCTTAGAATTGAACCCCTTGGTGTTCATGAAATCGGTGTAAGTCCCAAATTGATCATTGTAGAAATTACTATTCTGAAATGTACTTCCGCTGAAAGATATATGTGCAATATGTGTGTCCAATGCTTTCATCATGTTATCTTATCATTTGAAGAAGTGTTAAAAATATGGAATATGTGCTACAAATGCCTAGACTTCAAGTCAAATTTGAATAAAGACTATTATGCCAAATGGTGAGATCCAATGTTGCCCATACTTCTTCTAGCCATCAAGAGGATTCTGCCAGTTCTAGGGTAAACAGGTTCCTCTAGTTAGATCCTCCAGTGTTCACAGGTGCTAATCCCGAGGAGGACCCCCGGGATTTTATTGATGAGATGCACAAGACTCTCGGAATTATGTGTGCAACTGAGCAAAGGTAGTGGAGTTGGCCTCCTACCGCCTGAAAGGGGTGGCCTATTCATGGTTTTAGTTGTGAGAGGACTCCCCTGCGAGGTGGAGTGAGTTTGCTGACACCTTCATGGATCATTTCCTACCTGCTGAGACAAAGGCAGCCCGTGCAGCTATGTTTGAGAAACTAAAGCAAGGTAGCAGAAGTGTGTGCGAGTACCACTTGGAGTTTGCTTGCATGTCCAAGTATGTTATTCATATGTTGCTCACTATGTAGGCCAGGGTGCACCGGTTAGTTCAAGTCCTTCGTTCTTTGGTTATTAATGAGGCTTCTATGGATGCCCTAAATTCTAATATAAACTATGGGAAGATGGTAGAATTTACTCAAGCTACAGAGAATTGTAAGTTGAAGAATAGGATGGAGCGAGAGGGTAGCAGCAAGGCCCGGTCCGCGGGCAACTTCGGGGAGTTATTTGGTGGGGGAAAATCAGCTTTTAGGGGAGGGTCATCAAGGCCATCTAGTCTTTTGCTCAGTCTTCAGCCAGTGCACCGCCATCAGGGCCTAACAACAGCAGCAGTGGAGTTATTTCAGGCCCAGTCAGGGCAACAGGGAACCCCACCAGCAGAGTCGATCAGGAGGGAGACCTCAGCAGCAGCGGAGGCCCCCATGCCCCAGGTGTGGGAATATGCACTTGGGGATTTGCTATATGGACTTACCCATATGCTACGGGTGCGGATTGAGGGGCCATATCTAGAGAGAGTGTCGTTCATCCCACCAGGGTGCCGGGAGGGGCACAACACAGCGATCCAGTTCAGCACCTGCGATATCTTCAGCACCCTCTGCAGCTCGAGGCACTCCAGCACCCGTAGGGCGTGGTGCAGCTAGGGATGATGCATAGAGTTCGGGAGGACCCAGCCGTTTCTATGCTATGAGTGGTTGCCAGAGTGCGGAGGTTTCTCCAAATGTTGTCATACGTATACTAACTATCCAATCTTATGATATGTATGCCCTTATTGATCCCGGTTCCACTTTTTTCCTACGCCACTCCCTATGTTGCTATGGAATTTGGGATATAACCGGAACAATTTTATGAGTTGTTCCTGTATCTACTCCGGTTGGTGAGTCAATTATGGCCGCGCGGGTTTATAGAGATTGTGTTGTCATGGTACATGGTCGGGATACCATGGTCGATCTCATTGAATTGGGGATAGTTGATTTGATGTAATAATCGGGATGGATTGGCTTTATTCATGTTTTGCCAAGCTCGATTGCCGAACTAGAAACTATGAGGCTTGAATTCCCTAATGAGCCAGTTGTTGAGTGGAAGGGTGATAATGTGGTGCCAAAAGGCAGGTTTATTTCTTACCTTAAGGCCACGAAAATGATAAATAAGGGGTGTATCTACCATTTGGTCTGGGTTACAGACACTGATGCTGAGGCACCTACACTCGAGTCTGTGCTAGTTGTGAATGGATTTCCAGAGGTCTTTCTTGATGAGCTCCCTGGGATTCCGCCAGATAGGGAGATTGATTTTGGGATCGATGTGATGTCAGGCACACAGCCTATATCTATTCCACCTTACCTGATGGCACCAGCAGAATTGAAGGAGCTAAAGGAACAATTGAAGGATTTGTTAGAAAAGGGTTTTATCTGACCAAGTGTGTCGCCTTGGAGTGCACCGGTTCTCTTTGTATGAAAGAAAGATGGATTGCTACGAATGTGTATTGACTATCGGTAGCTCAATAAGGTCACAATCAAAAATAAGTACCCACTACCTAGGATAGATGATTTGTTTGATCAATTGCAAGGTGCTAGGTACTTCTCCAAAATTGATTTACGGTCCGGATATCACCAGTTGAAGATCAAGGAGCAAGATATTCCTAAAACAGCTTTCAGGACCCGGTATGGGCACTTTGAATTTCTGGTGATGTCTTTTGGGCTAACAAATGCCCCGGTGGCTTTCATGGATCTTATGAATCAAGTCTTCAAGCCTTTTCATGACTCCTTTGTGATAGTTTTCGTTGCAGATATTCTTGTATATTCACGAAGCCGAGAGGACCATGCCGACCATCTCAGGGCAATTCTGCAGACTCTTCATCAACACCAATTATATGCGAAGTTTTCCAAATTTGAATTTTGGCTTGAATCTATTACATTCTTGGGTCATGTCGTCTCCAGAGAAGGAATTAGGGTTGATCCTCAAAAGAATGCAGCAATGAGGAACTGGCCTAGACCTACAACTCCAATAGAGATTCGCAGTTTCTTTGGCTTAGCAGGGTATTACAGGAAGTTTGTGGTGGGGGACTCTAATCTTGCCTCTCCGTTGACTAAATTGACGCAGAAAGCGGTTAAGTTCCAATGGTCCAATGCTTGTGAAAGGAGCTTCTAGGAGTTGAAATCAAGATTGACTACGACATCGGTGTTGACCCTGCTAGAGGGTATAGATGGGTTTGTGGTATATTGCGATGCTTCCAGGATCGGGCTTGGGTGTGTATTGGTGCAACATGGCAAGGTTATAGCTTATGCTTCTAGACAACTTAAGAATCATGAAAAGAACTATCCAACACATGACTTGAACTTGCGGCGGTGGTATTCGCATTGAAGATTTGGCCTCATTATTTGTATGGGGTCCATGTGGATGTATTCATGGACCATAAGAGCCTTCAATATATTTTCAAGCAGAAGGAATTGAATTTGAGGCAGAGAAGATGGCTTGAGTTGTTCAAGGATTACGACATCGATATTTTATATCATCCGGGGAAGGCTAATGTTGTGGTGGATGCTCTTTGCCGGAAATCTATGGGAAGTTTGGCTCACTTGGAAGAGTATCAAAGGTCGTTGGCTAGGGAGATTCATTGGTTAGCTAGTTTGGGAGTTCGTCTTGCTGACTCTAGTGAAGGTGGGCTAATTGTGTAGAATAGGGTTGAATCATTGCTTGTGGTGGAGGTCAAAGAAAAGCAGTACAATGATCCAATGCTGGTACAATTAAAGAAGGGACTTCATAAACATAAGACCACAGCTTTTTCTCTTAGCCTAGATGATGGTACACTACCGTACCAAGGGCGACTATGTGTTCCAAATGTAGATGGTCTTTGGGAAAGAATTATGGCTGAAGCTCACACTTCTAGGTATTTCGTACACCTAGTTTCTACAAAAATGTATCATGATCTCAAGGAAGTCTATTGGTGGAATGAAATGGAGAGGAATGTGGCGTACTTTGTGGAAAAATGTCCAAACTGTCAGCAAGTGAAGTCCGAGCATCAAAGGCCCAGTGGGTTGGCACAGAACATAGAAATTCCAATGTGGAAGTGGGAAATGATTAATATGGACTTTATGGTAGGATTACCCACTCCGCGCAAATTTGACTCAATTTGGGTGATTGTGGATCGACTCACGAAATCAGCACACTTCTTGCCAATTAAATCTACCGACACAGCGGAACAGTATGCTCAGTTGTATATCAAGGAAATAGTCAGGTTGCATGCATTCCAGTTTCTATCATTTCGGATCGAGGAGTACAGTTCACAGCTAACTTTTGGAAGAAATTTCAGCAAGGTTTGGGTACCTAGGTGAATCTTAGTACAGCCTTTCATCCACAGAATGACGGGCAGGCAAACAGACTATTCAGACGCTGAAGGATATGTTGCGTGCTTGCGTTCTCGACTTCAAAGGTAGCTAGGATGATCATTTGGCACTCATAGAATTTGCCTACAACAACAGCTATCATGCTAGTATTTAGATGGCACCATTCGAGGAGTTATGTGGTAGGAGATGTAGATCTCTCATTGGGTGGTTCAAGATTGGGGAAGCTGAGTTGATAGAACCGACCTAGTGCATCAAGCTATGGAAAAGGATAAGATTATTAAGGAGCGGTTGAAAATGGCTCAGAGTCGTCAAAAGTCCTATTCGGATGTTCATCGCAGAGATTCGGAATTCAAAGAAGATGATTGGGTATTCTTGAAGGTTTCCCCCATGAAGGGTATAATGCGGTTTGGAAGAGAGGGAAATGAAGTCCGAGGTATGTCGGGCCGTATAGAATCATTCAAAGGATTGGTCAGGTGGTGTACAAGCTTGAGCTACCACCTGAGATGTCATTAGTGCAGCGGTATTTCTTGTGTCTATACTGAAGAATATAATCGGGGATCTGTTGCTGATCGTTCCAGTTGAGACTATTGAAGCTATGAAAAACTATCATATGAATATGTTCCAGTTGCCATTCTTGCTAGGCATGTCTGAAAGTTGAGAAATAAAGAAATTGCCTCCGTGAAAGTGTTATGGCGAAACCAGCAAGTTCAAGAGACTACCTGGGAGGCCGAGGAAGAGATGAAGAAGAAGTATCCTCACTTGTTTGAATAGCTATGTAAACCTTTTATGAAATTGTCGCATATGAATTTGTATCACTTGATCAGTTAATGTAAAGGTGTTCCTTTTTTATTATATGTTGCTTATGAGGTCGTGGTTTGTATTGTTTTGGTGTCATATTACGTCATTGGATCACACTCATGTTGTTAGGATGTGTTTCTGGGATTCTCTGATAGGTGGATAGGCCGAGTTACAAAGGAAACTCTAGCAAAATTTTCGGAAATTTTGGGAGTTAGTCAAAATTCGGGACTGTCGATGTGTAGCGGGGACATTGAGTTGCAGTGGGTACTAGTGATGAACTTTAACCCTCATTCGAGGACGAATGATCTTAAGTGGGGGAGAATATAAGTCCTCATAAAATTATACCTAAAAACCCTGAATTTCGTGGTGCCGAGTTAGGCATGTGTTAAAATAGTAGAGATTCTTCGCGGCGAGCAAGCTCGCCGCGGTACGCACTTTTTGGAATGAGAAGTGTGTTGGTGAGCTGAAGAAAAATTTTGGAAGTTCAGGGCATTTTGCCCAGCCAATTCTACGACCGTAGAACTGATCTGCGAACCGCAGATCTGCCGCCGAGTGAAGCAGAGATTTGAGCTAATTTTTGGACTAAATATGCGGTCTATTGTGCGATCGCATAATCATTCTGCAGACGGCATAACCCATCACAAATTCTCGGAGGGGTGTTCTGCGGCAGATTATGCGACCGCAGAACAGGTATGCGGACTGCAGATCGATCGCAAACTGAACCAAAAAAATCCCACTCCCTGAGGTCCATTATCGGGGCAGACTGAACAGGTATGTGACCGCAGATGTGTATCGGGGCTCCTACTTTCTAATTTTTCAACCCGATCCTATGTCATTAAAACATATTCCATAGTTCATTTTGAGCATATTTCTGATATTTTAGAGTGAGAGAAAGATCCCTAGAGTGAGAGAGTGCTCTTCATCAAGTCACTCCTCAATTCTCGCTTAAAACCCTGAAGATTGTCAAGCGAAGTTTACTAAATCTTCACCTTGAAGGTAAAAATCTATGCCCTAGCTCTTATTTTCGAAATTTCTTTTAAAAATGGGTAATTAGCAAAACTATCCTTGGGAAAGGGAGTTGTTATCTTGCATGCATGTGTGATGAAAGAGTGTAGGAGGATTGTGAGCTAAAAATGATAAAGAATAGGGTGTGGGATGATGGAATCTTTCACAAAAGGGGTCTTAAAAACATAATGCACACCTAGTGTTTGTTAATGTGCTCAAATGAGCTAGAATCATGATCATCTTTCTAATTTTTTATTCAACTTGTTATATTCCTAAAATAGATTGAAGTTGCTAAGAGTTACGGAATATAGTAGGAATTAAGGAAGCTCTATTGAGGCATGTATGGCTAAAACCCCCTCTTCTTAGAATTGAACCCCTTGGTGTTCATGAAATCGGTGTAAGTCCCAAATTGATCATTGTAGAAATTACTATTCCGAAATGTACTTCCGTTGAAAGATATATGTGCAATATGTGTGTCCCATTGCTTTCATCATGTTATCTTATCATTTGAAGATGTGTTAAAAAATATGGAATGTGTGCTACAAATGCCTAGACTTCAAGTAAAATTTGAATAAAGATCGTTATGTCAATGGTGTGAAAAGCCTCTATGTTCCTTAGTCTTTAATTTGCTCACGTGTGTAATCAAGTCTTGAATGAAAAGCCTTGTTGCTGTTGACATGATAATAATGTGGAAATGTGGAAAAGAACTTGAATCATGAAATGCGGCCAAGTGCCAAGTATGATATAACAAATGTGGCCACTAGTGTCGATGAACTAAAAACGTGAAAGAAGCATGAAATGAGATGATTGATAGGAAATGGTTGTGTCTCGGGCAAGACGACCTAGCCGATCGGGCCATGATCGGACACCATGTCGCACACGTGGTGGTAATTATGATGGAACTTGAAACTGGAATTTGAGAATGAAATTGTGATTATGGTTGATGTCTCAGATGAGACGACCTAGCTGATCGGGTCGTGATCGGACTCTGCATAGGAATGTGGTGGTATTGTGGATGATGGTGTATCAGTATTAATGATGTCCCAACCTAAAGCTATGGAAATTTACTTGAAAGCTTATGTGATTCTCAATTTGATGTTGTGGTGTTGTTTAAGGCTATTAATGATTTTTTTTTCTAATTATTTCCTTCTTGTTTTATTGTTCATTCTAATGAGATGGTGTTTAGTTATACATAATAGTACCATTCAACGGTACTAACGTCCCTTTTGCCGGGGGCGCTGCATCTTAAATGGATGCAGGTGGTTCTATAGCAGACAGTGTTGATCATCATTAGCGGTACATCCTCCTCCCAGTAGTCTTGGTGAGCTTCATTTCATTTCGGGGCCAACTCTTTTGTAGTACTCTTTTTTATCTATTTTGAGGCTTCATAGACACTATGTAGGTAGTATATGGGTATTAGAAAGGTCAATGGATTATGTTGTATTCTGGACTCTTGTCCTACTGAATCATAAAATGAATAAATTTTGGAACTTAGCAATGATGTAGTAAAATGAAATGAATTAGTAATGTTTATGCATATATGATGATCCTTCTACTGTATACCTAATGGAAACGTGCCTTCTCTTGATCGTAAGCGAATTGGGTAGAAAGTGTCAAACAGGCTTGCTCGACCGGGTCCACTCGGTTGAGCACCGGTCGCGCTCCCAGAGTTTGGGGCGTGACAGCAGCATCCCTAGAAAAGGGACGTCAGTACGAAATAATGTACCAAGTATGTAAGGCAATAAAATAACTGAAAGTTGAAACTAAACTGATAATATAATACTGAAAGTAACTGGGAGTCAAAGATGTCTGGAGATATACTTACCTGGTGATACTGACTCAACTCTCTCAATATAGTAAGTAAAATAAATGCTCGGCCCTTAAGGCTCGGAACATGTAACTGCTCTACCGTAGTAGGATTGCTCATAGGCGCTCGACCATACTAGGCTCTGTATCTCGGCCATTTTGGGCTCGCTCATAGGCACTCAGCCATAGTAGGCTCGGTATATAACTTACCATCTGATCATAGGTTGAAGGGGCCTTCCCACTAATTATAGCTCGATGGTGGTGAAAATACTATAATATTGTGTGTATATATATAGACCCTCTGCTCTCTCTACTAAAGAAGACAATACTCAATTGAATATAAAGCCCCGATAAGGGAGAATACAATAACATATGAGACTAGGATAATGTATATAAACTTGAGAGTACGAACTTCTCTTTATGCCTCGTCATCAAACACATGTAGTTACGAGATCATGCCAAAATGAAGGAAGGGCTTAGTCTTAACATACCTTATCACAATCTTTCCAATCACCAAGTTGAACTCGCCTTTTCGCACCTTAATCTACAACAACGATAATAATACTATCATTATGTTATGAAAGGTACAACTATCGCACAACGAACGACAAGTTTATTGTGTATTAGAACGGGCAGCATCTCCCCTATAATCCTTACTTCCTCCAAATTAATAACACCAAAAACACAAGAACACAACAATAACAACATATATACATCATTTTTCAACCTTATATACACACAAAATACTACAAAACAACCCATCACACCCCAATCTCTTTATACATAAAACGACCACCGTAGTAGTGTCAAACAGCCCAAAAATGTTACGACGAACGAGCAGCCCACCACCCTGAATTTATGTGGTGTTTCTCCACACCATTCCTTCTCCAAAACTCCACAAAACACTAGTAAAACATGCAGCCCAACAGCCACACAAAATAGTTCGCTACAAGTGAATAACTCGAACTCACGGCTTCCGATCACCGTCCCGTGAGTTCTTACAAATATAGAACGACTTACCATGCAGTTACAGCAGAAAAAATGGATGGAAGAGAGCAGAAAACTTATATTATTTTTTGGATAACTCAGCTCTTATCTTGGTTCTTCAAACACTAGGTTTTACCTCCAATTAGAACATGAAAGGGAGAGAAAATCAATTAGGGTTTGTGGGAAATTTTTTGGAGGATGTTTGCAGAGGTTTAGGTCTGGTTAATTGTGGTATATTATGAGTGTTCAATTGCAGGATATAAGACCTTAAATGGGCTCTTGGTCCGACCCGAAATATCCTCTTTTTGGACTCTCATCTAAGCAAGTAGGTGACACACCTACTTAGCACCTAGCAGCCTACGCAGCCTCGCAAAAATGCTCATATCTCTCTACTCCGATGTCGAATTGAAAAGCAGTTTAGTGCGCTAGAAATTAGACTCGTAGATATTCAATTTGATGTGTGGAACACCTTATAACTTTTAGTATATTGGGAGAAAATTGCAGTTACATTTGACCCAAATTTTTAGTAAAACTTATGAACGTAACTTGTGATGACTTTCATCGACTTTTGTTCCACAACTCGCTTGACTTCAAAACATAACACACGATTATCATACGACTAGCATAACTCATAACATAACCTCCTTATCTTTTTAAGAACCCTAGTCTCACCCCAAAGGTACGGGTTATAACATTCCCAACATGTCGACTTTTGACGAAACTTTATTTTCTTCAATTCCTTAGCTTCTGAACCTTCCAACCCTCTTTGTACTTGTTGTTCATGATCTTCAATATTTGTGACCTCCGAGGTAACATGATAACTTACTTTATATACTTCCAAAGATGATCTCATTTTTTTTCTTACATTAGTTTGCTTACGACAAACTTTTATGTACAAAAATATGGGTTGTAACATCATGTCGCATATATGTGGCACCTAAATCAAGTAAAATGTAGCAAATAGGTCACCAATGGAGAGAATTCCCTCTTACAAGGATAGACAAGAGACTTACCTCCACCCGAGAACACCTTTAACCATCCAAAACTACTTTTCCTTTCAAATTCACCTCTAAACAACTCGAATATAGACAAATACTACTTAAATGAATCAATACAAGCTTTAGGAATTGATTCCATAACAAAAGGGTTCACAATCTTTAACCCAAATCAAAAGTCAACAAAATGTTAACCTCAGGCCTCGGGCCTGGAATTCAAAATTGATCATATAGTTTACTCATGACCCTATGATTCAAATATATGATTAGATTCCAAAGTGAGTTCGACTATCTTTATCAAATTCCCCAAAGTCACTCTCTTAAGTTCATACCAAAAACCCCAATTTCTACACCTTCATTCCTTGTTTTATGGGTTATAAATCCATGTAAATTCTTGAAATTTATAAAAATGAGTAGAAATCACTTACCCTCCAGCCTTGTATGAAAATCTACTTGAAAAATTACCCCTCTCCAAGTCTAGGTTTAAAAATACGAGAGAATGGGCAAAAATGCCGAAATGACCCCATAAAAGCACTGCCTAGTTATACACTTCGTGAGCCTCAGCTCCATGATCGCGAAGAACAAAAATCTACTGAAGTGACATTCTTCCTACGCAATCGTGGAAGTACCCATGCAATCGCAAAAGCCAACAGCCCCTCATTCCTTTGTGAATAACGAGCAACAATGCTAAATTCCCCTAGCTTGCTTCTCCTCTTCATGAATGCGAACTCTCATGCGAACATGAAGACCAGCTTCACAACACTACACAATCGCGACAACCAATCCGCTAATGCAATGCACAAAGCCTAGCCTACCAAAATCCTTGTCCTTCATCGAGAATACCTTGCGTTCGCGAGGCACTACTTCACACCAACACATCAACAGTTGCAAAACTCACGATAATGGTCCTAAACCACCCCGAGTCACACCCAAGCCCCTTTGGGACCCCATCTAATCATTCCTATAATTCTATATACTTCCTGCAAACTTGTCCAAAGACTCGAAACATCAACAACAACAACAAAACCAAGAATCGAATATCAAATTTATCACTTAACTTTCAAACATTCTAACTATGTTGAATGCATCCGCATCACATTTAGACATTTTGGAAACTTTACACACAAGTTCATATCAACCAATAGGACCTATTGAAGGTCTCAAAACCATAATCACAGTTAATTAGCCAAAAAGTCAACTACCGATCAAACTTAAGAACCCCCCAAGTCTTCAAATTTCTAACTTTCGACAAGTAGAGTCAAAATCTCCTTGGAGCATCCAAAACCATATTCGAACATATGCACATGTCCAAATTCACCATATAAACCTATTGAAACCAACAAATCACCGATCTGAGGTCGTTTACTCATAAGTCAAACCTTGGTTAACTATTAAGCTTCCAAAGATGGAACTAAGTGTTCCAATTACTTCCCAAGCCTTTCCAATACAAAACGAACCATCCCCGCAAGTCACAAAATATGAAACAAGCATACGGGAAGCATTAAACAGGGAAACGGGGATCCAATACACAAAATGACTGGCCGGGCCATTGCATTCTCCCCTCTTAAACAAACTTCATCCTTGAACGGGTTTTGAATCATTCCTAGAATGCAAAAAAGATAATAATATCTTGCCCCGCATTTAATGCTCGGTCTCCTGCATTGCTTCCTCAACTGATTGACCTCTCTCTGAACTTTTACTGATGCAATCTCTTTTGACCTCAACGTTCGTACATCCCTACCCAAGATGGCACCGACTTTTCTTCATAAGCTAGATTCTCATCCAACTACACTGAACTAAAATCTAACATATATGAATTGTCCTCATAATACTTCTGAAGCATGAAAACATGAAATACTGAATGAACTCCCATCAAGTTGGGTGGAAAAGCATTTCTATAAGCCACCTAAACAACTCTCTCTAAAACGTCAAATTGGCCAATATATCGAGGCTCAACTTTCCCTTCTTAAAAAATCTCACTATACTCTTCATATACAAAACTCTAAGAAGAAACTATTCGCCCTCTATGAAGAAACATCACGAACCTTCCTCTTAGCATAACTTTTCTGTCTGGAATGTGATGTACAAAGCCGCTCCTGTATCAACTTCACCTTCTCTAAAGCATCACAAACCAAATCTATACCCAACAACCTAGAATCGCAAGACTCAAACCAACCAACCAAAGAAAGACACCAACTCCCATATATGGTGTCATACAAAGCCATCTGAATACTGGACTAGTAGGTGGTGTTGTAAGCAAGCTCCGCCAATGGTAGAAATTGATACCAATGGCCCCAAAATCAATAACACACTCTCTCAACATATCCTCAAGGATCTAAATGGTCCGCTTGGACTGCCCATCCGTCTGTACATAAAATGCAATGCTAAGCTCTACCTGCGTGCCTAACTCTCGCTAAACAGCTCTCCAAAAGTGCAATGTAAACTGGGTGCCCCAATCCAAAATGATAGAAACAAACACACTATGCAAACGGACAACCTCTCTTATGTAGATCTGAGCCAACTTTTCTAAAGTTCAAGAAGTCATGACCGGAATAAAATGCGCAGAATTGGCCAACCTCTCCACAATGACCCAAATTTCATCAAAATTCCTCGGGGTCCGTGGTAATCCTACCATAAAGTCCATAGTAATGTGCTCCTACTTCCACTCTGGTATATCTATCTTCTGAAGCATATAGTCGAGATTCTGATGCTCATAATTGACCTACTAACAATTCAAACATCGCGAGACATCTTTGTAGCACCTAGATTAATAGAATACCGTGAACTATGAGCCTCCTCAAGATTTAACCCCCTCAAACCATCCACATTAGGAACACAAATCCAACCCTGAAGTTGCAATACACCCTCATCAAAATTGACCACCTCCTTGGTACCACCTCACAACATTGTGTCCTTAAGGACAAGCAAATGGGGACCATCATACTAGCAAGCTTTAAAGCGCTCAAACAAGGACGACTGTGCCATAACACAAGCAAGAACTCTTCTAGGCTCAGAAACATCCAACTTACTAATCTCTTGGCCAAAGCCTGAACATTCATGGCCAAAGGCCTCTCCACAACAGGAAAAAATGCCAAACTCTCTTACTCTATACCTTTCTAGTCAAGGAATCCTCTACCACATTCGCCTTATCTGGATGATATAAGATAGTAATACTATAATCCTACAACAACTCCAACCACCTCCGTTGCCTAAAATTCAAATCCTCTACTTGAAAAAATGTTGACGACTCTGATGACCAGTGTAAACCTCACATGACGCGCAATACAAGTAATGCCTCCAAATATTAAGCACATGCACAATAACAACTAACTCCAAATCATGAAAAAGATAATACTTATCATAGGGATTCATTTGTGGCTACGTATAGTCAATCACCCTATTATCCTGCATCAACACACAACCAAGGCCCATGCATCAGGCATCACAATAGACAGCATACATCCATGATCCTGAGGGCAATACCAAAACTGAATTTGTAGTCAACGCAGTCTTGAACTTCTGAAAGCTCTTCTCACACTCG
Source organism: Nicotiana attenuata (assembly GCF_001879085.1). Taxonomy (NCBI): domain Eukaryota; kingdom Viridiplantae; phylum Streptophyta; class Magnoliopsida; order Solanales; family Solanaceae; genus Nicotiana; species Nicotiana attenuata. The sequence continues at coordinate 51,733,400 of NC_031995.1, forward strand.
TTAGACCATCTAAAAGGGACACCTTTTTTAGTCAACTTGGCCAATGAAGTTTCAATATATGAAAACCCCTCTATGAAGCAAGGATAGTAGCCTTTCAAACCCAACAAACACCTGACCTCTGTAGCTATAGAAGGTCCAGTCCAACTCTAAACTGCCTCAATCTTTACCGGATAAACCTTAATACCATCACTAGACACCACCTAACCCAAGAATTCTACCAAATCCAACCAAAACTTGGACTTAGAGAACTTATCATACAACTTATTCTCTTTCAGAATCTGAAGCACAATCCTCAAAGGATCGTGCTCCTAACTACTACGGGAATACATCAAGATATCATCAATGAATACAATGACAAAGGAATCCAAATAAGGATGGAACACACTATTCATCAAATGCATGAATCCATTGGAGCATAAGTCAAACCAAAGTACATCACAAAAACTAATAATGTCCATAACAACTCTTGAAAGCCATCTAGGGGATGTAAGAATCCCTACTCTTCAACTGGGGATAACCCGATCTCAAATCAATTTTTGGGAACACCCTGTCACCCAGAAGCTGATCAAACAAATTAGCAATACGTGCAATAGATACTTGTTCTTGATAGTGACCTTGTTCAACTTACTATAATCAAGACACATCCTCATGGAACCATCCTTCTTCTTCACAAACAACACAAACACACCCCAAGGAGAAATACTTGGTCTAACGAATGCCTTATCCAATAACTCCTGCAACCTCTCCTTCAACCAATTGGAGCAGTACGGTACTGTAGAATAGATATGGCTTGTAATGACCCGATCGATCATTTCGATCTCTAGCATGTCATTCGACTGTTTCAAACCTTGAGTAGTTTCATTATATGTATTATAACTTTCACGTGTAGTTGGTTTTGATTTTGAGAAGTTCAGAATTAATTTGGAAAAATAATTCTCAATTCGAAAGCTTTAAGTTGGAAGAGTTGACCAAGTTTTGACTTTTGAAAAAACAACCTTAGAATTGGGATTTGAAGGTTCCTACAGATTCATAAGGTAATTTTGGAATTGGCCCTATGTTCGTGTTGAGTAACAGATGGTCTGGAGTTATTCGACGCTTACTATCGGAAGATTGCATTTTGAAGGTTTTGAAGTTTACTAAGTTTGACTTAGAGTGTGCATTGGTGTTATAGAACTTCGAGCGGTGTTCCAGGACCTTGGATAGGTTTATTTTATTGATTGGAACTTGTGTGTGAAGTTTGATTGTGATCCGGTATGTCTAAGACTGATTCGCACGCGTTTAGTAAAGATTGAAACTTTGAAAGATAAAAGAATTTTGATCATCGATTCATGGTTTTTATGTTATCCAAGGTGTTTCGGGACTTTGGATAAGTTTGGATATGCTTTTAGGACTGGTTAGTATGATTAGACAGGCAACGGGGGCCTCAAGTGTGATTAGGGGTGAATTCGGACCAAGTTGAGGCGTTTTGTTGTTGCTGGTGTTGTGCTTCGCGATCGCGAATGGATGTACGTAATCGTGAAGAAAGAATTTGTGGGCTGCTATTTTGTGCTTCACAATCGAGATAGGGTAATCATGATCACGGAGAAGGAACAAGGGGCCAGGGGGATTTTGTTATACGCAAACGCGACAGACAGGCCACAATTGCAAGGAGTAGGAGCTGGGCAGATTGCTCTTCGCGAACGCGGAGGGTAACCGCAACGCAGAGAAGGTCTTATGGATGGGGAGGCTCTTGGTCATCGTAAACGTAGGTGGGCCTTCACAAATGAGTAGGTCTATAAGATGGTGATTCACGATCACGTGGGGATGTCCGTGATCGCAATGGAGGAATCTAGGCAGCTGTGAATTTGGATTCCGCGATCGCGATGGGTCTTCCGTGATTGCGATGAAATGCGACTGGGTAGTGTATAAGTTAACAAATCTGGTCTTGGCTCATTTTATCTCATTTCTTCTGTTGGACTCCATTTTTGGGTGCTGCTGTTGCAAGAATTTGACCTCAAAATTCGTGACCGTAAGGGCAAAGAAAATCAAGTCGTGGATCATCTATCGCGACTTGGAGGAGCTGATAAATCAGTCGAGGTCGAAGAGATTCTGGAAACCTTTCCAGACGAGCAGCTGCTCGCAGCTAGTCTTGTGGATGCGCCATGGTATGCAGATTTTGCAAACTACCTGGCATTCGGTATAGTTCCCTATGACCTTTCATCTGTCCAAAAGAAAAAGTTTTATCATGATTGCCGCATGTATTATTGGGACGAGCCCTATTTGTTTAGAATATGTGTTGATAATATTATCCGGAGGTGTGTCCCCGAGATAGAACAATCTTTGGTTTTGCAGGCTTGTCACGCATCAGCATATGGAGGACATTTTGGAGGGGTCAGGACAGCTGCGAAAGTGCTAGAGGCCGGATTCTTTTGGCCAACTGTGTTTAGAGATGCGCACCTCTGGGTAAAGGGTTGCAATGAATGTCAGCGGACCGGGAACATTTCCTGTCGCCATGAGATGCCTATGAACCCGATTCAAGAGGTAGAGGTGTTTGATGTTTGGGGGATTGACTTCATGGGTCCCTTCGTCAGCTCATTTGGCAATAAGTACATACTTGTTGCTGTGGATTACGTGTCTAAATGGGTAGAGGCTGTAGCGTTGCCCACTAATGATGCAAGAGTGGTGGTAGGATTTCTGAAAAAGAACATATTCACTCGATTTGGGACACCTAGAGCGATCATCAGTGACGGAGGCACTCACTTCTGTAATAGAGCCTTCAAGAAATTGCTTGCAAAATATGATGTACGCCACAAGGTGGCTACCCCTTACCATCCACAAACCAGTGGGCAAGTTGAAGTGTCCAACAGAGAGATAAAGAGTGTACTAACCAAGACTGTGAATGCCACACGCACTGATTGGGCAAAGAAGCTTGACGATGCACTCTGGGCCTATAGGACTGCATTCAAAACTCCAATAGGTATGTCACCATACAAGTTGGTATTTGGGAAGGCCTGTCACCTGATTGTGGATCTAGAACATCGAGCTTGGTGAGCACTAAAGCAATTGAACATGGATCCCGATGCAGCTGGACAAAATCGATTGACAGAGTTGCATGAGCTGGAAGAATTCAGATATCAAGCCTTTGAAATCATGCGGCTCTACAAGGAAAGAATGAAGAAGCTGCATGACAAACACATTGTGGACAGAGATTTCAAACCCGGTGACAAGGTATTACTATATAATTTAAGGTTGAGATTGTTTCCGGGTAAGTTAAAGTCCCGTTGGTCAAGACCATTTAGAGTGGTGCAAATGTTCGCAAGTGGAGCTGTTGAGATCGAACCAGAAGATGGGACAAACAAGTTCTCAGTAAATAGGCAAAGGTTGAAACATTACCTTGGAATAGCTGAAGAAAAAGGGGATACAGTGGTGATCAATTTGAAAGAACCCCAGTACATGAATGAGGAGTGATGATCCAATACTTGCGTTGTGCCGCGACGTTAAATCAGGCGCTGCGTGGGAGGCAACCCACGAATGTGTTGTAAATTGTAGTATGTAACTTCATGTATAAAAACAAAATAAAACAAAACAAAACAAAATGTTGCCAGCCCCGCGACCGCGGCCAGGACCGCGGTGAGGACCGCGGACAACACTGCCTCAGGCGGAAAAAAATCCACCGCGACCGCGGTGAACCGCGGTGAAAATTGCCCAGGTATTGTAAATCCCTCCGCGGCCGCGGTGGACCGCGGTCGACCGCGGGGGGTACCAGGTATTGTATTATTTTTTTATTTTTTTAAATTGTTTTCCATTTTCTTCCTTTTTCTTTTCTTCTTCTTTTAATTTTAACATAAACTAAACCCCCCCCCCTTCACCCAAAACAAATTCCCCTTCCCCAAAATCCCCAAACTCCCTCTCTCTCTAAACCCTAACTCTCCCCTACATACTCTCCTCTTCTCCTTCTTCCCTCACAAGACCCCTCACCTTCTTCCCCTAAGGTATGAGTTCCGACCCCTCCTTCTCTTTTCTTTCTATATGTGTTGTTGTTATGCTAGTTCACTTTTGTTATAATGTAGCATTGTTGATAGGATTTTTTTTTAGCTTTTTCTTCTTATTTTCTAGTGTAATTTCGTTTGTGTTGGCATATGTTGGTGAAGGGGCTGTGTATTGAATGTTGAAAGGGTGTTGTTGGTGGGTGATTGTTTGTAGCAAGTGTGGGGTGTGTGAGTGTAGTGGATATTTGAATAGGGGATGTTTTCTTGATTCCCATGGGCCATGTATATGAAGATAATTGCCTTGCCCACAATGTGTTTGGGAAATTGCCTCAATGGAGATATAAGGCAATGTTGTGACATGGTTGTGGTGAAGTCTGAGTAACCACCCATAGTCACACATTTTGGGCCCGTCCTAATAAGTGTTTCTCTGTTTTGACAGGCACTATGAGTTCATCTCGTAAGAGACAAAACACCGGGTCCTCTGCTATTAGTCCAGGAGGCTCCTCACGAGCTAGGGGCCAAGCCAGTGCAACTCAGTTCGATAGCACTCGATTCATATCTCAATCAGCGGAGACAAGGTACAATCAGAAAGCTGCAAAGAAGTTGCTCCATGAGGTCTATATCGATCGGACAGCATTGGTGAAGGAGTGCCCAAATATGTTTAATGAGTTAAGGAGGTGTCAGCTGGACATCTTCTATGAGGTTCCAGAGGAAGCCAATATTCAGCTAGTGAGAGAGTTTTATACAAACTTGCCAGAAAACGAGAATGGGGTTGTGACTGTGCGCAACACCCCGGTTAATGCTTCTATAGAGGTCATCCGCAGAGCGTATCGCCTCCCAGCATTCACGGGTGACGATCATTGCATGATGTCTCATCGCCCGAGGGTTGACTGGGACACAATCTAGGAGGTAATCTGTATACCTGGCAGAATGCCCAAATGGGTAGCACAGCCGACGACTCTGCACTCACAGTCTCTTACTTGGGAGGCAAAGTGTTGGCTCACTGTCATCAACACCCGTCTGCTACCATCCAGCAATAACACTGATGTGAATGGGCCACGGGCCGCTATGATCTACTGCTTTATGACTCACCAAGGGTTTTATGTCGCCCGAGTCCTCCAAGATGAAATGTTCATTAGATCGCCTGAGCTAATCAAGGGCCACTACTTCCCTTCGCTAGTCACCCGACTGTGCTGCCATGCTAATGTCCCTGGAAACCTTTGAGTTGATGGGAAATTACCTCTGAAGGCTCCTTTCCGGGCAAAGAAAATTGGACTCGAGGGAAGAGAACCGGTGCCAGATAGTGATGACTCTGCTGATGAGTCTGATGATGATGCTGGGGCTGCTGAGATCACAGCTCCTCCGAGAGGGGACGAGGAAGGACCATCACAGCCACGCCGAAGCACTCGCATGGCAGCTTTGGAGAAAAACATGACCAGGTTGCGGACCTCCGTCGCTGACTTGGGTACCCGTATTGATGCAGTGGCTGACCGACAGGTGAAGTCGGAAAAGAAATTCAGGGGCTGGTTGAGAGCTCTGGGTCGCGCCTGCAACGTGAACCCAGAAACAGTTTCCGATCAAGAGTGATCCTTCAGGGAAGTTCCTTTACCTCATTGCTATTTATATTGTTAAGACATGGGGACATGTCTTCGTTTTAAGTGTGTGGTGGGGGAGACTTCGTTGTATGTTTGTACTTCGTTGTATGTTTGTACTTGTATATAAATTAACTGTTTGATGTTCTTTGTTTTGTTGTGCGCTGATTGCTTTGGTGATAGAGTAACAGCTCATTAGGAAAGTTAAAATAGTGACTAATCCCGACGATGCATCTCTTTCGGTGGGGTTCTTGAGGGACTAAGTCGAGAAAAAAAATGGAATATAGAGACTCTTCCTAATGACGGATCCTTTAGACAATTTTCTTGAGGGAAGTTAGTCTAGAGAAAATACCAAAACGATTATTTTTTTAATTTGTATTTTTTAGGTAGTGTAGTAACTCCCCCTTGGTTTTTCTTTGGGCCACGGTTCTTTTCCAAGGGTTTAACTTGAACCGGGTATAGGTAGTTTTTGTTTTTGTTCTTTTTTTAGTTGTAGGTTAGGAGAAATGGGCTACGAGCGGAAAAAAAACGAAAAAAAAACCCTTAGCATGTTTACACCTGAACACGATAGACGCTAGAGTGTAGCGCTTAGCTTCAAGGGTTGAATCTTGTTAAGTGCCGTAAAAATTGTATGTTTGTACCTAACTTGAACACCAAAAAGAGAATGTCTTGATAAACTAATCCGGAGTGAGTCATGTGCCATGTGTGTGTGAGTGTTACTGTATTCCATGCTGTACATTTGATGCCTAGAACTTGCCCGGTATGTTTGCAAAACGAAATAGTAGCTTCATTCAGTTTTAGAAGTGATATAGGCATTTCTTTGTTGAGCCAGACATATAAAGTAAACCCACCTGAATGCATTACATCTTAGTTAACCCCGTTGAGCCTATAAGCATGTTTCTTTGGCAACCACAATGTGAACCTTACCCAATTGTTTGAATAGCCTGTTGTTTGAACCAACTTTCCTCTCACTAAGCACTAGAATGGTATTGAAAATATGCAAAAACAAAAGTGTGGGGTGGTGGTTTGGTTTTTGAAGTGGAACCATGGAAATAGAGAAAAGGTGCAGAATGTGAAGCATAAAAAGAGAAGCACCACAAAAAAAAATAATAATTGTAATATATTGTGTAGTGATTAATAAGTGGTAGCTTGTACAAATTGCACCTAATATATAGGGATGTTTAAATAAATGTGGTGGAGTGTTGGCTTACAAAACGATGATCTTGAAGTTCAATATAATTGTATTAAAAGTGCTTAGGGAGGTTAGTCACTATATCCAAATATATCCTACCCGTCCCTTAGCCTACATTACAACCAAATAAAGTCCTATTGATCTTAGACTGAGTGGGGCTCGATTAGTCGAGTACTACACTATGGGCAAGCCTATGGTGCATCTTTGTGGCATGTGAATGTTCTTTTTAAGAGTGAGCGAATTCTATCTATTTCAGTTCCTAGTTGTTATCACTATCATTATATATGGAACTACTCTCTCGTGTGATGTGAGGGCATGTGATTCACAAGGGAAAGGTACGTCTTGAATCTTGTATAAGAGAGGTTTGAGTAAGTGTGAATGTTACGTGGTACGAAAGATTTGGTTCTTGAGGTAAAGTTTGCTCACTACTAGGTGTAACTTTTGTAAAATTTTCATGGTGTGAGTCGTTGAGGGAAAAGCGTAGGGAAGGAATTTTTGATGGAGTGTGGTGAATTGCTCGAGGACTAGCAATAATTTAAGTGTGTGGTGTTGATAGTTGGCTATATAGTTGATATTTACACCTTAATTTCCCATGCTTTGTTGTTGTTTTGTAAGGTAAATTGCCAACAAAATACTTTAAATAGTGTTATTTGGCTTCGCAGGGGATATTATATGGGAGGAAGCAACATGAAGTGTTTGGAGGCAATAATGTGAAGAAAACACCCACTCAAGAAGTACCCGAACACAAAGGAGCAAAAGAAAATGACTGGACAAAAGTCCACCGCGACCGCAGTGGACCGCGGAGCAGAGCGCTGAGACAAAACACAAAAAAATAGACTGGGCAGTGTTCACCGCGGTCCACGCCGCGGCCGCGGTTAACTGTTCACGAACCTAAAAATGTGGGGACCAAAGTGTCAATTCGGGGAAACTTTTGTAAAACCCTTATAAGCTGTATAAGCTCGCCCAAGAGAAAGGAGGCTTATTTTTAGATTACTTTTGGAGGACAAACAAGTGTGAGAGATCACCCAAAAACATTATAGTTCTTTATCTCTTTTATTTTCTTGCAATTCTTCCATTATGAATAATTTAGTAGTACTTTTCTCTTACTTTGTTATGAGTAGCTAAATACTTTAATCTAAGGTTTTGGTGAAACCCGTTGGGGATGACTTTGTTGTTATATTAATATAGTTTTGAATTGGCTGTTAATCTCTATTTGTTCATCTACGTTTTGATTGTGGTTAATTGAAAGGGCCCTCAATTATCCGTCCTTATTTAGTATGTATCTGCTTGAGAGAGAGTGCATATTTAGGTAATTGTATGAACAACATCACTCCCGGAGTATAGACGAGAGTCATAACCGAGGGTTTAGAGGTTGGATTAGAGATAACGATAACTCGGGTGCAATCTAAGTGAACCGTAATGCGAATCTAGCTAGCGTAACTTGAGAAAGTGCATCTAGTAAATTATCATAATTGCTTGAGAATGATTTATGATAGCTGGAGCGTTCATGATTGATGGAGACAACTAAGTCTCAGTTATAAAACATATTCTAGCAAGGAAATCAACAACGGGGGAAACCATTACCTTAGACCTTATTCCAATTATATACAAATCAAGCTTAGTTAATTTTCAGCTGTTATTTATTTTCAGTTTAGTTGTTAGGTATATCATCAATTGTGAATCACAAAGTTTGGAGAAATTGATTCTGTGAATTTAGTAAGTCCGAAAAAAGTAATTGATAGGTTAATTCTCTGTGGTTCGACTCTGGGCAAAATTACTCAGACTATATTTGCTACGTTCGTGTGTCTTTTTATAAGGCATAGTTTGGCGTTATCAAGTATCGAACCTTGCTATCTTAAATAGTTGACGAGCTACTTGGTTAGTTGTGGAACTTATATTTCTTTTACGGATTTATCGTGCATCGTACCTATTTGTCCGAAATTTTCTTGAATTTCACAACTCACACATATATTCGTGAGTGGACCAGTGACCCATCAATTTTAACTATTCCTATTGGATCGGGTTGAATGCCTCAACAGTACCATTATAGGATTGATATGTTCATCTCGGCAATATATTTGAGATGCAAACATGGTTCGATCCGAACGACATCGACAGTGTACATTATTATTATGGCATCGGGTCGTACGCATGGCAGGAAATCATGCCATTACTCTTATGGGATCGGATCATTCACCTCAGCAGAATCATGCGACATATTTTATAAGGAGTCATCGTTCTTATGAGTCTTTCTAACTCGAGATGTGACATTTTATTTGATGTTGACAATTATGTATTACATTTGAGGAAGTATCCGCTATTTGAGGACTTGGTGTTTACTCTTCAGTTGAGGATCGTAGAGTGTACCTATATGTGTTTTCACCGTTCTACTTGCCATGTTTCTTACCTGTCTACTTTTATGTATTTGATTTATTGGACCACTAGTAAGTGTCGATATCGACCCCCCGACACTACTTCTTCGGGGTTAGGCTAGATACTTACTAGGTACGTGTTGATTTATGTACATATACTACACTTCTGCACTAATTGTACAGGTACTGAGACAGGTACTTTTGGTGGTCATCTGGGCACATAGGCATAGTTGCTAAGGAGACTTTGTGGTGAGCTGCTCTTTATGTTATGATCCGCAGCACATAGAGTCCTCATCCCATCCATTTATTGTATTGTGTATATTTTCTATTTTACACAAGTGTTGTAGTAGAATTGTATATTCTGGTAGATGCTCATGCACTTGTGACACCGATTTTGGGGGTTTCTAGTGGGTGCTCATAGTTGATTTTGAAATCATTGTTTAACACCTCGTGCACCTACCCGTGCCTCTACAACCCATGTGAGCACATTAGCTCGAGCCCGACTGAAAATCCTTCCTGCTACCTTAGCCTACAAGCCTTAGAGCCAAATTCCAACATCCGGAATTCTTTAGGAGACTTGATTCTAAGATACGAACACCATATCTATCTCAACCCGTTGTACCAAATATGATCATGCACCCATGCTGAAATCATACAATGCACTGCGTAATTTGTATGCCTATAATAACATCCTCCAACCGCAGAAGCTGCAAATTCACTAAACGGATGCCCGTATTATACCTCATAACGTGCATAAGCCCTGATCCAACCCTCGCGATACTGCAACATTGAAAGCGAAACGTAGAAGCTCATAACCACCTGCCAAATCAATAAATCATGGAGTCTCTCCGCTTGACAAGAACCATTACCTCATTCTGAATTGAATGGTGATATTTTCTCTTTAATATACCTTACATAAATCCGATTGCATCGATTTCAGGTCCAATAACCTCGTCTCACCCAGTACAAGCTGCTCGGGCCATAAGCCAACTCACACACTGTCTAAAATCTCATATGTCGCCATCAATGCGCCAACGTGCTACAACTTGAATATGACGCAGAAGAAAGAACGAACTCTGGCAAAGAACTACCCAGCCCACGTAACGAGTAAAACGGCCAAACAAATGCTATGAACCTATCTCAAAGATGAGAAACAAGGCACACAAAATAAGTATAAGGAAGCTTAGTCAACATGTCACTGTTGCGGCGTGCAACTTGATCCACACATGATACCGTTACGGCGTGCAAATCGATCCGAATATGATACTTGTGGCGGCGTGCCACCCGATCCACACATGAAAACCAATAGGTATATACCCATCAAGCCATAATGCTCAAACCCATGAATTGCCCGAATATCGACCACAAGCACGCTAAGTGAATAAATACATCCCTGGGGAGACGAATAGCGCCAAGCGCTACAAAACTCAAGCACGACTAAGGTGCAATAAATGACCTACATCTCGAGAACCATCTTGCTCATATAACACCACAAGCTGCACGGGATCACAACACATGTGTGAATAATCAAGCCGTCTCACAGCCCACATGGCATAATAGAGTACTACATAGAATAGGTGACGACGGGTATAACATCCAACGCCCGAAGACTCCACTATAAGCAATGCTATGCTGAATGAACACATCTAACTTGATGTAGAGCACACATTCACATTAGACCTAGAAACGAACCTCAAGCCAATTACGATCATCCCATATTGGGCCAATGACCATTCAAGGATCCACAATGACCTTATTCATGACATACACGAGCAGTCGTCCAATCGGAACAAATTCCCATAGTACACAACCAGAGGAATAGAGGGACTTTCAGGCATAAACTCACCAATTAGCGATAGTACCAGAACCTCCATATAGGGTTTCAATCTCTAGCAATCAAATGACTAACATGTCACACTTAAACGATCTTCCCGTGAAATATACTCCCACAACCTTCCGCACCAGGTAGCGAAATCTGAACATCCATGGCCATCGACCATGTTATTTATATGGTACTAGTCAAGCATCCGCATTTCAATACCCAACACTTCTACCACAAAATAGACCACCCTCAAGCTGCCCAAAAATAGTGCCGGCACACTCTAAACATCTGAAATCCTCCCCCGTTCCTCCGAGCTCGTGAAATTCTTATCAATACCGAACCGTAACCTTGATCCTGAACTTTCAATTTCCATACCGCTCACTGCACCTATCCTACCGCTACACGAGAGTACAAGAATTTCATCATAATCCCTAAACCACCAATAGAACAAACACTTTATTGGCTAGGACCCCTTTCATCCAACTCATTTCAGAAGAACAATTGCAACATGCAACCAAATTCCCATAACTGCAGAAAATGCAAACTTCAAGTCGTAGTCTAAACCGTATAACTCCTATGGGATCCATTTACACATAACAAGGCCATCAGAATCAAATACCTCCAAATCAACGAAATTACGGTGGCTGTCAAGCCCACATGTACAGCCACAAATCACATGTATAACTTAACACACCGAAGGAACTGATCATTTCCATAACTATGTTGATTCGATCCATTACTAGCTGACTCGACTTCTTCAAATTTACTCTTGACTTTCCTTGAAATAATAGTTCTATTCAAACACGTAACGAACCTCAAACAACACTAATTCCGAGTGACCGCAAATTACGAGACCACATCGCCTCAACACCCATCAACCACCGCATACCCTCCTCATGCACTCAATCGTATCTCAAACTGATGCACCCGTTCTGAAAGATCTTCTACGAACCAAAGTTGTTTCCTTTCACCTCTCTAATGTTGCAATGTAAACCCCCGATGCTAACATAGAAACACTCCAAGTCTCTTTCATAATCCACAGGAAAACTCAATCCTTAACCACACAATGGACCTAAAAATCCTTAGACACTGCCCTTTAATTCTTGAATCCACTAGAACCATTATCGAGAGTCACCCACTCTGACCTGGTCCCCAATATACAACTAAACACTAGTGCTCTGCTAGCACGTGAACACTTCCAAAGAAGCAACCGAACGAATTCTTTTTCCTTGCACATCACATCCACAAGAAGCATAAATTTTGAGTCATCCCAACATCTGAACATGAATCGATAAGATGAAATGTATCACATATACATCAAGTACTTTTCCCGAATTACCCTTGATGTTTTCTTTCCTTAGTCATAACAAATCTAAATGTACCGATAACCCGATGCTGCTAACGTAGATGATAGGCTGCCCCACTTAGCTCTAAGCCGCAATTACATCCATAAATCACAATGACTCCTTCTCCTCAGTTACCATTATTTTGCACCGCCACTTCGCCAGATTCCTTGCAATATCTTGTTAAACTTTGCATAACATAACTCGAATTATCATCTCCAAACACACACTCGACCTCCTGACCGCTACACCATCTTCTTCCAGCAATCCCAGCTCACATTGTAGTACGTACTTTATTTTGGATAGGAAATAAAGTTCTTCAGAGGACCTTTACTAGGAATCACGCAACTCTTAACACCTCACAGGAAATAGCCCACCTGTGTAACCCCACATCGACATCCTCCAACGACATTGTCCTAATTACAGCCATCACAAATTTAGTTAATCCTCCTGAGCCCACGCTCGCCTCCTAGTCGAAAGCGCCTGTTCATTCCCGTCAATATCAAATGAAGTCCAGCGATGCGTCCAAAACTCGAAGTCATATTACATCCCAAGCAAACTCTTTCTGTTATATTCAAACTTCCGAATCACAAAGCCACCATCTCAAACGAAATACACAAACTTAGTTCCTTGTTCACCATGACCATAATCACGCCAAGCTTTCTGGAAGCATGTGTCCATCCTACCACGAAATCCATACGATACGCTAACATTCCCACTCTGAGTTAACCACCTTCTGAAGCGAACTACTCGACTTCTAGCAATTCGACCTCCGTGCGACACCTCCCACCATGTCCTTCCTCATCCTTCGCTGCCAAAATACTGCCTCAAATCATAATCCACCTCTGTAGCACCCGAAATAATAGATTGCTACCAATTCTAATCCTCATCAAAGATCAACTCTCTCGAGCCATCAACATTAGAAATACCGGTTCGACCCGGAAACCATTACACACCGCCATCCCTGATGGCCGCTTCTAAGGTACCATTTCGCAACACTCTACCCCGTAGGAAAACCAAAGAAGACCATCACCCTGACGAACCATAATGTGCTCCAACAGGGACGACGACACCACACCACAATGAGAGTTCCACCACATTCGAAAAGATCAAGTCTCGCCATGTTCCACACCACTCATAAATAGGAACCCTACCATTCACACCAACACTGCGTGATAATAATGCATGAACCTCATTATATACTGTGCACAACCTCGAAACCATAGGCAACACTAGCACGGTGCTGAAACAACAGAGCACGCTCCCACAAGACGATGATAATAGCCCGCTCAAATACGCATGGAGAAACATCCAGCACCACATCTACAGTACCACTACAACATCTCAATGCCCAATTGATAACAAGCCCTCAACATCGTATAACAATGAGTAGGAAGGAAATGAAGGCTTAAGCTTCAACGAAATCAAATCGCATGACAAGGAATAAAAAAAAAGTGCTCCTAACAGCCTTGTAGCCTCTCGAAGATAAGCATAGACATCTCCGTACTGATCTGCAAGACTCTACTAGACTTGCTCATGACTCGTGAGACCTCAAGTGAACCTAGAGCTCTGATACCAAGCAGTCATGACCCAAAACCCACTATAGATTGTGATGGCGACCAATGTCATCGTTAGGCGAGCCAACAGTGAACTACCAACTTAATTATTTATTTTATTATTTTTGAAATCATGAATCTTATTAGATAGAGAAATTAGTGCTATAAAAATCATAGATACATACATTCTAGATAAAATATAGAGTAAAGGTGTGTCAATATTAAGTAAAACCATAAATAAATTCTAGAACATCCCAAAACCCGGTATCACAGGTGCATGTCATAATAACACATCATCTGTCTGGAATAAAAAATAGACAGGATAAAGTAAATAAATAAGACGGAGACTCTGTGGGTTGTGACACATAGCATGGAATGCATCTCACCATAAAGTCCCCTCAGCAGTTACGCCTACGCGCCACGATGACCATAAAATTAACCTGTCTCAGTACTTGCACATTTAGTGCAGAAGTGTAGCATGAGTACGTAAATCAACACTTACCCAGTAAGTATCTAGCCTAATCCCGGAGAAGTAGTGACGAGGGGTCAACATCGACACTTACTAGTGGTCCAATAAATAATATGCATGAACCATAAGCAGGCATGAAATACAACAGAATCAATAGAATAAGAAACAGTAATCAACGTGAACCTTTAACGAAATATCATTTTAACATTTCCATATAGTACATGCCATCTCAACAAATAACAATCGTAAAATAAACATTCAATCTCCGGTCACAAAGGGATATCGTGTAATTTCCAAGTCCCAATCAAGAGGGTAATCTCTTGGGTATTCGGACTCCTAGCGATTTTATGCACGAATTATGCTGACGTCATTCGGCCCGATCTATATAGTCGTGTACATACAATGCCGATGTCGTACGGTCCAATCCATGGAATGGAAGCATCTCATATATACATATACTACCGAGGCGTTTGGTCCGATCCCAAGGAAGAGAAGAAACTTATCAACTTACGAGTTACGTGTTTGCAATATAAAAACGGGAACGTAAAGTAATCATGACTTTTACCAATTTTCGAATATCTTGTCAACAACTCAAGATAACGAGATTTGATCTAACATGATATCTAATCACATTTCATATTATGAGTCTTAGGTAATTAAAATAACAAGTTGAATTCAGATAATACAAATATCACATGATAAAGTTCTAAGTCTACCCGGACATAACATGATATTAGCTACGTACAGACTCTCGGCACTTCGTGTGTACGTGGCCTCCACAACATGTAACACATAGCAAATACACACCTACGGGGTTAGACGGGAGACTTACCTCGCTTCGAAGTTCCACAACCGGCTCCAACGCCCATCTAACACCTCAACCAATGCCACCCATCGATCCGAACAACGAGCAAATCAATCAAAATATACTCCAATGCTTATAATTTAATAATTTATAACAATCCTCAACTTCGCTCGAAAAGTCAACAAAGTCAACCCCCGGGCCCACGTGCTCGGATTCTTAAAATTTTCGAAGATAAACATTACCCACAACACTACGAACTCAAATATATAAATTATTCCCGATTCCATGTCCAATTTCGTGGTCAAAATCCAAAAATACCAAATTCTAGGTTTTCTCCTGAAATCCTATAATTTCCATAAATTTTCATGTTTAAATCCACATATAAACCATGTATTTGACTCACAAGGTGAAGAAATCCTTACCTCAAGTTTGATGATGAAAATAGAGCTCCAAAATCTCTCTAAAGTCGACTCCCATGGAAGAAATGAGGTGAAAATGAGCCAAATCCCTGATTTTTTAAGAAGTGTTCTGCCCAACGACCCTTCTTCGCGATCGCGGAAAACTCCTCGCGATCCCGAAGGCCAACCTGCCTCGCCCATGAAATTACTCTTACGCGAGCGCGAGGACCTTCTCACGATCACGAATCACAGCCTGCCCAGGCCTCCGCTAACACGAGCCATTAACGCGAATGCGAAGGCCAAACTAGCCTCAGCAAAATTCCTCCCCTGCGAACCCCCAAACAGGCCAGCCTCAATAACCTATCGTGTTCGTGACCTGTCCCACGCAAAGAACAACCTGCTCCAGCTCCGCGATCGCGGCTACCTTTACGCGATCACGATGAACCAAAAAGCCACCAGTCCAGTTAGCCTTTTGCGATCGCGACCATCCTTTCGCGATCGCGATGCACACCCAACACACCAGAAACCAGCAGTGATAAAACAAGGGGAATTTGTCCGGAACCATTCCGAAATCCACCCGAGGCAGCTGGATCCCGTGCAATCATACAAACAAGTCCTAATACCTTATCCAAACTTATTCATAAGCTCGAAACGTCACGAATAACATCGAAATCACGAATCGGCGATCAAAATCCATCTTTCAACTTTCAAACATTCAAACTTCGACGAACGCGTCCGAATTACACTTAAACATTCCGGAATGACGCCAAACTTTACGTGCAAGTCACAAATCACGATACAAACCTATTCCAAAGCTCGGAACCCGAAACGGACATCGATAACACTAAAGTCCCCTTCAAACCAAACTTAGGAAATTCTATAGCCTTCAAAATGCCAACTTTCCACAATAAGCGCCGAAATGATCTCAGGCCACCTGATACTCAACCCGAACATACGCCAAAGTCCGAAATCGCCATACGAACCTATTGGAATCTTAAAATCCCGATTCCGAGGTCGTTTACTCAAAAGTCAAACCTCGATCAACTCTTCCAACTTAAAGCCTCTGAATTGAGTATTTTGCATCTGAATCAACTCCGAACTTCCTAAAATTCAACTCCGACTACGCGCACAAGTCATAAACATTACGTAAAACTACTCAATGCCTCAAAACGTCGAACGACGCACCAGAGCTCGAAACAACTGGTCGAGTCGTTAC
Source organism: Nicotiana attenuata (assembly GCF_001879085.1). Lineage (NCBI taxonomy): Eukaryota > Viridiplantae > Streptophyta > Magnoliopsida > Solanales > Solanaceae > Nicotiana > Nicotiana attenuata. The sequence goes on from NC_031995.1 coordinate 51,750,133, forward strand.
AAAAAATTCACAAGATCTATTAAAAAATTATATCTGAGAATAACCTGCAAGGGAATTACTAGACTTTGAGGTCAAAAAACTATTGATTGTATTTTACTCTCTCCGTTCCAGTTTATATGAACCTATTTCCTTTTTAGTCTGTTCCAAAAAGAATGACCTCTTTCTAAATTTTAAACAATTTAGCTTAAACTTCCAATTGTACCCTTAATGAAAAGCTTTTATAACCACACAAATACTCTGGGGCCCATTTTGACTTGTTTAGGACTACAAATTCTAAAAGTCTTTATTTTTTCTTAAACTCCATACCGACTCAAACAAGTTCACACAAATTGGAACAGAGGGAGTAGTTACTAGATTTTGGGGTTAAACAATTATTGATTGTTATTTTCCTTGCGTTTACGCTTTAGTTCAATAATTATAGATTGTCATAGTTCTATAAACTGATGCGCAATTTGATTATATTAGACCTAATATCTGCATATGATTCTCTAGCAGATTGAATTGATTGAATTTACGTCTCATGTGAGTGAAAAAAAAGTAACAAACCAAACTGCCAGAATTATGACAAACCAACACACAAAGAAACAAACGACCTGATTTTACGTATGGTTTGATTTGATTTAAGATTTAGTAAAGCAACACAGTTAGTGCGGTGCTTTTAAAGTGAAATTTATATCAAACCATCAATAACCAAAATCCAGTGCCAGGCCGGACCGGCTAAACCATGTTTAGTAAAGCTTAGAAAACTTCGATCTAACAAGAAAGGAGTTCATCATTTCGATAGAAGAAACATTTAACGAAGTGAAAAATACGAAAACCCGTACTGATTGTTGAGATTCACTTGAACCATTATCATCGAAAATAAGATAAATTCGCTGCTTGTCTATTCTGAAAAAAAAAACTTTCACTACAGAACTCAAAAAACTGATACATTGCATCTTCTTTCTTTTTTAAGACTATTGAATATGGTGCATCTTCCAGCAATCCTTGAATGAGGACACTAGGACCAGTTATTTCTAAAGTACATAAAGGATTACATGAGGCAATATGTATTTATGTTATTACAGTTGGTGCAGAACGGCCAGTGAATTCCTGCATCTTTGACAGCTTAATAGCAACCTCGACCTATTACCAGACAGTTGATTCAGGAAAAACCCAAAAAAAAAAGAGGGAAGGGAGAAAACGCCGTTAACTTACCAATGGAGCAAGTGCTTCCTGAGAATCTCTTCCGATCTTAGATGGATCCTTCTCGTACTGCTCGATATACACACGTATGGTAGCGCCTTCTGAGCCAGTTCCAGAGAGACGGAAAACCTTGCACAGCACCAGAAGTTAGTCAGAAATCCTTCAAAGTAATTATCGTACAAAGAGGGAGGGGGAGACGTATTCGGAAGAAAGGAATAAAGGGATTACAAAATGTGTTGCATTTCTTATTTATCTGTTAGATAATTCTTTTATAACACACGAATGGGACCTCCATCTACAATTATTAATATATGACAAATACATTTAACTTTCTAAAGTCTCAAACTTCTCTATGCATAAGAACTGCACAACCTTCATTGATACCAAGTGTTCTCTAAAGTACTTAAGCTATGGGGAGGGTGGGTGATGTCCTACCAATCGTGAGCCATCTTCAAACAGATACCGGATACCCTGATGTTTTGAGATGGAACTATCAACTGGGTCCTTGTACTCGAATTCATCACCATGAACAACATTTGAAACATCTGAATGTATTCCCTTTATTATTCTGTATTACAAAAAGCCGAAGGTTAGAAGAAATATTTAACAATGAAAGCACACACCATCACAACATAACTATGCCTCAAAACAAACTAGTAGGACCAGCTGCATGAATCCTTAATATCTAACAGAAAAAGCAAGTCTCCTCCCAAAATACTCTATAACGAATCCCATATGACCTTAGACCGGTATCCTGTCCGTTTGGACCAGTTTCATCCCAAATGTCACGTCCTTACTCTTAAACTAATCGTACGTGCGGTACTAGACAACTTTCTCACGATCTTGCACAACTCGTGCATGATCTTGCTATGCCAAATCAACCTAAAATATCACACTCAAGATCGCTAAGGGAATGTTACATAAGAAAGACAAGAGAAATTTGCCAAATGAAGCTTTGTATTATAGAGAACTTGATTGTTTTGCTTGAAGAGTTACGAATGAATGCCCCCTATTTATACTAGTCACCTAGGGGCTAGTGTGTAAATAATAATTGTTCCACAAATACTTTCATATTTACAAATAAGTACACCCTCTAGAATTTTCTAGATGACAAGAACATTCCAAGGCTTTCCAAAAGATTCTTCCTACCAAATCCATAAATATCTAGAGTTTTCCCAAGAAAACTCTCCATAGTTCTATTAGTTCTAGAATGTTCCATTAAGTGCCAGTCTCTAACTTATGTAACCCTTACACATGGCAAGTATATGTGGCAAATAGATCCTATGTCGCAAGATAGACATGGTGGGTCATCACACTCGCCCCCACCCAATTGTGTGCCGCCCTCGGTACAAAGCATCAACACATACGCGCACACCTCGCCTTGGCGCCGCCGGAGATCTTTGTCCATTAGCCATGATGCTCTATGGAGCGGTTCGCCTTCCCATGTCACAAGGTACATGTCACCTTTCTTTTTGCCCCGTTTGTACTTTGGACGACTAGCAATGATGGCCTCGATCCTATGCCCATCGGATGCCTCTCCTTGCTCTTGGCCTGAATCTTCCCATGACTCGAACCATTCTAGCAGCTTCTCAAGCATCGGGTCCATGCTTCCACACCCTATTTGGCTGCCCTCCGTGGTCCTAGCCTTGCTAGCAAACTTGACCCCTCTGCTTGGTGAATCGTCTAAGTCCTTTAGCGTGCCATCACTGAAAGTGTTGAAAGAGATGTTGCTTCAATTTAGTAATACAATCCTGATCATTGCCGGCATTAACAATATCGTCAACATAGACCACCAGATAAATACAGAGACTTGAAGCAGAATGCCGATAAAACACAGAGTGATCAGCTTCACAATGAGTCATGCCAAACTACTGGACAACTACGTTGAACTTACCAAACCAGACTCGAGGAGACTGCTTTAGACCATAAAGTGACCACCAAAAGCGATATACAAGGCCACTAGACTCCCCAAGCAACAAAATCAGGTGGTTGCTCCATATAAACTTCATTCTCAAGGTCACCATGAAAAAAAGCATTCTTAATGTCCAGCTAATAGAGAGGCTAATGGCGAACAACAGCCATAAATAGAGCCCAAATATCACTGTAGTCGAGCCCAAATTTCTGAGAATATACTTTGGCAACAAGCTGAGACTTAAGTTGATCAACCTGGCCATCCGGACCAACTTTGACCACATAAACCCAACGATAACCAACAGTAGATTTACGCTGAAGGAAGAGGAACAAGCTCCCAAGTACCACTCGTATGTAAGGCAGACATCTCGTTGATCATAGCATGTCGTCATCCTGGATGAGACAATGCTTCACCTGTAGACTTAGGAATGGAAACAAAGGACAAAGAAGATATAAAAGCATAATGGGCTAATGACAGACGATGATAACTTAAACCGACATAATGGAGATTAGGATTAAGTGTGGTCTGTATACCTCTCTGAAATGAAATCGGTGTACTAGGAAGAGTCAAGTCAGCAGTAGGAGCAGGGTCAGGTGCAGGACGTGAATCGACTGGGTATGATGCTGGGCGTGGACGACGATGATAAGTCGAGAGTGGTGTTCCTGTGGCTGGGGATCTAGGAGAGCAATACTCGACTCCTCAACAGTTGGAATGGGTAAGACTTCTGTGGCTGGCTGAAGGTGAAGGGGGAGCTATAACAAACTCCTCAAAGGTCGGTCTTGACCTCAGATATATCAAGATGGTCAGAAGAGGTAAAGAAAGGTTTAGACTCAAAAAATATGACGTCAGCTAACATAAGATACCTACGAAGATCAGGTGAGTAACAACGATATCCCTTCTGAACACGAGAATCACCAAGGAAGACACACTTGAGAGCACGAGGAGCAACCTTATCTTTCCCGGGGGCTAAGTTAGGAACGTAACATGTGATCCCAAAAACACGAGAGGGAAGAGAGTACAAGGGTAACTGGGGAAACAATATTGGATACGGAATCTTATTCTGGATGGGAGATAAAAGCATCCGATCAATCAAATAACAAGCCGTGAGAACTGCATCGGCCCAAAAACGCAACGGAATACGAGATTCAATCAGAAGTGTGTGAGCAGTCTCAAGGACGTGCCTATTCTTTCTATTTGAAACCCCATTTTGCTAAGGGGTATAAGGACAAGACGTCTGATGAATAATTCCACGAGAGGTTATAAACTGCTGAAACTAAGAGGATAATTATTCTAAGGCATTATCACTGCGAAAACTGTGAATAGAAAAACCAAATTGATTTTTAATTTCAGCACAAAAATTCTGAAATATCGAAAATAACTCAGAACGATCTTTCATTAAGAAAAACCAAGTACATCTTGAATAATCATCAATGAAACTAATAAACTAACGAATCCAAGGTTGAACTGACTCTAGTAGGACCCCATATACAAAAATGAACTAAAGAGAAAACAGACTCTGCATGACTCTCAACACTACGCGGAAAGAAGGCTCGGGTATGTTTCCCAAGCTAACACGACTCACAATCTAATGTAGATAAACTAGACAAACTAGGCACCATCTTTTGAAGCTTGAATAAACTCAGATGTCTTAAACGTCTGTGAATTAGGTCGGGAGGATCTGTAGACATGTTGTGGAGGGATTGAATGAGTTAAGATAGTAAAGGCCTTCTGATTCACGCCCTGTACCAAACGTCTATCCCATACTACGGTCCTACATAATAAAAGAATCATCAATAAAAAAATATACCACTATAGAGGGCACGAGTCAAACGATTAATAGATGCGAGACTAAAAGCACATTCAGGGACATAAAGAACGGAATCTAGAGTGACACAAGATAGTGGATTAGCTTGTCCAGCTCTTTTTCCTTTAGTTTGAAACACATTCGCTAAAGTAACAGTGGGAAAAGACAATGAATACACAATATTTGACAAAAGTGATTTACTACCAGAGATATGATCAGAAGCGCTTGGGTCCATGACCCATGGTCCAAGAGTACTAGACTGGGAAACACAAGCAAAAGAAGTACCAGAAACAGAAATATCAGTCTAAGCAATCGAGGCTACTTGTGGAGATGTCTGCTTACTTGCTCGATACTGAAGGAACTAATTATATTGCCCTTCAGGTAAAGAAAATCCTTGGTTATTTGTAGTCTCGGTCTGAGCAACATAAGCATTTTTGGGTGATCGACCATGTAAAGAATAACACACTTCACAAGTGTGTCCATGTTTATGACAATAAGAACACTTGGGTCTAGATATTCCAAAACGACCTTCTCCTCGTCTATTCTCTATAGTTTGAGATGCCCGATTTTCCACTGTTGGGATGAGAGAATAGATGAGTCAAGGGTCTGTGATGAGATCACTGGGTGACTTGGTGCTGCAGCAAAGGAAAGTAATCGAGAGAATAATTCATCGACGGTAAGGACAGTTGGACTAGCAAAAATCTGGTCACGTACTGAATCAAGATCATTAGGAAGTCCAACGAGTGTAAAAACTAGAAACATCTTTTGTCGTTGCTCTTGTTGCTTTTCAATTCTAGCAGAAACTAGCATCAACTTCTCAAATTGTTCCATGACTGCATGTACTTGTCCCAAGTAAGTAGACACATTCAATTCTTGTTTCTTCAAGCTTGTCATTCCCGATATCACATCATAGAAACGAGATATGTCATTAGTGTATAAAGTACGAGCCTTTTCCAAAACTAAATAACATGCCTGGAATTGACGAACAAAGGCATCAACTTAGAATCAATAGATCACTACAAGATACTACATAACTGAGCATCGATCTTTCCCCACTGTGCTTCGGCCTTTTCATCTCCCTCACTAGCCTTTATGTTTAAATGATCTTGAACACCTTGACCTTTACACCACAACTCCACAGACGAAACCCAAGATAAATAATTTGAACTCCCAAGTAGGGGTTCAGAAGTAATCATCAAGGTTGAATTTCCAACTCCACTATTTTTGGAACCAAAAGAAACAAGTCCGAGAGACATGGTTAGATTGAAGAGAGGGCTAGCAAAATATCAGCAAATAAAAGAAGAGTAAGCCAAAATCTGGATACTCTTGCCAATAAATTCGGAATTTGGAATTTTTTGTCGGAAAATAAGGAAATCATTAGATTTTGGTGAAACTTGGATGGGTAGGCTCGGAAAAGCCTCGCGAACAACCTGTCTCAAAGAAAAAAATTGAAATCTGGCCGAAAAAAGGCCACATACGCCGGTGCGTGGAGTAGATCTCGCCGAAATTACTGACTTCTGATGCGCGCGTGAGGGCCGTGAAGGATCGGTTGCCGGAGATCGTTTCTTGGGTTTGGTCGCGGAAGACTTAGGGATCGTGTGGTGGTGTTGGCTTTCGCACAACACCTACAGAGACTGATCTGACGTAAACCAGCCTAGAAAGTTGCCGGAATTTGATGTACGGCAACTATCCAACTTTTGTTTCTAATGTGTCTCACTCACGCTTTGATACCATGTGAGAAATAATACACCGAAAAATTATATTATTGATATACTTTGACTATGATACAAGTACCCTATTTATAACAATACACAATACCTACACTACTCCTACTCCATATAGGGCTATGCTTATTTACATAACTAACTAACTAACAGCATACATTTAAAATGTCATTTAAGACAATTTTCCTCCTATCATATAGCAAATTATTGCATAAAGGACCACTTCATTTATACTAAACCGATCAAAACAAACGAAAATCCACAAGACACAAAAGCGCAGCTGAAATTTGTTTTGACCTGTTTTGATGAGTTATTTGACAAGTAATATGGTTAATAATAAATGTGCAAGAACAAAGGAAATATGCATAGGTATCAACCTCGAGCAGTGATATATCTTACAACTAGAATTTACCAAATTAGGATGCCACATTCTTCTAATCATAAAAGGAGGCATCCAATGTTATAACATGCTAAGTTGCTTGAACATGGGTGGGGGTGTCCGACACGGATGCGGATCTAGAGGTCGGATCCTTCGAGATGTAAATTCTAAGATTCGGGGACAGATCCTAGTACGGATACGTGTCCGGGAGTTCAGCTAAAAATAATTTAAAAAATATAAAAATACCTTTAAATTATGAGAAATTATGTGGAATATTTACGTATAGCTGGATTTCTTTTTTTATTCTCAAGTTGTAGATAATTAAATGATTGATTTCCTAGATATGGTGCTATTTTCTTCAAATGTACCCGAGTTCTGGTTTTGATTTCCGGAATCAAATTCTATCTCGTCTCGAATTGTTTTGTCTGTCGTGGTCAAAGTACCCAAAATTGTTTGACAAAATCCGCTATGGATCCCACACCCACACCCATACTAGTGTCGTGTCTACAAGGGTACGACACCTAAACTGCCATGTCGGAGCAACTTAGATAACATAATGTTTCTCTAGGTTTCCTTTAAGACATTTAATTATCACAAACAAAACTAACTTTACATGTAGATCAGCTGATACAACGAGGTATTAAATTAAAGAATAAAACCTAGCTCTTTACCATTCACCAAAGGAGCAATGTAAAAGACAGCGGAAAAACCACCAGAGTGTGCCAAGCTCACTAACCAATCAACACATATAAGGAAGTTCAATAAAGAACGCAAAGACCCAGATACCTAAGAAAGGGACCATTAAAGAAGAGACCTCTAAAAGGGAAAGAAAAAACCAGGACAAAACTTAAGAGCAACTTAGATAACATAATGCTTCTCTAGGTTTCCTTTAAGACATTTAACTATCACAAACTAAACTAACTTTACATGTAGATCAGCTGACACAACGAGGTATTAAATTAAAGAATAAAACCTAACTCTTTAGTATTCACCAAAGGAGCAATGTAAAAGACAGCGGAAAAACCACCAGAGTGTGCCAAGCTCACTAACCAATCAACACATATAAGGAAGTTCAATAAAGAACGCAAAGACCCAGATACCTTAGAAAGGGACCATTAAAGAAGAGACCTCTAAAAGGGAAAGAAAAAACCAGGACAAAACTTAACAAAGATGCTTACTTCGCTAGAACCTTTTTCCCAGCTAGAAACAAGAAACTAAGCAACTGTCACACACAGGACCAGAAATTCTTCTTTTGTGGTATATGCACCATGAATTTGAAAGAATCATTCTCTATAAACGCCCATTATGACAAGAGAGATGGAAAATATTTTGAATACACAAAGATTTGATTCCATCACCACAATGAAGAACCAGGTGATTCAGAAGAGGTAAAAGTTGCTGCAAGTTTTAGACTGCAGCCAAATAACAAGGCTTTGGCTTTAAAGAAGATTTCAGACTTTAGACACTATACGAATTCATGAAACACATCCAGAAGATGTCGATTCTGGTGTCTAAGATCCTCTTATTTTCAAATTCACTCTCCTTCTAAAGAAGGCTTTCATTCTCTTGGAAGGAATCATGATAAGAAAGCGACAAGAATTACTGAGTAATGACCTGATTTGCTCTCCTTTCAGCCTACCTAATAGAATTGACATAATTTGGTTCTCCATTCAGCCTATTTACAGGATACATTGTAGAAGTAATAACTGAGTCAGAGAACAATAATAAAAGTTGAAACGGAAACTATTTCACTAGTGGTCTTCATTGTTGTTGTCCGTTCTCTCTCTTGCAGAACCATAGTTCTGAGATGCCATAAGTAACTGCTTAATGCTAAAACATGTCATTGACTTGTAGTACTAATTTAAAACTATGTTGTAATACCATGCAAAGAAGACCTACTAACCAATGCTTACGCTGGTTATACCTGGATTTGCGTCATGCAAGAGATGGTAAACCAAAGCAGAATACCCCAAAAATAAAAGAAATAAAACATGTGAAACATGCGACAAACAGCAAATATCAATGCCGTGTTTGAGAAATGTTTCATCTTCCAGAGAGAAATTGACATAAAAAGAGTAGAGTACTTGTTCACTTCATCGAGGGAGGATTGCAGCTTGACCAAATGAGCCATTAGCTCCTTTGCTCCAGCCGCATCGACATTCTGGAATAAATAATACAAATAGAGTAACAGGAGTCATGATAAACATATACAGAAGAACTCATTTAACGTTGAATAAGAAGCAAGATTCTACAGATACCTCATAATCATATCGAGTGTAATAGTGGCGTCCATAGGTTGCCCAGTGTAGGCGAACTATGTCTTCAACACTCACAAGCTTTTCTCCCCCAAGGTTGTCCTTATTCTTATTGGCAAGAATAGAGAGCCAAGCCAAAACTGCCCATATCCCATCTTTCTCTCGAATATGGTCTGAACCTATGAAGACATAACGAAAGATATTTAAGTACTTTTATGTGTCTGATTAGAATATTATGTAGCTTAGCCCTATCAGTTAAATGTTTGAAACTCAAAAAAGCTAACCAGTTCCAAAACTTTCTTCTCCACAAATTGAACACATTCCAGCATCCATCAAGTTACCAAAAAATTTCCAACCAGTGGGTACCTAAATAAGCAAAACATTTTAAGCATGCAGGTAAAGACAGAAAAAGAGAACACTAAGAACTTCTGCATCCGTCAGTACCCACCCCCCCCACCCCCCACCCCACCCCCAAAACACCAAATCACCCTACCCTAAAACAGAAGAAAGAAAATGAAATGAATGTTATCTCAGTAATATAGTACCTCATAAAATTTCAGGTTCAGACTTTTAGCTACAACATCCAGAGCAGCCGATGTGGGCATACTCCTGCAGAAAGGTTATGATTACATGAAATCAAACCAGATAGTTAATGACTTCCCCAAAAGATAAAACAGTTGTGCTCATATACGATACTTTTGCTAAGCACTATTTACAGCCAAGCAACAGCCACTTTAAAAACATAAATAGAAACAACAACAATAATAAGAAATAAGAAAAGGTTGACTAGCTTGATTATAGGAAACTCATTTTTAAGAGATTTGATTGTTGACAATCTTGATTGTAGAAGATTTGATTCTATTCTGGGTGATTTTATTCTAATTGATTTATATAATAGCTATAATTGATTTCCTTTCCTAAATTAGCCATAGGAACCTCCGTATAAGTATTGCTGCTCATTGGAATGTAAAGATACACAGAAATACAAGAAGCTTCATTTTTCTTCTTGAAATTCTCATGGTATCAGAGTCATTACTATCTTTTTGAGGTGAGTTATCTTTTCGCAGCACTAGGGTTCTGTTTTATCAAAGAGGACGAGTTTTCTCTCTCTTGGTGGCTATCCGCAACACAAACTTCTTCTGAGTTCCGGCGTGGCAACTACTTTTCCAGCAAAATCTATAGCTTTCCGAATTTTTTCGGGAAAAGTTTTCCGGATCTCGGGTCGCAAGCGATTCCGACCCTTCCCATCCAAAGTTCTGGAGATTCCGACCCGACAGAATTTTTCCGGTGCGTTTTTTCGACAAAATCAAGCAGATCCAATCTCTGGAAGGTTATTTCTGTATTTCTGAATAGGCAAAATACATAGTTTACCCATCGATCTTGTACCCAAATCCCTCTTACACACCTGTTCACTACGAGGATAATATTACATGCTCAAACCTTTTAAAAGTGTGTCAATAACACCACTTTAACTACGTGGCACCTGCATGTTCTTCACATAACACGGGCGCGTAATGCTAAGAATTTCATGTCAGAAAGTTTATAAAGAATCCACGTGTCTAATTTTTAAGTTTTTTTTTTTTTTTTACTTTTTACGCCAATTAACAAATTTAAAAAAATAAAAAATAACCCCTCCCACTCTTGTCTTCTTCCCCGTCCCAACCCCCCACCTCGCGTCTTCTTCCTAGTTCCAAACCTCTCAATCTGCATTATATTCTCTAGATGCCCTTACCCCTTCGTCTCCCCTCCCCACCCCCCCAGGTTTCGTCTCCCCTCCCCTTATTTCTTCTTCTTCCCCGATTCAACCTTCTCCTATTCCATTTTCTTTTGGTTTCTCAAGATTCGAAATTTCTCCGAAAATTATTTGGTGGTAGTTATGCCAGTGAGAAGGGCACAATTGCAGAAGAAACTAAGTTTTCAATTTCTTGTTTTGGAATTTTGTTGACAAAGTGGTCTTTGTGGTTCTTTCTATCGTGCCAAATAAAGAACTGAATTTTTTCCTTTTCGTTATTTTCTTCTGGCTCACCATTATTGAGTTTTGTGAAAAAAGAAGAGATAATACCAAAATGAAGGGTTGGTCGGAGATGGGGTTTCAGGCGAAATTCCGGCCAGCGAAGTTTTTTTGGATATGTTATTTGTTGTGTATCTATTTGGTTGTTACAACTAGTATTTTTGTGGTAACTATGGCAGATATTTTCTTTACAAAGAAGAAGGGTTTGCAATGGTTGAGAAGGTGGTGCAGTGGTGGGGAAGGTGGTGCACTGATTGTTGGATTTTTTATTTGAGTGAGTCAGATCTTTAAAAGGGTTGGGTGATTAAAAGAGTCCTTTTAATTTGGAGACGCGCGTGTGATACACAGCATAGACTATTACTTGGACTGGTCAAAAGTGGTGTGTTATTGACACACTTTTAAAAGATTGAGTGTGTAATATTTTCCCCGTGTTGAACACGTGTGTAAGAGGGATTTGGGTACAAGGTCGATGGGTAAATTATGTATTTTGCCTTCTGAATATGCCTATTCGATTTTTTTATCAGTAAAGATTATTACTTGTTCAATGGGTGATACAAAAATAAATAATAATTCTTTGCCTCAAATTAGTGTTGTTAAATTGGATGGGGCTGGTACATATCTTGCTTGGTCAAGATCTTGTCAACTTTTTATTAAGTCTCGAAAGTTGCTTGGTTATATTAATGTAAAAAAACACGTATTGTGACTGACCCAAACTATAGTCAATGAGATTCTAATAATTCCCTTATTATGACATGGCTTTTGAACACTATGCCCCTTAAATCTCTAAGCAATATTTATTGCTTGATACAGCTGCAAAGATCTAGAATTCCGCTTGGCGCACTTACTCTCGCAAGGGAACCAGATCTGTGAGATTTGAAATAAAATCCATGCCACTAACCAAGGTAAGTTCACTATCACTAATTATTATTTCAAGTTAAGTGGGTTATGGCAGGAGATTGACTACTATCAGAACCTCCAAGCAAAGTGTATAGATGATGCAATTATCTTTCAGTAATTGGTTGAAAAGGAAAGAGTATAATTTTCTGGCTGGTTTGAACCAAGAATATGATCAAATTAGGGTTCAAGTTCTCAGTAAAGTTCATTTTCCTTCTCTTGAGGATACATACTCTAATGTTTAACAAGAAAAGAGCCGATGAGGGGCCATGCTTTATTCAGCACCAATGGAGAAATCCGGGTTAACTGTGTCTCATGAGCAACCAAGGGCAATCACTTATGATAAAGATCACATGCATTGTGATTATAGTGGAAAGCCAAGGCACACAAAAGAGGCATGGAAACTACATGGTAGACCAACTAGAGGTCTTGGAGGAAAGCGTGCAAGTCCATCAGAGTCATGCTAATATTGCAGAAAATGTGGAAACATCCAGAGATGCAGGAGAACCTGTCTACGGACGAAGTTCAACATCTTCGCCGTCTCCTGAAAAAACTTGACCATTATAATGTTGCCAGTTCCAATTATTGCCTTTAATGCTCACCCTAATTCTTGGATTATTGATTCTGGTGAGAATAGACACATGACAAGCTCTTAAAGGCTTTCAAAATTACTCTCCTAGTTTCGAAGGGAATTATGTCAAAATAGACAATGGCTCCCTAACTCATGTCTCTGGAATAGGTTATGTTGTCTGTACTCCTGATATTATATTATCATCCGTTCTCCATGTATCTGAGTTTCTTATTAACCTGCTATTTGTCAGTGCCATGACCAAAAAACTAAACTGTAACATTGAGTTCTTCCCTGATCGTTGTGTTTTTTCAGGATCTTCCAACAAGGAAGATAATTAGCAGTGGTAGATTGCATGATGACTTATATTGGAATGATGGACCTCAAGACTTTGGTCAAGCCTCTTTTGGAGGAAATAAGGATGTCGACCAAAAATTAATACAGTGGCATATACAGTTTGGGTATCCATCATTTTTTGCTTTGAAGAAGTTATATCCTAGTTTGTTTTCTAGAACTGAGTTTGAATTTTTGTTTTGTGATACTTGTGAATTTGCCAAGCATACTAGAAACTCTTATCCTTTGAGTGATAATAAAAATACAACTCATTTTTGGATTATTCATTCTGATGTATGGAGAACTCAAATATCCAGAAGATGAAAGTAGCAGAGATGAGGATGTTGAGGTAGATGTGCAGGCACACTAGGATGGATAAGATTAGGAATGATGATATTCGGGAGAAGGTGGACGTGGCTCCCATTGATAACAAGATGCGGGAAGCGAGCTCAGATGGTTCGGGCACGTTCAGAGGAGAAGCCTAGATGCTCCGGTAAGAAGGTGTGAGCGACTGGCTTTGGAGGGCATGAGAAGAGGTAGAGGGCGGCCTAAGAAGTATTAGGGAGAGGTGATCAAGCAGGACATAGCGAGGCTTCAAATTTTCGAGGACATGGCCCTTGATAGGAAGCTGTGGAGGTCGAGTATTAGGGTTGTAGGTTAGGAGATAGTTGAGTCTTGCCTTAGTTCGTACCTTTGTGGGGCTAGTTTGGTAGGGTTGCAGTTCTCCTTATCACGGGCTCCTGTGGAGCGTCGACGCCTCCCAAGATCATGTGGATAACATGTTGTGGCTCGTTCGTTTCGTTCTTCTTGGCCGCCTCTCTTTCCCGGAACTGATTTTTGGCCCGGTCGCTTAAGAATTCTCTGAGGTGACCTTTATTGAGTAGCCTGGCTACTTCCTTATGAGATAGGGATACAGGTTATGAGACTGATAAGCGCATTAGTCAACATTCGAGGACGAATGTTCCAAAGGGGGGAATGATGTTACACCCCATATTTTCGTACGTAAGAGTACGACATAAGTCAATTAATGTAAGCTCAGAAATGGAATCATCTTTGAAAAGTTTACAAAGTTAGTTCATCATGTTAACGTGGAGGTTACAAATTTTTAAGATCATTAATACCAAGTAGCAAGAGGGTTTGAAGGCTTAGAAGCTAAACGAATTGAAGAAAATAAGTTTCGTCGAAAATCGACAAGTTTGGAATGTTATAACATATTGTTTTGGGGTGAGACTAGGGTGATTAACATGATGAGGAGGTTAATTTATGATTTATTGTAGTCGTATGATAGTCCTGTGTTATGTTTTTAAGTCAAACGAGTTATGGAACAAAAGTTAGCAAAGATCATCACAAGTTGCATTTATAATGTGCTGAAATTTAGGTCAAATGTAGATGCACTTTTCTCCAAATATACTTGGAATCATGGGGTGTTCTACCTACCAAATTTAAGATCTACGAGTCTAGTTTCTAACGCATTAAACCGTTCATCAATACGACATCGGAGTAGAGAGATATTCGCGTTTTCGCGAGACCGCGCAAGCAGCTCCCAATGGGACCCACTTAGGCGGTGGTCGACCTACTTCACTTTATAAACGATTTGGACGCCTATTTTTCACTTATATTAAACTCAACTTCGTCTCCAAACTTCTCCCAACCCTTCTAAACAGATTCCACAAGGGTTTGAAGTGATTCCAAAGTGATTACACCATATTTCAACATCAAAACTTAGTTCTAGTGAAGAACAACACCTCTTTGAGGTTGTGTTGTCATTGAGGATTGTTGTGGGCTGTATTTGGATGAAATTCCAAGTTTTTGTTGCTGTCTAAGGTGAGTATAACAGCCTACTAATTGTGCTTAAGCTTGCTTGTATGTTGGTTAAGTTGTTAGGATGATAAACTACAAGATAGTACTTGGATTAGCTTAAGTCACTTCTATGGTGTTGTATTGCTATTGAGGGTTGTTGTGAGCTGAATATAACTTAGATTTCGACTTGAAGTTACTATAGGAGTTGTGTGTATTGTGTTCTTGCATGTGCTTAAGGTTATCTTGATGTTGATTAAGTTAAATGGATGGAGTAGACATGAACTAGTGAATAAAGCTACTAATTGAAGATAGTTGGAGTTGAGGATTGTTTCCTTTGTTATAAATATATGGTATAAGGATGGAATCATTGATGAATGACTTCATTATCATGTTAATGATACTGTTAAATTAATGTAAGAAGTCTATAAGGGGTGATATGGGTTATACGGATTCCAATCGGAGCTTGCCGCTCGTCGTGAAGTAGTTGTGACTTGTTGTTGTTATATGGTGTCTTGTTATTGATATTTATAGGTTGCTGGACTTCCCTGGCTGTTGTTGTTGGTATATGGCATTGGAGGAGGCCCTTGTTACAAGGGAGATGCTGCCCGAATTTACGTAGACGAACTACTAGCTTAAGTTACAGACTTAGCCTTTGTTCAACACTGATTTTGAATCTCCTTATGCTATGATAGATCGAGTTGACTTGTTTGAATAGTTGCTTGGAAGGTATTAAGGACTCAACATGTTTAAGGTATGTTAAGGCTCTCCCTTCATTCTTTTGGCATGATCTATAGTGAAACGAACGAAAACGATGCGCTATTTCATAATGAATCTACTCCTAGCAACTAAGGTTGTCCATGTTATTCTTTCCTTACAAAGTTATTCCAAGAAAGCATATATGATCCTTGAGTCCTAGTGAAGTTCATATTGATGGTATGATGTCCATAATGTTAACCGATGGTGCAATGACCTTATGTCACTCCAAAAGGTTTAGAACGTGATTCCATGAGTCCAGCATGCATTATATATGTATCTACTTTACTCTACCGAGCCGTGCTATAGTCGGCCGGGTATGGCACCTATTGTACAACCACTGATCAGTTGGGTTTACCGAGCTCCACGTGGCTTGGTACGATTCTACCGAGCCTTATGATGGCCGGGTACATTTTTACCGAGTCCTCTTTGAGGCCGGGTATGATATGATGATGATGTTGCCCACAGAGGCGTATGTTTTTTAAAGTTTATGTATATATATGTATTATGCATTTCATGTCAGTAGCTCCCCAGAGGCACTCAGATGTTACAGGTTGTATCTCCTCTATCTCTCTTTACATTACTGTTCTGGTTTATGCTTTCCTGTCTTACATACTCGGTAATTTATTCGTACTGACGTCCCCTTTTGCCTGGGGACGCTGCGTTTCATGCCCGCAGGTCCCGATAGACAGATTGACATTCCTCCTAGTAGGCTATCAGCTCAATGAAGGTGTTGGTGTACTCCACTTGCTCCGGAGTTGCCTATTTGGTCAGTATGCTTTGGATATGTATTGATTGGTATGGCGGGGCCCTGTCCCGACCTTTATGATTTTATGTACTCTTAGAGGCTTGTAGACAGATGTCAGGTGTATGGATACTTGTATGGCCTTGTCGGCCTATGTTTTGAGTTTACAAATGGTCATGTCGGCCTTATAGGCCCGTATGTCACATGTATAAGTTTGTATATCATGTTAGGTCATCATACGTTAAGTATTCCCTTATGTTTTATTCTTGTTATCTCATGAAGGGTTTTCTAGCTCATTTACCCATGATAGTATGATAAGAAAGATATGTTATGTTGGTACTCGGTTAAGTAAGGCACCGGGTGCCCGTCGCGGCCCTTCGGTTTGGGTCGTGACATTGTCATTATTATGTATGGTGACCTACTCAAACAGTTTCTTTGTCTGGTAGTCGATGATTTATTACTTTTATTGATTGTTGCACTAGGATAACTTGGATATATTTTTTAAAGGCCAAAAGTGAAATTCTCTCCTACTTTTAGTCGTTTCATAAGATGATTTGTAATCAATTTGAGACTAACCTAAAAACCTTAAGAACTGATAATGGCACAAATACATGGATAAAAAATTTGGTGCTTATTTGGACTCCTACAAGATAATCCACCAAACAAGTTGTCCTTGTAATAGTGTACAAAATGGGGTTGCTGAAAAGAAGAATAGGCATTTGTTAGAAGTGACAAGATCACTCATGCTTACCATGAAATGAATCCACCAAAACCTTATTGAGGGATGTCAATCTAGCAACTGCATATCTTATCAACAGAATGCCACTTAAAACCCTCAATTTTCAGAGTCTTCGGGAAGATTGAAAGGCTAAAAATGACTATGTTGTTCCTCCAAGGTGTTAGGGTGTCCACTTTGTTCACACTAGAAACTTTGGGACGTTTGATCCTAGAGCTCTTAAATGTGTTTTTATCGGGTATTCTCCAACACGGAAAGGGTACATACGCTATCATCCTCCCTCTAGGAGATCCTTTGTCAGAATGGATGTTATCTTTCGAGAATCTGAGCCCTATTTCAGTGTTACACTATCACCTCCTTAGGGAGAGCTATAAGGAGGAAGACCTAATTTGATAACTTACACAAGGAGAAATAGAGCAGAAGAAGTCATCACACAATCTACTGAAGCCGAATCCTCTTCTGCCGATCCCTCTTTTACTGGTGAGTAATCAACATTTCCTAATGAGTTAAATTTTCCTATTGCTCACAAAAAAAAAACACAAAAAAAAAAGAGTCAGATCTTACACCACTAAAGACCCTTTATCCAGTTTTTTCTCCTATAATTCTTTTTCATTGTCCTATACAGCCTTTGCCTTGTCTATTTCTTCTGTGTCAGTTCCCCAGAATTGGAGGGAAGCTTTTGCATATCCTAAATGTAAGCAAGCTATGATTGAAGAATGAAGGCATTGTCAAAAAATAGCACTTGGGGGCTTGTCACATCAACCCCCAATAAGAAGTTGGTTGGCTACAAATGGGTCTTCACTATGAAACACAAAACTGATGGCTCGATTGAAAGATTCAAAGCAAGATTGATGGCTAAGGGATTCACTCAAACTTATGGTGTGTACTATTAAGAAACATTTGGCCCAGTTGCTAAAATGAACACTATTTAATTATTTTATCTTGTGCAACCAATCTTGATTGGGACTTACCACGGTTTGATGTGAAGAATGCTTTTCTTCATGGAGACTTGGAAGAAGAAGTGTATATGGAGATTCCTCCTGGATTTGATACTGAACAGAGTCAAGGAAGGGTGTGCAAACTAAAGAAAGCCTTGTACGGATTGAAGCAATCCCCAGAAGCTTGGTTTGACAGATTCTGCAAAGCAATGATCTCCTTTGGTTACCAACAAATCAATGTCGATCATACTCTCTCCATAAGACATCAAAGCGGAAAAGTCACTCTTCTCATAGTTTATGTTGATAATATAGTAATGATAGGAGATGACAAAAAGGAGATTGTTCAATTGAAGAAGCTGTTGGTGCAGTAATTCGAGATCAAGGATCTCAAAAAATTATAGTACTTCTTGGGAGTTGAGGTTGCCAGATCGAAAAAGGGAATTTTTATTTCTCAAAGAAAGTATGATTTGGATCTCTTGAAAGAAACCGGTATGACAGGATGCAACCAACAGAATCGCCTATTGAAAGCAATCACAAGTTACAAATAAGAGTTGGAGTGTGTAGATAAGGAGAGATATCAGAGGTTGGTTAGAACTCACTTATCTCTCCCACACTAGGCCAGATATAGTTTACTCAGACAGCTTGGTAAGTTAGTTTATGCATGATCCTAAAGATTCTCATATGCAAGTTGTCTTTCACATTTTGCGGTATCTAAAGTCTGCTCCAGGAAAAGGTCTTCTTTCTCCAAACATGGTCACCTCTGGGTAGAAGCTTATACAGATGCAAATTGGGCTGGATCTCTAGATGATAGAAGATCTACATCCAGTTACTTCTACGAGCTCGTAGAAGGGAATGGTTACGTGGAGAAGCAAGAATCAAAGTGTAGTTGCTAGATCAAGTGCCGAGGCAAAATATAGAGCTATGGCCCAGGGTGTTTGTGAACTTTTGTGGTAACAAAAGCTACTAGAAGAGTTGAAATTGTCTGAAAAAGGAAAAATTTCCTTGTATTGTGATAACATGGCTGCAATCAGCATACCTCATAATCCTGTTTAACATGACCAAACGAAACATGTTGAAATTTATCAACACTTCATTACAGGTAGTGTCTTGACTTTGCTTCATGTATCATAGAGAAACAGCTAGCTACTGTGTTTACGAAAAGTCTTAACAAACGAATCTTCCATACTTTGATTTGCATGTTGGGCGTCTGTGACATCTTTGCACCAACTTGAGGGGAGTGTTGACTAGCTTGATTGTAGGAAACTTAATTTTAGAAGATCTGATTGTTGACTAGCTTCATTGTAGGAAACTTAATTTTAAGAGATTTGATTCTACTATAGGATTGTGAGAAGGCACGGGAGAAAATATGATATATTGATGTTGTGTATTTAATACAATACAAGAGGTCCTTATTTATAGCTAAACTATGTGAGTGAATACCACTCCTCTTCCAATGTGGGACAACTACACTATATACATAGCAGCTAAACTAACACTCCCCCTCAAGCCAGTGCATACACATCATATGTACCGAGCTTGTTACATATATAATCAATACGAGGACCAGTGAGGGACTTGGTGAAAATATCTGCAAGTTGATCATTCGACCTCACAAACTTTGTAGTAATCTCTCCTGAAAGTATCTTCTCTCTGACCAAGTGACAATCAATCTCAATGTGTTTAGTTCTCTCATGGAACACCGGATTTGATGCAATATGAAGGGCAGCTTGATTATCGCACACAAGTTCCATTCGACTGATTTCACCAAGTTTCAATTCCTTGAGCAATTGTTTGGTCCAGACTAGCTCACATGTTGCCATAGTATTGCTCGACATTTTGCTTCTGCACTAGACCGAGCAACCATATTTTGTTTCTTGCTCTTCCAAGACACCAAATTGCCTTCTACTAAAACACAATATCCAGACGTAGAACGTCTATCACAAAGTGATCCTGCCCAATCAGCATCTGAGTATCCAACGATCTGCTCATGACCTCGATCCTCAAACAGTAACCCTTTGCCTGGAGCCGATTTTATATACCGAATAATGCGAACAACTGCATCCAATGACTATCACAGGGAGAATTCATGAACTAACTTACAACACTCACAGGATAAGATATGTCAGGTCTAGTCACTGTGAGGTAATTTAATTTACCAACCAGCCGCCTATAGCTTGCAGAATCGCTAAGCGGCTCCCCCTGTCCTGGCAGAAGTTTAGAATTCGAATCCATCGGAGTATCAACAGGTCTGCAACCTATCATCCCTGTCTTCTCGAGAATGCCTAGAGCATATTTTCTTTGAGAAATAACAATACTTGAGCTAAACTGAGCAACCTCAATACCTAAAAAGTACTTCAATCTTCCTAGATCCTTAGTTTGGAAATGTTGGAAGAGATGCTACTTCAGATTGGTAATACCATCCTAATCATGGCCAGTAATAACAATATCGTCAACATACACTACCAGATAAATACAGACTTGAAGCAGAGTGCCGATAAAACACAGAGTGATCAGCTTCACTACGAGTCATGCCGAACTCTTGGATAACCGTGTTGAACTTACCAAACCAGGCTCGAGAAGATTGCTTTAGACCATAAAGTGACCGACGCAAGCGACATACAAGGCCACGAGACTCCCCCTGAGCAACAAAACCAGGTGGTTGCTCCATATAAACCTCATCCTCAAGATCACCGTGAAGAAAGGCATTTTTAATGTCCAGCTGATAGAGGGGCTAATGACGAACCACAACCATGGATAGAAAAAGGCGGACTGATGCCACTTTAGGCACAGGAGAGAAGGTATCACTGTAATCGAGCCCAAATATCTGAGTATATCCTTTGGCGACAAGACAGGCCTTAAGTCGATCAATCTGGCCATTGGGACCAACTTTGACTGCATAAACCCAACGACAACCAACAGTAGATTTACCTGAAGGAAGAGGAACAAGCTCCCAAGTACCACTTGTATGTAAAGCAGACATCTCGTCACTCATAGCTTGTCGCCATCCTGGATGAGACAACGCTTCACCTGTAGACTTAGGGATGGAAATTGAGGACAAAAAAGATATAAAAGCATAATGGGAGATGAAGGCATCCTATTAATTAAATAACAAGCCGTAAGAACTGCATCGCCCCAAAAACGCAACAGAACACAAGATTCAATTAGAAGTGTGTGAGCAGTCTCAATAAGGTGCCTATTCTTTCTCTCTGCAACCCCATTTTGCTGAGGGGTATAAGGACAAGAAGTCTGATGAATAATTCCATGAGAAGTCATAAACTGCTGAAACTGAGAAGATACATATTCTAAGGCATTATCACTGTGAAAAATGCGAATAGAGACACCAAATTGATTTTTGATTTCAGCACAAAAATTCTGGAATATAGAGAATAACTCAGAACGATCTTACATTAAGAAAAGCCAAGTATATCTTGAGTAATCATCAATGAAACTAACAAAATAACGAAATCCCAAGGTTGAACTGACTCTACTAGGACCCATATATCAGAATGAATGAAGGAGAAAACAAACTCTGCATAACTCTCAACACTACGCGGAAAGGAAGCTCGGGTATGTTTCCCAAGCTGACACGACTCACAATCTAATGTAGACAAACTGGATAAACTAGGCACCATCTTCTGAAGTTTGGATAAACTTGGATGTCCTAAACGTCTGTGGATTAGGTCTGGAGGATATGTAACTAAACATGTTATGGAAGGACTGAGTGAGTTAAGGTAGTAAAGGCCTTCTGATTCACGTCCTGTACCAATTGTTGTCCCGTATTGCGGTCCTACATAATAAAAGAATCATTAGTAAAATATATACCACAATGGAGGGCACGAGTCAAACGACTAACAGATGCAAGACTAAAAGGACAGTCAGGGACAAAAAGAACGGAATCTAGGGTAATAGAAGACAAGGGGTTAGCTTGTCCAACTCCTTGTGCCTTAGTTTGACATCCATTGGCTAAAGTAACAGTGGGAAGAGAATGTGAATATACGATATTCGACAAAAGTGATTTATTACCAGAGATGTGATTAGAAGCGCCTGAGTCCATGACTCATGGTCCAAGAGTACTAGACTGGGAAACACAAGCAAAAGAATTACCAGCAACAGAAGTATCAATTTGGGCAACTGAGGCTACTTGTGGAGATGTCTGCTTACTTGCTCGGTACTGCAGGAGCTCGTTATATTCTTCTTTAGATACAGAAAAATTACGTATAGTCTCGGTCTAAGCAACATAAGTATTTTTGGGTGGACGACCATGTAAGGAATAGCACATTTCACGAATGTGTCCAAGTTTGTAACAATAAGAACACTTGGGTCTAGATCTCCCAAAACAACCTCCTCCTCGTCTGTTCTCCATAGTTTGGGATGCCCGAACATCCACTGTCTGCGATGCGAGAACAGGGGAATCAAGTATCTATGAAGAGATCACTAGGTGACGTGGTGCTGCAGCAAGGGAGTAATCGAGAGAATAATTCATCAACTGTGGGAACAGTCGAACTAGCCAAAATCTGGTCTCGTACTGAATCAAGATCATTAGGAAGTCCCGCGAGTGTAAGAACTAGAAACATCTTTTGTCGCTGCTCTTGTTGTTTTGTCACTCTAGCAGAAACTGGAATTAATGTCTCAAATTCCTCCATGACTGCTTGTACTTGACCCAAGTAAGTAGACATATCTAAGTCTTGCTTCTTTAAGTTTGTCATCCGTGATATCACATCATAGAAGCGAGATATGTCATTTGTGTATAAGGTACGAGCCTTTGCCCAAACCAAATAACATGTCTGGAATGGACAAAATAAAGGCATCAACTTGGAATCAATAGAATGCTACAAGATGCTACATAGCTAAGCATCAATCTTTGCCCAAAGCGCGATCGCCTTTTCATCTCCTTCGCTAGACTGTTTGATTAGATGATCTTGAACACCTTGACCTTTACACCACAACTCTAGAGATGAAGCCCAAGCTAGCTAAGTAGTTTGAACCTCCCATTAAAGGTTCCGAAGTAATCATAACACTAGAGCTTCCAGAACTCATGTTTTTAGACCCAAAAGCAGACATCGTTGCAAATTATTACCAAATTAGAGAAATAATCAAATGTAATCCACTGAAACAGAGTAAGGGACAGTGAAACAGAACAAGAAAAATTCTGTAGCACCAAATAGTACTATAGCTGCCGGAAAATTTCAAAGTGGTCGGAATGAAATAAAAACAGCAGGGGTAGGATCGGAATTACCAGGCGACCCAGCTATTCTGAATGAAGTTTTTGAAAAAATGGCCGGAAGTTACTGTACGCGCCGGCGCGTGAGCTTCTGGTGGCGCGTGGGGGCGTGTGAGGAGGCTACTGCCGGAGAGTTTTACTGGGGTTTGGTCGTCGGACAGTGACTACTCTTATGGTAGTGTTGAATTTTGCACAACACTAATCGAGACGAAGCAGACACAAAACAGATCTAAAAGTCGCTGGAAAAAGACTTCCGGTGATTGATTTCTCTTCCCGGAATCGCTGGAATTTATGCACAGCGATAAATCTCTCATGATTGCTCTGATACCATGTGAGAAGGCACGGGAGAAAATATGATATATTGATGTTGTGTATTTAATACAATACAGGAGGTCCTTATTTATAGCTAAACTATGTGAGAGAATACCACTCCTCTTCCAATGTGGGACAACTACACTATATACATAGCAGCTAAACTAACAAGGATATTCTAATTGATTTGTATAATAGCTGTAATTGATTTCCTTCCTAAATTAGCCATAGGAACCTCTGTATAAGTACTACTTCTCATTGAAATGTAAAGATACACAAAAATAAAAGAAGCTTCATTCTTCTTGAAATCTTCAATAACAATAGCAACAAAAATGATGACAATGATGATGACATCGTCGTAATAGAAAGTAAAGATCCATAGGATGGTAAACCTGGCAACTCCTTTTAAACCTCCAGAAAAATAAGGTATGGCTTCAACAGCATTGGCAGCTATGATAGCAACAGAATCAGACGGAGTCACGAAGAATCTGACCGAAAAGAACAAGGGAAAACAAAAATTTTAAAAGATAAAATTCCAAGCAAGGAGTTAAGTTCAACAAATAAAAACAAAAGGAAGTTACCTTTTCCCAAGAATCATGTTACGGTCTGCATCTCCATCAGCAGCTGCCCCAAATTCTGGTGGATTGGGTTCAGAATGTGATTTAGACAATCCCATTCGTGCAACTAACTCCTTTGCATAGGTCAGATTAGGATCTGGATGTCCTCCACCAAAGTCCTCCTGATTCAATTAGTTATACAGAAAAATGACAGAATTATAACTTTTTTCTTTAAATCTCTTCCTATTACATTGCGAAAGGGGGAGGAAAAGGATCCAGTGAGAATCAAACCCACACCCATTATGGTGATCCCCTGTACATCTAGAATATAAGGATTGATGGTAGAAATAGTTGTTAAGAGGAAAACATAGAGATAACATATCATTGAGAAGAAGAATCACAATGCAGGGAAAAGGAAATGACCTTAGGAACACAGTTCAGTAGAGAGCTTTCTTTTCCACCAAGCTCCTCCACGAAGATGCGTTTAGCATAATATCCAGCAACACCATGAAGTGCGTCATAACTATGGTATATAAAGATGTTAGTACCCAGCAGATACATTTAACAGGAATAGGTAACTTATGAGATGATATGCTGCAACATTGCATCACAAGGTCTCTACACGCATACCAGAAACCAAATTTTGGAGAAGAGAGCAACTTCTGGATTGATGGGAAGTCAAATATTGACCTGGAAATAGAAGCGACAGATCAAGTTTTGAATCAGAAGTGCAACCATTAAGAATACCTGGATCACAGGCAATTTTACAAGAATAAGATATTACTCTATCAAATAAATGATGATGATGATAAGGTGAGTTCTGGCAATCACAAAACAACTGCTTCCCGTATAATTAAAAAATTGAAGATGCACGCATCAACCCGTAGTTCCATCATGCACCTTAATACTATGGAAGGGAACTACACATTCAGCAACATCGATGGCTGCTCTAAATTATCGTTTGAACTTGACATGAACATATTTGACATACATCCGAACTAAAAGAAGACAGACACATATTGAATGATATGCCCAAAAGAAAAAATAATAGAGAGGGTGGGGGGTTAATTCATACTTCATCAGTTTCACATAATCAATAGTTGAATCGAAGACATCAACATCAAATTTCCCATCTGGGCCCTCAAAGCTTGAAACGCCAGTTTTAGAGATGTCCACCTCAATTCAAATAGGGCATTGTCAGAAGAGTACCTTGATCAATCAAAATAAGTACTTAAATGCACATTTAAATATAATAGTTAAAGAGTAGATTCTACATCAGGCAGGCCCTCTGCAATCAAATACTCCTTTATTGTCGTAGTGTTCTCATAGATCTTATTAGTAACACCTTCTGGCGCAGGTCCACCATTTTCCATGTTGTACTTAACTCCAAAATCCTATAAGTGAAAACATGGAAAGAACCTTGAACCATCAGTCAAAGCTGGTAATAGTTATCATCAAGTTATTCAAGAAACTGCAATAGGAGAATTTACAATTAATTTGCAAACAATGGTTCTGCATCTTCCCACGTTTCTCTCTTTCCCCCTTCAGAATAAACATGTTTAGATAGCATGTACCAAGTTGCATGCATCCACTTACAGTTGAAGCAACACTTTGTGTGATTCCTTCCTCCCACCCCCACCCCCAACAAAATCCCTGGCATGAAAGACAAATGGGTCTCCAAAAAGCAAAAAGAGAAGATACAACTTCCTCTTTGAAAGACAAAACACTGTAACATAAGGATTGGAAATTACTCGAACTATAAAGCTATTTAAGACTGCAGAGACTGATTTAACGATTAGACTCAATCGGCAATAGTTTTTACCAATAGAGAAAGACACTCAGTGACTCAAAATCCATGTTAAATATATATTAAAGCATATCCATGTGAAGACCTCTGAAGCAAAATAATAAAACATATGAAGGCTGACCGAAAATGAGTTTTCTGTAATTAACAACGGCACTTTGAATTCTGACAAAACGGGAATTACATGCAATGATTATTATACCCCAAAAGAAAAAAAGAAAAAAGGGACTACAAGCAAGTTATAGCAGGAGCAAAATTTGATGCCACAAGCTTCAAATTGAAACGAGAATGCAAAACATCCTTTACAATTGTCTATATTATGGGCTCCTAGAAAGACCATGAAGCTAGTCAGATACTTCGATCGACACCTTTTTACATTTGATAATGTGAAAACAAAGATGAAGTACAAATACTTTAGAATCGAAGAAATATCCATAAAGAAAATATTGCTGGTAGCTACCTCGTGAGGGCCACCTGGGTTGTGACTTGCTGTCAATATAAATGCCCCATTAGCTTTAGACCCCTGTGTTCAGGATCAGGCATTAACAAATCGTGGAATGATGTAAGGGCTACATACATTTAAGTCAAAAAATCTGATGTAGCTTTTAGCGGCAGAGGGCTTACATCAGCCCCGACTCTATCGCGAACAACAGCTGATACAGCAGGAGTGGACATAAGTCCATGTTGACCAACCCAAACACGTCTTACTCCATTTGCTGCAGCCATTTTTGTAATGATCTGTAATGAAGCAGATATAGGCATGTTAAGTTGTCAACAGCTCTTCACAAAAACCACCCTACACTCATCAGTACTCCAAATTTAATTATTGTGCTAGCGAAATATGGGGTCTCCATAAAAAACATGAAATGAGAAACTGTGTTTCAGTTTCAGAATGTACTATAAGGAGAGGAAATTATTAAAAAATTCAGTATATTAATTATGAAGAAGATATAACAGTCAAAACCAAAGAATTCCTTTGAAAATTTTTTGATAAAATTCTACCTGGATAGCATCCTTGGAGAAGTAGCGGCCATCACCAGAAACAACAAGTGTGGCACCTTTAGAGATGAAAAAAATGAAATTACCAAGAAGGGGACTAACTAGAGTAGCATGTATCTAATCTCCCACGCCATATAAACCTTTAAAGAAATTCATGAAAAAGATTAGGATATCGAATTTCGTACCTTTGACTTTGTCAGATCCAAGAGCATTGAATGTTGCCTGAACAAAGTTTTGCAAGTAATGAGGTTGTGTGAACACCTTCACCTGAAACAGTTCATGCAGCTTCATGTTAGACTCAACAATTCAAAGCAATTTGAATACAAGAGAAATGGTAGTCGCTAAGCGCTTATGTCACACAATTGTTAATTCTGTACAAGTTAGGACATAATCATGAGAAGTTAACAAGATAAAACAGAATTTTGACCATTTTATCTAGATCGCTTTTAATATTTAATACGTAAATATATTCATTTCTCTGTGTTGACACGAGCACAAACAATACTAATTTGCTGAAAAAGGAATCTAAAGAAGAAGAGGCTAGACTAGAAACATACTTTATGTCTGTCTCCAAATATTTTTTTACCAATCATATATTTGAAACGGCCAAGAAGCCTACTTGAATCTTGATTATTGCTTGTACCTTGTAAAAACTTTGAAATTGGATAAAAATCATATACTGATTGATTCGCAATATAGAAAGCATGAAGAGAGAGTCGGTATTCAAATTTAAACAGCTTAAGATAATCATATACAAACACACACAGACACACACACAAATAAAAAGGGCAAGCATGAAGCTTTAAAATAATTAAGTTATATTCAGTGGTATCAACTAGATGAAACGTATGTCAATTGTATTAGCATGTACAGTACATAAACTCTGCTGAAAAAACAAAGAAACTTAAAAAATTAAACAATTTTGCATCAAACAACAAAATTATCAGATTCATCCACAGAGTTCACATCATTCCACATATACAGATCCCATTAGCTAATGTACACATAACCCTTAGATTTATTGCTGCTGATCGACAGTCGTAAGATTTGCAGAAAGATCAGTAATATCAGAAATATAAGCAATGAAACAAAAGGCATTCAATACAACAGATCGAATTCAGCACCTGCACTGAAAATCTTTGGAACAAAAAATTGAACAACAACAATGTCAGTGATTCAGCAAAAATAGAAGGAGATCAACGTGAATCCTACAGGAATGCGGCAAAAGAACGAAGTCTTAAAAACGTCAGTTGCATTGCTTTGTCTGTTCTATTTATTTTTATTCAATTACCTTCTTCCGGAGACCAGAAGTTCCAGGTTTCTGGCCATCAAATGGCGTCGTCCCGACGCGAGTAACCTTGAACGCCACCATTTCTTACGTTTTCTTCTTACAGTATGTAAATCAATCAATCGATCAAATCAATCAGCTACTGTTTAAAACTAATCAGCAAAAAATAAAACAGAGAATTCAGAAGCATAAAAAGGAATCGAGTTTATGCGTAACTCAATAAAAGATGACCAGAGAAGAGTGAGCGAGAGAGTAATGCTTACATAAAGCTAAAGACGGGAGGGAAAATGAGAGGAGGACGCGTGTGCTTCCGTCTGTTTCGAGTTTGGAAAAAGGAAGTGACTGTGTCCAATTATTACTAGTACTAGTACGAGGGAAAAAATGAAAAACGTTAGATGAGGTCACGAGCATTAGTCGGTGGGCTTTTTGGAACCTCAAGTTTGTAACAACTTGTTTGGTTGGTCATCGTTATATAACGATAAAAAGTGTTATTTTATGCAACGATAAATTTCATGTTGTAGCTTCGTTTTCTTGCTTTTTTCTCTATTCTTGTCGTTCCTCAATATTAATAATCATATTTTATTCTTTATCCTACTTTTTTACATAATAATTCTACTATTATCCTATTTTTTCTTAGTAATATTGCAAGTTTATTTTTCATATTATGGGTATGTGATATTATGAAACGACGAAAAACGATATAATCTATCCAAACATTGTATTCATCAAACAATACAATATGATACATTATGAAACGACATGTAACAACAATCCAAACAAGATGTAACGCAATTTAGATCTCCGCTTTCTGCTATTTATAACTTTGCGGTGTACGGTATTGGATGACAAGATGCGGGACGCGAGGCTCAGATGGTTCGGGCACGTATGGAGGAGAAGCCCAGATGCCTTGGTAAGGAGGTGTGAGCGATTGGCTTCGGCGGGTACGAGAAGAGGTAGAGGGCGGCCTAAGAAGTATTGGGGAGAGGTGACCATGCAAGACATGGTGTGTGTTGGCCCAAGTGAAGGTTAGTTTTGAAGACTGACAAAGGAACTCAGACATGAACTAGGTCCATCCTAGTGGAGCACAAATACGGATAGACTTAAGCATGTGAGATGCACGTGAAGGAGATAAACCTAACTTGCTAGAAGTAATATCTCCTGATCTTGATCGAAAAGGTTGCATATTGGATAAGGAGAAGGACTCCTTACTCAAAGAGAACACGATTTAAGAAAGGAAGAAGTTAAAGGTTGAAATCAACTAGAACTCTTTCACCAAGGAAGAGTACATCAGAATTCTAGTCAATCTCTATTTACTAACTCTATAAATATCAGTGTTGTTCTCTTTTATAGGTAACACACATAAGCAGAAGTTAAACGTGAATGGAGAGCAAAATAGCAAGGCAATTTTGCAAGCAGTTCATGTGTGATTCGAGTGTGCAAACCTAAAGCTACTTGAACTAGATAGAAGAACCAGTTCCAAGTGTCTGTCTTTTATTCTAGTTCAATTGTAGTAGGTGGTTTCATATTGTACCTTTCAGCTTTATCTAGAAGCAATTGTATTAGGTACTCAGAGTTTTCACGTTAGAATTAACTTGAAATTGTCGCAACAGTTTGAGGTTGTGTGCTACAACGGGATTAGAGTTAGTCCTAGGTTTACAAAAGAGTTTTTGTAAATGCAGTTTTTGGCTTAGTGATTTTAGTGGAGAGTTTGGGAAAATCTTACTGAAAAGTAGGTCGTGGTTTTTTCACCTTTTGAGCCAGGTGTTTTCCACGTAAAATACTTGTATTCTTTACTTTTCGCATTTACTATTTCTGCAATAGTAGGCTAAGGAACACTCAGAAGAACCAGGTCCTTCCATAACCAGTTTAAGCGATAAATTGGTCACCACACAAATCACCCTCCATCTTGTGTGGTATTGAAGTATAAAACATCAATTTGTATCAGAGCCAGGTTATCCTTGAAGAGGCTAACACCTTAAGAACATATTAAGATGAGTGCACCACCTAGGAACTGGGAAGGATAATCCACTGTAAGGCCTCCACTCTTTAATGGCCAATACTACTCCTGGTGTAAAAACAGGATGAGAGATCACATCATTGGAGAGGATAATGAGCTATGGGACATTGTCACTGATGGTCCCCTGGCTACCTTGAAAAAGAATGTTGAAGGAGTAGATGTGCCAAAAACAAGAGTTGACTGCAATGCTGAGGACTTGATTAAGTGGGAAAAGAATGCTAAGGCCAAGAAATGGCTTCTGTGTGGACCTGGTCCAAACGAGTACAGTAGAGTTCAAAGTTGTACCACTGCAAGGAAATCTGGGACACTTTGCAAGTGGCTCACGAAGGAACTCCTCAAGTGAAGAGATTAATAGGAAGACTGATGTATTCTCAGTATGAGAATTTCACCATGAAGGAAGGAGAAACCATCCAAGAGATGTATACAAGGTTCAATGAACTTAAGTCTCTTGGAAGGATTATCCTTGAAGAAGACAAAGTTGAGAAAATTTTGACAAGGCTTTTGCCAGTCACTTAGGAAAGCAAAATCACTGCTATTCAGGAATCAAAGAAAATTGTCACTCTCAAGTTGGACGAGCTAATTGGATATCTTGCTGCCTATGAACTTAGAAGGGAAACCATGAAGATGGATGCACCCAAGAAGGAAAGGAGTCTGACTCTCAGAATCACTGAAAGTGCTGATCTAAAGGAGGATGAAATGGCTATGATCACAAGGGATTTCAAGAAGCATTTAATGAGGAAAGGGTTCTTCAAGAGGTGCAACCTACAACAAACCAAGGGTTCCTGAAAAACAGACCAACGAGGGTTGCTACAAATGTGGTAAGACTGATCACATCATCAAAAATTGTCCTTAGTGGGAAATTGAATGGAAGAAGGAAAGGGCTGAACGAAGAAATAGGAAGAAGGAACAGGTTCATCCGAAGAAAAATAAATGATCAACAAAGGCTATGGCTGCTGCCTGGGAGAAAGCTCAAATGAGGATTCAGAAGATAAAGATGGAGATGAACAAGCACTTATGGCTATTGGAGAATCTGATGAGGAATTAGAGGTAAGTGATTCATCTCAAAGACAAGATTAAGTTTTTGTCTAAAGAAAGTCTATCTTAGTTACTTCTAGATTTTATTGATGAATCTGAGGTAATAAACAATGAAAAGGAACAGTTGTCTAAGGAATGTGTAATCTTGAAAGCTAAGTGCAAAAATCTGAAACTCAGGGCTAGTGAGAGTGATAGTAAAAATGCTGAGTTGAAGAACCAGGTTCTTGAACTTGACACCACTGTGTTAGAGCTTAGATCTGAAAATTTAAAACAGAAATTAGGAACAGGTAAGAACAAAGCTGACACTCACATCTCACGTTAGAATAAAATCTAGGAAAAATGAAAGATGAGTTGTACAAAAGAGATGAGCAGATAAGAGTCCTAAAAGAAGATCTAAGCAAGGTCAAGCATGAGCTAGACAAAACTTGTAAATGGAACAAGTATTCCGATCACTTTCATGGCTACAAGAACACCATAGTAGCAATAAGAGAGGACTTGGCTACGGGACCCATGCACCTAAGTGGGATCCCAAAAGCAAGTACATCACACTTCCTGAGAATAAAATCTGCACACACTGTGGTAAGATTGGTCACTACAAAAGTGAATGTACTGCAAAAGAAAAGGCTAGTCAAAAGAACAGAACATTTGTTCAAGGGAAAAATAGGCTGCCAGGATGGGCTAAAAAGAATTTAATTCACCCTTTTGCCTATAGAAAGGGACCCAAGTTTGGGTTCCTAAGACTAACCCCTGATTTCCTTTTGCAGGTCCAAGTGAAGGGGAGCAGCCAAATATGGTACATGGATAGTGGCTACTCAAAGAACATGACTGGAAGCAAGAACCAGTTCCTTTCAC
Source organism: Nicotiana attenuata (assembly GCF_001879085.1). Lineage (NCBI taxonomy): Eukaryota > Viridiplantae > Streptophyta > Magnoliopsida > Solanales > Solanaceae > Nicotiana > Nicotiana attenuata. The sequence continues at coordinate 51,782,255 of NC_031995.1, forward strand.
TTGAGGACCTCAAAGGAGGTAATGTCTCATTTGGATATTCCAAAAAAATTGAGATCATTGGGGTTGGAAAGGTAGGTAAGACAGACTCACACTCCAATGAGAATGTCTACTTGATAGATGGCTTGAAATATAGCTTGATCAGTGTATCACAACTGTGTGACAGAGGTAACTTGGTAGCATTCACCTCTACCAAATGTTTTGTGATAAATCTTACCACTGACAAGATTGTTTTGCAGGGAAAAAGAGTAAACAATATATGCATTGTAGATCTCTCCACTCTTTCAGAAAATGAACTCATCTTCTTAAGTGTGTTGGACAATGATCCCCTCCTTTGGCACAAGAGACTTGGACATGCAAGTTTAAGTCAACTTAACAAATTAGTCTCCAAGGACCTGGTGATAGGACTTCCTAACATCAAGTTTAAGGAATACAAAGTTTGTGAGGCTTGTGCAAGGGGGAAGCAGGTAAGATCCTTTTTTAAATGCAAGAAAGTAGTAAGTGTACACGGCGAAATCGGAGGATCCAATTTCTCGTCATTAAGGCATTTCAGAGGGTCATCTCGAAGCCTCGAGGCTACAAGGCTATGGTCGAGTCTCCTCCCTCGGGATTCGTCGACACTCGACCTAGGGATAGTGGTGACCATGACCATGATAGGGAAGGGGAAGTTCCCAAGGCGCACGGCTAGGACTGACAACGCCTAGCCGGTCTACTCTAAACCCGAATCAGGATGTCATGTCTAGTTGTCCCATCTCCATATCTTTACAATTAATGCATTTTGTACTATGTTGGGATTCTCCTTCTATGTAAAAGGGATCCTTGACATTTTATAAAACCCTGTTTCTCCAACTACTCCACATGAAAAATAGAAGAATGTTCTCTTTGCTCTCTAACATACTCTCTTGATATTATTACTCTCATTTATTACCTTCATATTTGTTCTTCATTTATTGCTTATCATTGGCCATAAAGAGTCTTCGTTGATTATTTTATAACTGTTAAGCCCTACCCCGATTACCCTCGATAGCTCGTAGCCGAGCCCTGGGATCGATCTCGAGGCCCCGAATAACTAGCCTATCGGTTTGATTATAGCTTTCTCCTCAACTTTATTTTGTCTCTAAGTCTCACATATCTAGCATCAACTGCTTAACAACTAGCATAAAAATAGATCACGTATTTTTAGAGTCCCATCAACAAATTTAATTGTTATTACTATTTCCAGGTAAACAGTTTGGCGCCCACCATGGGGCTAAAAAAATAGTGATTATTTTCTTGCTGGTTTCATTACACAACGCAAGTTATCTTTCATGTTTTTTCTTGTCCAAAGATCTTTGATTTCAGGTCATAATGTCTGATTCAGTAAACAACATTATTGAGAACCATAGAGAAAATGGTGTGGCTGTTCCAGGTGTTGGTGAGCCGCCACAAAATCTTGAGTACGCGCCAAGACCAATTCCGGCGGATGAAGTCTCATGCAACGATCGACACGTCAAAATGAGCTCCCACACTAACAGGAGAATACACCAAGGCGACCAACAGGAAGCCCAAAAAACCCCAGCTCGGGAAGAACGGGAAGTTAGCCTTCATGTTATTTTTCAAATGTTATAGGCACAACAGCTGGCTATTGTTCAGCTGCAAAGTCACAAGAAAACTCCTAGCACGATAGCACCGGGGACAGCCCCCCCCGGCCGAATAGGTACCGGAGAGGTCAAGCAATAATGGGTCGATAGCCGATCCCGCCATCGTAAAGATGCTCGAGGAACCCACTAGAAGGATCGAATCGGGCGAAAAAAATGATAGAAGCCAACGATAAGAAGGTCGAGACTTACAACTCCAGGGTCGACCAAATTCCAGGAGCGCCCCCGATTTTGAAGGGTGTGGACTCGAAGAAGTTTGTGCAGAAGCCGTTCCCACAGGAAGCGGCCCCGAAACCCATTCCGAAGAAGTTCAGAATGTCGGAGCTTCCGAAATACAATGGTACCTCGGATCCCAATGAACACGTTACCGCGTACACCTGTGCAGTAAAGGGCAACGACATGAAGGACGACGAGATTGAGTCCGTCCTACTGAAAAAATTTGGAGAAACACTTTCTAAAGGGGCGATGATGTGGTATCATAACCTGGCCCCAAACTCCATAGACTAGTTTGTTATGTTGGCAGATTCCTTCATAAAGGCGCATGCCGGGGCCATCAAGGTGGCCACCAGGAAATCCGACGTCTTCAAAATCAAGCGGAGGGAGAATGAAATGCTGCGGGAATTCGTGTCTCACTTTCAAATGGAAAGAATGGAACTACCAGCGGTCTCCGACGACTAGGCGATACAGGCCTTTACTCAAGGTCTGAATGAGCGAAGCTCGGTAGCTTCGAAGCAGCTGAAAGAGAATGTGGTCGAATACCCCGCTGTGACTTGGTCGGACGTTCATAATCGATACCAGTCAAAAATCAAGGTCGACGACGATCAGCTGGGAGCCCCCTCGGGCTCAGTATACCCAAGCAGGCTCCTGACAAAGGAGCCAAAGCTAAACAAAGAAAGATATCAGTCGTACACCGAAGATAGAAGGAACGCCCCGAGACGTAACCCGCCTCGAAACGACCGAAGGATAGACCGGGGACAGAATCCTCGGGGACTCATCAACCGAGCCGGATTCGATAGGAACGTAGGACCAGCAGAGGCACCTCGCCTGTCAGAATACAACTTCAACGTCGATATATCGGACATTGTCTTCGCCATCAGCAAAATCAAAGACGTCAAGTGGCCCAGGCCTATGCAATCGGATCCTTCGCAAAGGAACCATAACCTAGTGTGCGAATTCCACAACACACATGGCCACAAGACTGAAGATTGCCACCAGCTCTGAGAGGAAGTAGCCAGGCTACTCAATAAAGGTCACCTCAGAATATTCTTAAGCGACCGGGCCAAAAATCAATTCCAGGAAAGAGAGGCGGCCAAGAAGAATGAAACGAACGAGCCACAACATGTTATCCACATGATCTTAGGAGGCGTTGACGCTCCCCAGGAGCCCGTGATAAGAAGGAGAAAAATATCCATCACCAGAGTAAAGTGAACCCGGGGATATGTACCCGAAACGTCTCCAAGGCCAAAAGTGCCCCGAATACTCGGGGAATGGCGTCAAAATCTCAAAAAACGCACGACCTCAGGGTCGGGATCTCCGAAATTGTAAGCCCTCAACGAGGCAATACAAAATCTATAAGTGACGACTTCCGAGCCAAGGTACCCTCGATGACTCGGGGACTATCGCCAATCGCTATTCATTAAAAAACCCGAGGCCATAAGACCTCGAGCAGGCAGACTCGGTATCGTAAGACCTACATAAGGCAACAACAATATCTGTAAGACCTCAAGCAAGGCATGAACAATACTTGTACCAAGTATCCAAAACTGTAAGACCTCAAGCAAGGCATGAACAATAATTGTACCAGGTATCCAAAATTGTAAGACCTCAAGCAAGGCATGAACAATACTTGTACCAAGTATCCAAAACTGTAAGACCTCAAAGGCATAAAAATTTGTAATACCTTACTACAAGCATAAACTCGATCCCGAAGTTTAGGCTATATATCGAACTTTTAAGACCCCTAAAAAGTCATACCCTCGATATAGACACCTAAACTACTTCACTCGGGACCAAAATGGCTCCAGCCAAACACAAATGACTACGGTCATACGGCTGTACCAGCCAAACTAACGCGACTCGGGGACGCCCGACTGTCGCTACAAAATCACAGGCCATTACTTCGAATCTACTTCGAAAAGAACTGGTTAAACAGGCTACCCTCGGCATAGGCAAAAAAGCTTCGACCATGTCAGCTCCAAATCATATGCTTCGAGCTACTCAGCCTCTGAGCCAAACCTCCCGAGGTGCTCGAACATCGCTGCAAAATGACTCAAAATCAAGGTTCTTCCCGAACCGACGACGGGTCAGGCAAAAATTACTTCAAAAGTCCTTAACGAGGGGAAAATAAAGCCAATAAAAGGTCGCTTCGACCCAAAGAGTAAGAGCCATTGTCGCCAGCCCGCATAAAAGGCCGCATCGGCCCAAAGCGTAAGAGCCATTGTCGCTAGCTCACACAAATCTGATAACTTGAGGGTTGATTGAGTGATGTTTTATACATCAATACCACACAGGGGGGGGGGGGTGATTTGTGTGGTACCCAATTTTTCGCTCTAGAAGAACCTGGTTCTTCTAGGTGTACTAACTCTACTATTTGCGGAATAATAAGTACATAAAATAAGGAACACAGAGATTTTTACGTGGAGAACACCCGGCTCAAAAGGTGAAAAAACCACGACCTACTACTCAGTAGGATTTTCCCAAACTTCCACTAAAATCACTGAGCCATAATAGCATTTACAAAACTCTTGTAAACCTAAGGATTAACTCTAATCCCGTTGTGGCAACCAACCTCTAACTGCTGCGACAACTTCAAGTTAACTCTAACTTGAATACTCAAAATACCTATTACAATTGCTTCTAGATAAAGCTGAAAGGTACAATATGAAAATACCTACTACAATTGAACTAGAAATAAAGAAAGACACATAAAACTCTTTATGGAGCTGGTTCTTCAATCTGGTTCATGTAGCTTGAGGTTTGCACACTTAAATCACAACGAACTTCTTGCAAAAAGCCTTGCTATTTTGCTCTCAATTCACGTTTAACTTCAGCATTTTTGTGCAACACTGTAATGTGAGAACATCCTGCAATTTATAGAGTTAGTAGATGAAGAAATAACTAGAGTTCTGATGCAACTCTTCCTTGGTGGAAGAGTTCTAGTTGATTTCAACTTCTAACTCCTTCCTTATCTTGAATTGTGTTCTCTTTGATTAAGGACTCCTTCTCCTTATCAATTATGCTACCTTTTCGATCAGGAGATATTAAATACACCAAGTTAAGCTTATCTCCTTCACGTGCAACCCACATGCTCAAATCTGCCCGTTTTGTGCACTTGAGTGATGGACCTGGTTCATCATGAGTTCCTTTGTCAGTCTTCAAAACAAACCTTTACTGGGCCAACAAATTCCCCCTTTTTGATGATGACAAACTTTGTGCTTTTCATAAGAACTCAACATCAACACAATGTTAGAAACATTTTTCCTTTTTATCACTTATCATCAAGGACCAGGTACATTAGGTTATAAACATCACTGTTCAAAGTGCAAACATCACTTGTTTAAAGCACAACCTTTTCCCCCCTTTTGGCATCATCGAAAAGTTGCATAAAAAAATATGAGATAACCAGATTTTAAAGCTTACTCATGGCCACTAGGGCTACTTCAAATGCAAACATGGATTAATCATCATAGATCAAGCTAAGAATTTTAACCATCAAAGAAATATAAACAAACAGTTAGAGCAAAAGGCAGTGAATTTCATTGATGATTGATAAGATTCTACCACAGAGCATAAGAAGAAATAAAAATATTGAAAACATGAGCAAAAGAAACAAAAAGTCCCGAATTGGATCACTGGTTGATCTACACTAGGCTAGGATTTAAGGCTTGGAAGAGGTAGGCGCTGGGTTATTTTCTTGGAGAAGTTTCAGCATGTCTTGAAGAATTCTATCATTCTTTTCCTTTTCCCTTGCAAGTTCAGCTCTGAGAACATCTCTCTCAGATTGTACCTTAACCAATCGTGTCTTCAACCTTGCTATCTCAGCATCATTTGCCTCACTCTCCTGTAATAGAGCTCTGAACTTGCCATTGATAGGTGTCCTTTTAGATGAGTCAGGTTCATTAGGAATGACATTGACTTCATAATCGCAAGCAAGCAGAGTATTAACCCCGAAATGATCCTTGCTTGTACTAACCTCCCACTTCTTCATAGGTACCTTAAAATGTGCAAGCACAGTTGTTAGAATGAAACCATAGGGAATGGCATGAGTTTTGGTGCCAGTGATAACTCTATCAGTAGGTCCGCGAGGGTTTCCTGTTTAGATGGAACAGGTTCATCTATATTTTTCCCACGTTGAACCAACCCCTCAGCAGCTTCGCTAGACCCACTTCCCCCTATTTTGCTCACACTCTCTTCTATTTCAGTAAATTCCTCTCCCCAAACAACCTTTGCACTAGTTGCTTTTTTTAGACCAACAGGAGTGGGTGAAGAATCAACCACTCTTGTACCCTTTCCCCTCACAGTACTCCTAGCACCCTTGCTATCCTTTTATTTCTCTTTTTATTTTTACCACCAACTTCTCCAGATTCTTTAGTCTCAACACCTGCTATAGATCCTACCAGCACAAATCTATTCTCCAAATTTGCAACAACTTTAGAAATTATCTCAGGAGTAACTTTAGAATCAGAAGATACCTGTTCAGTTTCGGAAGACCTACTTTCTTCCCCCTTAGTAGCAGACTTAAATGAATCTTCAAATTTCTAGGATTCTTCTTCCCTACCTGCTTTCAATTGCTTGTTTATTTTCTTGATCTGCTCTCCTTCAGCGACAATCTTACGAGCCATCATCTTTACTCTACTTTTCTTAGAGATTGGTGTTGTAAAAGGTGTGGAAGTGGTTTCCTGTGGTGGTGATAAAGGATTTTCAGAGGTGTTCGACATATCTGGGCTAGGGTATGGAAGAGAAGAGAATTAGATTGTGTTTGGAAGATGAAAGAAGAATGAGAATTTTTGACGGCTTAAGAGAGATGAAGTAAGGAATACACTAAAGCTAATCAATATACAAGGGAATAATTGATGAGGTAACTATAGCTTTTCAGACTCTTCGAAGTTTAATTAAACTGAAATTCAGTTTTGAAGAGACGTTGGAGTGTATCCCTAGAATCTAGACACTTCCATTCGGTTGAGACTCTTTTGAATGGGACTGGTTCACTTGTAACGGATAAGTCCAAAAGGAGTTTGGTATTTGGTAGGACTCTGCTCATGATCCAAATATAGTTATTTCAAATTATGCAGAGTGTAGAAAACATAACGTATTATCTTGATGAACCAGGTTCTTCACTGATCATTCTCTTGTGTGAGTCTAAATTTGCCAAAATAGAGAAAATATTATTAGAGATTAATGAGTCATTTTAACACATGGCACAAGAGTATACTATGGAAAGTATGAGACTGAGCAAGATTTAATCTAATTATACACAATTTACAGACTTTCTAACCAAAATTTTTTTCATTCATTTTTTTCCGTTTAACCTTGAACTGGTCCTTTTAGGTGATCTTAATCATCCCTAATTCCAACCTGTTCCTCTCAAAGTGATCTCTACTTAAGGCTTTTGTGAAGATGTCAGCAATTTGCTTGTCAGTAGCACAAAACTCCACAGTGATCAAGCCTTTCTCATAGTTGTCCCTAAAAAAATGGTGTCTAACATCTATGTGCTTAGTTCTCTTATGATGAACCGGATTCTTAGTCATACTAATAGAACTAGTGTTATCACAGAAAATAGGAATGCAACCAACTTCAATGCCAAAATCTATCAGCTATTGTTTGATCCATAGCAATTGAGCACAATCATGAAGCAGCAACAACATACTCAGCATCAGCAGTAGATAAGGCCACTGAATTTTGCTTTTTAGTAGCCCATGACACAAGACATGAACAAGGAAGTGTGCCATACTTGAGGTGCTCTTCCAATCCACTAGGAAACCTGCATAATCAGCATCAACATATCCCACTAGGTTAAAATTACTACCTTTTGGATACCAAAGGCAAAGGTTAGTGGTGCCTTTCAAGTATCTCAATATTCTCTTTACATTAGTCAAGTGGGACTCCTTTGATTTTGCCTGAAATCGAGCACAAAGACCTACACTGCACACAATGTCAGGTCTGCTAGTAGTGAGATATAAAAGAGAACCAATCATATCCCTATACAACTTCTGATCAACAGATGAACCAGGTTCATTTATATCCAATTTCGTGGATGTTGCAATAGGAGTGTCTATTTCTTTGGATGTTCCTTCCTGGTTTTGTTACTGAGGAATAGGTTCATGGACAGGTTCCCTCGAGGTTAGAGGATTAGTTCTTCTCTAGTCAGTTCCCCCTGTCATGTTGCCTGGGTGGAGGGACCTGTTCCATCACATGTTCCTTCCAGTGATGCATCTTCAAGCTGGACTGTGGTTTCACCATTTGAATTTCTTATCAGCCCAATTTCTTCGTTATCATGTTCCTGCCTCTCAGAAAGAATGTTAGTTTTAAAAAAATAACATATACATTTTTTCTACACACATAGTTCTTTATTGTATATCTTATATGCTTTACTATGTGAAGAATATCCCAAGATACTCCCTCATCACTTCTGGGATCATACTTACCTAGGGAGTCTTTGCCATTATTGTGCACAAAGCACTTTTATCTAAATGCCCTAAGATGGGATATATTTAGCTTTCTCCCTTTAAGCGACTCATAGGGAATCTTCTTAACAAGAGGTCTAGTCATGCAAATATTTATGGTGTAGCATGCAAAAATTCAGCAAACTTAGCATTTTCAAATTCAGTTCCATGATCAGACCTAATTGATGCAAGTTGATTACCTAGTTGTTTCTGAGTTTTTCTAACAAAAGAAGTAAACATGTCAAATGCTTCATCTTTAGATGTTAAAAACAATGTCCAAGTAAACCTAGAGTAATCATCAACAAGCACCATCACATATCTTTTACCACCTGTCGACGCCCCATTTTTCTCGCAAAATCGGGTTTACGATATTTGGGAGGACAACTATATTCCCTTTTGGGATTTGGGTTTTTTGGAATTGAAATTGAAGATTCGCCACCTAATGATTAAGTGCATTAGGACACTAAAGGTTTTTGAGTTGGAAAACCAGAGTTCGGGTAAGGGCTAGAAATTATCTCGAGGGGAAGGTGTTAGGCACCCCTCAAGATCCACTAGTGTGGTTCCCGGCCATGTTATATTGTGACTTAAATGCAAACAACAAGTAGGCAAGCAAGAATTACAAATACAAGGGGGGTTTTCACATAATGGTTGCAAGAGATTAAAGAAGATAAAGACTGAGTTTTTAACAGAGGAAGCAATTTTAAAATCTTGAACAAAAGAGGAAATTTTCATATAGTTGTAGCAAGTTAAAAGCAGTTTAAAAAAAAACTAAAGTTTGGCAAAAAAAGTAGTTGAAATTCGAAAAAAAAAACGTATAAATAAGGGAAGGGGTCCTAGGTTTATACATAATATGGATCACTCCACACAACACCCGGTAACCGTTTATACACGTGGTGTTATCGCGTGGTCATCATATCCATATCTACCCTTTCCCACCCTGTTAAGGTATTAAACGCGGAATGGTCTCGTTTTACTTATTGCATGCTATTACCCGTCCCATCCTATCAGTCCCGGAGGCACTTAGGACTACTAGTCCTACAAGGTGGTATATTTGGCCGATTGGTTTCAAAGGATAAAATCTAAGGCAACATAAAAAACACATACTGCATGTTGGGGGAAGCATGTAAACATATAAAAGCTCATGTATACCTCCTCAAACAAAACACATAAGTTGCATGACTTAAACATAATTAAGGTCTCAAAAGATAGGGACTTTTACAGCAGTTTAGACTTGGTTTTAAAAAAATAAAGTAAGAACAGTAATAACACGACTCCGGGCAGAGGTTGGGAATCCAGTGATGGAAATCAGAAACTTAGTGAGAGTAAGATGGATGGATCATTTCAAAATCGTTTTCAGCAGAGTTTTGTTTTAAGAAAGAAAACTGAGTGAGCTTCAGAAAATCAAAACAAGAATAGGAAAGGCAAAGTTGAAATTAAAAGAAGTTGGTTGGTTTTGGGTTAATAGCAACACAATTAATCAGTTATTATCGGGCCTAAAGTTTGCCTAGGCGTCGTTGTACATTGTATGACTATTTTAGAGAATGAACATACATATTTCGATTCTGATTTATAAAGGTACGCGTTATAAAGTATTTGCAGAAAATGTTTCAAACCACTTAGCCATGTTTTAACAAAGCTATTAGACAAACGTGAATTAACTACAGCAACTCGAACGAGTGAGAAGTCCTAAGGACAGGATATCTAATGCACATAGAAGTACCTAAATCATGGTTTCTAACATGCCAATGCAGTAATGACAAATTATTTAGCTTGTTGTTAATTATTTGCTAGTTATTAACTGATCGTGATTACAAGAGAGTGTGATGACAGGCTGAAAGTAAAGAACCTAAAGCAGGATCTCTAATGAATGAGATGCATGGCCTATACAGGTTATCTATTGCGCAGATAAGTAAATAAAATCCTACAAGCATGTTTTCTACCCATTATTTCTACTAAGCATGCATAACCCTCCCCCATATTCACTATTCAACCCCAATCGTTTGTTTACAAATTATTACAAACCAGTATCATCTGAATTACAGTAAATAAGAACAAAAATAAGAAGTTATTCTATAGGGAGCCTTCAATCAGGCCCAGTCTTCCAACCTCAACCCCTTCGAGTTAACAGCCTTTGCCATGGTCTAGGTGCGGCAAAGCTCCCTAGGGCCCTATTGGGTCCCTGGCCAATACCAGCACCTAACCATTTAAAAGAAAATGCAGGACATGTGCAGTGTGGAATACCAGCCTTGTGTGTCAAAGTTCAGTGAGTACTCAGAGGTACTCAAAGCAATGCTCACACGAAGGGGGCAGAACCTATTTTCTAAGAGTAGTGTAAAGTGCAGGAAGAAGAGTTTTCGAAAATAAGGGGGTTTGTTTTAAAAGAAAACAGCAGAACCATAGTCCAACAGTACATGATTGCATACAAGGATCATGGGGAAAGGGGAACAGATAGATCACACAATGCTGAAGGGGATACAGGTTTAATGAACATGACTACACAGAATCAAGGGATTCAGGGGAACCTGAAGTAGTAAAATTTAGGCATGCTAATGTATAACAACAGGACATAGGCATAGCAAGGAATAGACAAAGTCAGACTTAGCATGTAAATCAGAAGACATGGTGAAGTATTAGAGCAAAGAATCAATTACACATTGAGCAGGAGAAGCATAAGTAGAAGAAAATCACAAAGATAATGAACTGAAACAAAAATAAACACATTGGTGTGAGACTTGAAAATTAATTGGGACATACCAGTAAAAGAGCAAAAGCAGGATGCAAAGACAAGGTAGTAACACTATATTTGCCTTGGCTTTCAGCCGGCTAATAATAAGCAGGAGCAGAGAATAGCAATAGAACAAAGAGCAAGAGAGAATGCAGATTTTAAAGTATTCAGTGTGTGTAAGCCAGGAAGACTTGTCGTGTGTGCTATGTAAAGACTTAGGGTATTTATAGTTGAAAGTAGGTGGTAAAAATAAGGTAAAAAATCACAGAAATATGTCAATTGAAGAACTCGGAATCAATTGATTGAAGAATCAAGGAAGTACTCCCATTAATTAAGGGGATCAAAAAGATTCAGCACCATACAAGGCAAGTATAAAAATCAGGGCAGGGTTAAATAAGGAATGAGTCAAGGTTCAGTATGCATATAGTAAATTACAATTAAGGAAAGGCTAGGTAGAATAGAGTACCATAGCAAATAAGGTAACAAAGATCAGTTAATTTAAAACAGGTGAATAGAATGCTAGGGTCTTGAAGGAAAGTTTTTGAATTACCAATCAATCAAAGAAAATCAGAATCAATCATGCGAAGTCATGATTCTGCATTCTCAACGTATAAATAGAGGTGAATGAACAAGAGTAACAAACAAAATCAGCCATATAGACATAAGGGGGACAAGAGATGAACAAACACAACCATCCAGAGATAGTGGAAATAGGTTAGGATTCAACAAGGCATATTCGAAGCATGGTGACCATGAGACATTAACAAGAATCAAGTAAATAGGCTAGCAGACAGACCCAAAGTAAGGGAAATCAGGCTATCACACATAATCAAACGAAGAAACATGCTAACACATAGAGACAAGGCAAAGGAAATTAGGCTAACACATATAATCGAAGCAAAGAAGCATGCTAACACACATAATCAAACGAAGAAACATTTTTAGAAAATTAGGGTTTTTAGCAGAGTCAAACTAATGAACAGTAAGAGCATAGAAATCGGTCAGAATAAACAAGGAAAAGGTTTTAATCATAAAGAAAATTGGTCGAAATATGCGTAGAAGAAATCTAAGAAACCCTAAATTTTCAAAGAAAGTAGAGAATCTTTTAGAAGAAACTCGATAATAAGCATAACATAGAGAAAAACATGAAAATAGCATGAAAATAACACTGTTTTGAGAGATTCAGGAGAGGGTTAGGGTTTCAAAAAGGGGAAACCCTAATAGAAGTTGAGAGAACCTGTTAACACTTCAGAGATAGAATTCACAGGTAGCATAACNTCTAATCCTTGATTCCATCCTCCATGAGCCTAATCCTTGCCTCCTACTTGCATGAGTCTAATCCCTGACTCCCTATTTGCATGAGTCTAATTCTTGACTCCATGAGGCTAATCCCTGGCTCCTATTTGCATGAGGCTAATCCCTGCCTCCATACTTGCATGAGGCTGATCCTTGCCTCCCCGTCTGCATGGAACCAAACATTGTCCCTCCTTGCACAAATATTACTCTATTTTTAGTACTATTTATTTGCTTTTCGATCGGGCCATGCTCTGCCCTCCATTTCACAAGACTAAGCCTTGTCTTGTTAACATCATACTATTGCATATCATGGGCTGAAATATCACCAACCTATCCAAAGGCGTCATAGTCTAAAGACATCATCGTCATAGCCGGAAGACACCATGCCATGGCCTGAGGATCCCTCAAATTTGCATATCATTATTCAAAGGCATCATGGTTCGGAGGATTAATTATTTAATTACCAAAAAAATACCATGCATTGCATTTAGGTTTGTTTTTAAAATTTTAGGATTAATTATTTAATTATTTGTTTTATTAAAATAAAAATCACAAAAATGGTCCATTTTTACATTTTTTCTTTTTTATTATTGATTTTAATTTAGGATTAAATGATTTTTATAATTTTTGTAATTAGGTAACTAGTTTAATTCCACATTTTAGATTAATTTAGGATTTTTCTTTAATTAAAAAAATGTAATAAACAGGGGAATTGAAAAAGAGCTTTAATTTCTGAATAGGGCCTATTGAAGCCAAAAATTAGCCCAAAAATTACCCAAATCCGCCCAAAAAACCCGAGCTCAAATCTTTTACCTGGTCCAATTCCCGTAACTAAACCAAACGACGCCGTTTGGTAACGCCCAATCTCAGCCTTTGATCTTTTTAATCGGACGGCTGGGAACTAACCCTTCCCCTCCCTTATAACTGCCCGAACGGACCCCCTAAACCCTCAAGACCTCATTCATTCTCTTTTCTCTCCCACTCTAACTAACCCTAGCCGCCCTAGGATTCCATCGCCGGCTCCGCCGCCGACCACCCGCCGGAAATCACCCGCGGCGACGCCGGTACTCCAATCCACCCCAAATTAACACCCCATGATCTCCTCCCCTTCTCCTTTCGTAATCCACGAATCTTTTCCCCAAAATCCCTACCCAAATCCTCAAATCTTGGATCTAAAATCAGGCTCTAAACCCTAGTTTGTCCAAACTAACCAAAACTCACCATATACACTCCTCACCTCACCCTCTTCATCATTCCACCACCAATCTGACCCAAAACCCCACCGAATTTCCCCAAATCTAGATCTATAACCACAAACAAGAAAAACCCTAGCCCGTCCGTCCTTTGACTTTTCCTAGAAGCTTTTCAAGACTCGATTTGGTCGAAACCTACGCTAATTGATTGTTCTCAGCGAGAACGCTTGATTAGCTTTAGTTTTGGTCTATTTCGAAGAATTTTGCGTCGCCAGGGTCCTCTCAAGCCAGTCGTCCTTGTTGAGCGTGTTAGGTATCCCCGTTATCTTTTTTTCCCCTCTTTCTTTTTTCTGTATTTTCATGTTTTCCTCTGTCTAATTAGCATGTGTTTAGCCATTGTGTTTCTAATTAAGGCCATTTGACTAATCAATGCTAGTTAGAATCCATATGGTTAAGTTTTGCTTTTAAATGCCTTTCAAGACTGTTTGTTTGAATTAATAACCTAATTAGT
>NC_031995.1:51796300-51828101 GCF_001879085.1 Nicotiana attenuata
GGGTATGGCCAAATTGGCTAAAATAATCGAAATAAAAGGTTGTTTGTTTAAATAGCCAATTTTCCATCTTTTATTATTTTATCAAAATAGTAAAAAAATGATTTTAAAAAACAATATTAAAGGTACTGAACTAATTAATAACATAATAATATATTAATGTAAAATACTAAAAGTGATTTTACAATACAAAATGCTGTTAATTGTAAAGTAGGCTATAATTGCAATTATATGCAATTTAGCTTAAAAATACCAAACAAATGTATAAAAATATGAAAAAATTACCTTAATTATATCTTATTGTAAAATAAAGAATGAAATAAATTATTCACCAAAAATGCCAGTTTGGGAATAATTATCGAATTCTGTAGTATTAAAATAAACAATAAATTGATTTTAAAAAATCTTTAAAAATAAAAGAAAAATACCAAAACTTCTGGGGCCTTATATATTGCATTTACATGCTATTTTGAGAATATTTTGAGTATAAAAAATATGTAGGAAAAAATTGGTATCAACACTACCACTGCTTAATGTTCTCATTGGACCACAGAGATCCAATGGACCAGTTCCATCGTCTGGTGGTGCTTACCATGTTCTTGCATTTAAAAGAGGATCTTACCTGCTTCCCCCTTGCACAAGCCTCACAAACTTTGTCTTCCTTGAACTTAATGTTAGGCAGCCCTATCACCAGATCCTTGGAGACTAATTTGTTGAGTTGACTCAGACTTGCATGTCCAAGTCTCTTGTGCCAAAGGAGGGATCATTGTCCAACACACTTAAGCAAGTGAGTTCATTTTCTGAAAGTGTGGACAAATCTACAATGTATGTATTGTTTACACTCCTTTTCCCTGCAAAACAATCTTGTTAGTGGTAAGATTAATCACAAAATATTTGGTAAAGGTGAATGCTACCGAGTTACCCTTATCACCAAATTGTGATACACTGATTAGGCTATATTTTAGGTCATCTATCAAGTAGACATTCTTAATAGAGTGAGAATCAGTCTTACCTACCTTTCTATCCCCAATTATCTCACCTTTCTTCCCATTTTCAAAGGATACATTACCTCCTTTGAAGTCCTCAAGTGAAAGGAACTGGTTCTTGCTTCATGTCATATGCGTTGAATAGCCACTATCCATGTACCATATTTGGCTGCACCCTTTCACTTGGACCCGCAAAAGGAAATCAGGGTTTAGTCTTAGGAACCCAAACTAGTTTGGGTCCCTTTCTGTAGGCAAAAGGGTGAATCAGATTCTTTTTAGCCCAACTTGGCAGCCTATTTTTCCCTTGAACAAATTCTTTATTCTTTTGACTAGCCTTTTCTTTTGCAATACATTCACTTTTATAGTGACCAGTTTTACCACAGTGTGTGCAAATTTTGTTCTCAGGAAGTGTAAGGTACTTGCTTTTGGGATCCCACTTAGGTGTAGGGGTCTCGTAGCCAAGTCCTCTCTTGTTGCTACTATGGTGTTCATGTAGCCATGAAAGTGCATCGGAGGACCTAATCCATTTACAAGTTCTGTCTAGCTCGTGCTTAACCTTGTTTAGATCCTCCTTAAGGACTCTTATCTGCTCATCTCTTTTGTACAACTCATCTTTTATTTTTCCTACATTTTCTTCTAAAGTGAGTTGTGTGTGATCAACTTTCTTTTTACCAGTTCCTAATTTCAATTTTAGATTTTCAGATCTAAGCTCTAGGACAGTGGTGTCAAGTTCATGAACCTGGTTCTTTAATTCAGCATTTTTACATTCACTTTCACTAGCCCTAAGTTCCAGATTTTTGCACTTAGCTTTCAAAATCACACACTCCTTAGACAACTGTTTCTTTTCATTATTTAGATCCTCAGATTCATCAATGAAATCCAGGAGATAACTCAGATAGCCTTTCTTTAGACAAAAATTTAATCTTGTCTTTGAGATGAATTACACTTACCTCAGATTCCTCATCGGATTCTCTAATTGCCATAAGTGCTTGTTCATCTGTATCTTCACCTTCTGAGTCCTCATCTGAGCTTTCTCCCCAGGAAGCAACCATAGCCTTTGTTGATCCTTTGTTCTTCTTGGGTTGAACCTGTTCCTTCTTCCTGTTCCTTCGTTCAGCTCTTTCCTTCTTCCATTCAATTTCCCATTGAGGGCAGTTTTTGATGTGGTGATCAGTCTTCCCACACTTGTAACACCCCTCATTGGTTTGTTTTTTAGGAACCTTTGGTTTGCTGTAGCTTCCACATCTTGAAGGACCCTTTCCTCTCATTAGATACTTCTTGAAGTCCTTTGTGATCATGGTCATTTCATCCTTCTCTAGATCAGCATCTTCAGTGATTCTGAATGCCACGCTCATTTCCTTCTTAGGTGCATCCATCTTCATGGTTTGCCTTCTAAGTTCATAGGCAGTGAGATTTCCAATTAGCTCATCCAACATAAGAGTAGCAATGTTCTTTGATTCCTGAATAGCTATGATTTTGCTTTCCCAAGAGACTGGCAGAACCCTTGTCAAAATCTTCTCAACTTTGTCTTCTTCAAGAATAACCCTTCCAAGAGATTTAAGTTCATTTGTTAGTGTTGTGAACCTTGTGTACATCTCCTGGATGGTTTCTCCTTCCTTCATGGTGAAATTCTCATATTGAGAATATAGCAGTGTTCCTCTTGATCTCTTTACTTGAGGAGTTCCTTCATGAGCCACTTGTAAAGTGTCCCATATCTCCTTAGCAGTGGTGCAGCTTTTAATCCTGTTGTACTCGTCTGGTCCTAGTCCACACACAAGCCATTTCTTGGCCTTGGCATTCTTTTCCCATTTCTTCAAATCTTCAGCAGTAAAGTCAACTCTTGTCTTTGGCACGTCCACTCCTTCAGCATTCTTCTTTGTAGTAGCCAGGGGACCATCAGTGACTATGTCCCAGAGTTCATATATAGTCTTCTCCTATGATGTGATCTCTCATCCTGTTCTTCCACCAAGAATAGTACTAACCATTGAAGAGTGGAGGCCTAGCATTGGATTGCCCTTCCTAGTTCCCAGGTGGTGCACTCATGTTGATCTTTTACTAAGGTGTTAGCCTCTTCAAGGATTACCTGCTCTGATACCAATTGATGTTTTATACGTTAATACCACACAAGAGGGGGGGGGGTGATTTGTGTGGCACCCAATTTTTTGCTCTAGAAGAACCTGGTTCTTCTAGGTGTACTAGCTCTACTGTTTGCGGAATAGTAAGTACATAAAATAAGGAACACAGAGATTTTTACGTGGAAAACACCCGGCTCAAAAGGTGAAAAAACCACGACCTACTACTCAGTAGGATTTTCCCAAACTTCCACTAAAATCACTAAGCCATAACAGCATTTACAAAACTCTTGTAAACCTAAGGATTAACTCTAATCCCGTTGTGGCAACCAGCCTCTAACTGCTGCGACAACTTCAAGTTAACTCTAACTTGAATACTTAAAATACCTATTACAATTGCTTCTAGATAAAGCTGAAAGGTACAATATGAAAATACCTACTACAATTAAACTAGAAATAAAGAAGACACATAAAACTCTTTATGGAGCTGGTTCTTCAATCTGGTTCATGTAGCTTGAGGTTTGCACACTTGAATCACACACGAACTGCTTGCAAAAAGCCTTGCTATTTTGCTCTCAATTCACGTTTAACTTCAATGTTTTTGTGCAACACTGTAATGTGAGAACATCCCGCAATTTATAGAGTTAGTAGATGAAGAAATAACTAGAGTTCTGATGCAACTCTTCCTTGGTGGAAGAGTTCTAGTTGATTTCAACTTCTAACTCTTTCCCTATCTTGAATTGTGTTCTCTTTGATTAAGGACTCCTTCTCCTTATCAATTATGCTACCTTTTCAATCAGGAGATATTAAATACACCAAGTTAAGCTTATCTCCTTCACGTGCAACCGACATGCTCGAATCTGCCTGTTTTTGTGCACCTGAGTGATGGACCTGGTTCATCATGAGTTCCTTTGTCAGTCTTCAAAATAAACCTTTACTTAGGCCAACATTGAGCTCGATTTGAAACCCGACTCGAAGACTGAACCCAAAATAGTTAACTACATATGCCTCAGGGCAAAGCGTAAGAGCCATTGTCGCTAGCCTAATGAGCCTCCGGGCCACGCGCATAAAAGATCGCTTCGATCAAAGGCGTAAGAGCCATTGTTGCCAGCCCACGCAAATATAAAAGCTTGAGGGAAAAATGGGCTCGAGTCGAAATTCGACTCGGGGACTAAACCCAAAATAGTTGAGCAAAAGCATAAGAGCTCAAACGCCAGCTTATACTAAAGGTCGCATCGACCGAGCGCGCAAGAGCCCCCGGGCCAGCCTAATGAGCCCTAGGGCCATATCACGAATCTAAGGATTCTCACCGACTCTGAGACAAGTTCACCTGGCCAAATTTGAGACTGAAAGGGGCACAGAAGAAGTAAAGCCACAAGGTTTTCTTTTATACACATGCGCGAAAAAACACATTCTCCATCTACAAACATGCTCTGAAAATGTTACCTACAAAATGGCAATATCTACGCCCTACCCCTGGGAGCTACGGCCTACTGGCCTCATCTTCACTCTCTTCGGTGTCAAACAGGAGTAACCGAGCATCACGCTCGTCCGTCCTCGCTCGTGCCAACTCTTCTGAGAGGACAAAACCCCTAGCACCGATCTCCTCGAGAATCTTCCTTTGAGACTTGCGACGAGCATATTCTTTGATCCTCTCTTCGCGATTGAGGATCCTTCTCAACTCAACTTGAACATCAGTAGCGCCCTTTAAATAAATCGCCATCTCTTGATCAGCCTTAGTTTGGCTCAGTACTGCTCCGATCCGAGCATCAACGATCTCATCCCTAACCTTCGAAAGCTCAGATTCGAGCTTCGTGATCATACCTGCTTGTACTAAAGCATTATCACGACATAAGCGGAGTTGAACCTCAAAGGCAGGAACTTTAGCCAAGGCACCTTTCTCCTATAAAGCCTGAACCTCCGCCCGAGCTCTTAACTCGTCACAGTCTTTCTTGACTCGGTCGGCTTCATCCCAAAGACATTCCAGGGCTTTTGTCTTTTTCTGTAACTGGGATAGATGAAGTGTTAGCCTCAGAAGCTAAAAGGCGGAACGCATACTCACCCGGGACGGAAAATTACCTGCTCCATCAAATAGCTTTCGTAATTCGAGCTCCGGCACGCCTCATATCGCAAGTAGGCCAACTCGACATCCTTTTCCTTGCAAAGGAGCCTAAGGGACCTATTCCCATCCAGAGCTTTTCGGAGCCTGCTTCCATGATGGAGCAACTCAGACCTAAGCTTGTCAAAGGCCTGCGATAGAAAACTCGATAAGGAAAGGAAGACGCGGGATTCAAAACGCCTATGTCGAAACTCACCGCAAAGTGAATCCGTCGGACTTCCTCGAAGGCCGAGCGCACATCTGTTAATCTAGCTCCCTCAGCCCTGGAAGAATTGACTCCGATCGAGGCACGGTTGCTCGGAGAAACCACCTTTCCAGAATCAGGAATTACGGGCGCGACAGGCTCAGATGATGTTTCCATCCTGAAGTCCCGGCCCCGTTTCGCCTTACTTTGAGCGCCATCGCCCTGCTAATGCATATCCCGCTTATTATTACCATTTTTAGCCCGGGAGCTGGCAACCCCTCCCTTTCTCCAGAGGAGCACGGCCTCGCCTCAGAAGGCTCTCCGATGCCTACGGCAGCAAGATTAATACACAGAAAGAAAAAATGTCTCTCCAAATGAATGAAGGGAAAGGAAAAAGTAGTACAAACACACAGCGCGATGTTTTGCTTCCCATCTGCCCGAGACGAAGCTCGCCACTTGTGCTCCTCGCAAGTCGAGTGGGTCGCCAACTCCCGAACCCAACCAGGCAGATTAGGAACGTCGCCCGACGCCCATGAAACCGCTATAGAAGGGGGAAAAAACACGGTTACAAGACTGGCCTTCGCCGTAAACAAATTTGAGAAGGCACGGGATGTGCCACTTACGTGTATAGTTCCATTCCTCGGGGAATGGCATAAGTTCCACAGGGATAACGTCAGCAGTCCAGACTCAGACAAATCGACTCATCCATTCTCGATCCACATCCTCCTCATCATCGATGACGAAGGGCGTCCGACATCGCAAAGTTAAAAAGCCCCGATAATGAAAGGGACGGTACAACCTGATGAGATGACTGAGTGTGAAGTGAAGCCCTGCCTTCTCCGCAAAAAATCTCATCATCAACATTATCCGCCAAGATGACGGGTGGATCTGCGCCAAGGTAACCCGATACTTCAAACAGAAATCTTGCACAACCCTATCAAGGGGGGCCCGTGTGAAGGGATATGTGTACACGTTCAAGAATCCATCAACACGATCCGTGATGCCCTCATCCGGGGAAAGTGTCTGTAACACTACTTTCTCCCCCCAGACGTAGTCTCTACTCACTAACTCAAGTTGCTCCTCTCCTATCAAAGAACTAATCTTTAAGGTCAACTCACGTCGATCCTGAGCATCGGGAGCGGACTCTCCCCTCTCTGCAGGACAGACCCCGATGTAGCAGTCATGGCCATAGCGAGACTAGAGAACTGAAGCAGGAACCTGTGCAAACACTTTAACGCTGAGGTAATGAAGGGCTCAACACTAAAACGGGAGGATAACTATCCAAAATAGTGGGATCTCTAAAGAAACGACAGCGACCCGCCTGCCCAAGAAGCCAATGACATCATTGCCAGTCCCGAGGTGGTACCCAACCTCGAGGAATCCATCGAAGAAAGAAGTTAGGATCTAAGAAGCCAACGACATCATCTCCAGTCCCGAGGTGGTACCCGACCTCGAGGACCTCCATTGAAGAAAGAAGTTAGGCTCTAAGAAGCCAACGACATCATTGCCAGTCCCGAGGTGATATCCGACCTCGAGGACCTCCATCAACAAAGGAGTTAGGTTCCAGGAAGCCAATGACATTGTAACAAGTCTCGAGGTAGTACCCGACCTCGGGGACTTTTGCCAAAAGGGAATCAGGCCCCAAGGAAATAAGCATTTAAGCTCCACCCGTATGGGCTCGGCCCCGGGATACCATCCGAGCTTGGACAAACCCTCCCCCAGGATCTATCTACAGCACCTCGAGGCTATCTACTCTAAGTGCAATGCAAGTTTCCAAGAGTTCCGGATTTGTACGAACCTCCATTCGGGGACTGCCCTCAAAAGCTCAAAGACAGTCCCTGTCCATGGGCCTCCGAGCAAATTTTTCCTCAAAGGTTACCATGGAGCCTAAGTGGTAACTCACGATTTTAAGGCTCGAAGCGTTACGTTTATTCGACTCGAAGTGAGGGATCCGAAGACCCGGGCTTATCAGCCCGATCCAGGCTCGATATTGGCACCGACCGGCAGAGCCATACATTCAGAATCTTCATAAACATAAATAAAAGGGAACACAGCAAGCGTCAAAGACAGAATTGAAGAAGCATCTTTGTATTCATAAACTTCCAATTACAAAAACCCACGAGGGGTCCATACATACGATTACAAAAACTCACAAAGGATCCTTACACAGAAACAAAGAAGCAAAAGGGTATACATATAGTAAAAGCCTAGAAGCCTAATCTACTCTCGAAGGTTCATCTCTGGTAGCAGTGTCTCCGAGTGCCACCTCCTCGAACATGCATCCTCGATCGTGATACCTTCAACTGCCACCTCTTCTAGGTTCCCATCTCGATCCCATGGAATAATATCTCCGAGGGAGAAGATGAAGAAGAGGAAAGGGGGAAAATAAAGAAGAGGAAGGTGATGCAGAAGAGGCAGAAAAAAGAGACATAGCCCGCCGAAGCCAAAGGTTGAAGATTCGGCGGGCATCAACCCTACTTGCACGGTCGCTCTGAGTCCATATTCCGGGACATCGTGTCGTGCAAGATCAGCGCCGGTTGTGCCATTTTATCCCTTGGGAAAAAACCCGAGGGATGAAGTGCCACCCTAGGCCAGGGTAGGATAGTGAGCAGCGGTGTACAGTCCGAACACTCTCCCGAGCAGCGGTGTGGAGTCCAAACGACTTTCTAAGTCGGAAGAAGCCAGCCCTCCACATATCATCACCTCGAGCCAACAACGACAACACTAATAGTTGTAACAACAACAACAACAGTGACAGGACAGTGTAATTTCATTCAACAAGGGAAAGCTCAAGCAGAAGGCCATCATGCAGCTGATAAAAATGCTGCCATACGACCTTAAGGCCATGAATCCCAAACATGGTGGTTAACAATGGAGGAAAATAGTAAGGAGAAAACAATGGATAGATGTTGAAAGACACTTGAGTAAGAAAATAGCACCAGAAAGCCCCCATTTATAGAGGGAGATAGTATAGCCAGCGACACCATCAATGCCTTTGAAAGACGAATCGGCAGGCGCAATCAATGCGCCATTGAAAAATGAGTCGATGGCGATATTATGGCTTTGGAGAATAGGAATCGGCAGTGCATTGAATGACACCTAAAAGACAAGTCCATGGGGATGCCTCGATTGTCGTAACAATTATCATCATAAGTATGATGTCGCCAACGCGACGTCATTACGGGAAGTTCGAAGAATCGAATTCCAAGATCATTTCTTATCGTACCTTTCTAAGAAATGCGAGGACTATCTGTATACGGCAAAATTGCAGGGTCCAATTTCTCGTCATTAAGGCATTTCAGACGGTCATCTCGAAGCCTCGAGGCTACAAGGCTATGGCTGAGTCTCCTCCCTCAAGATTCATCGACACCCGACCTAGGGATAGTGGTGACCACGACCATGATAGGGAAGGGGAAGTTCCCAAGGTGCACGGCTAGGACTGACAATGCCTAGTCGGTATACTCTAAACCCGAATCAAGATGTCATGTCTAGTTGTCCCATCTCCATATCTTTACAATTAATGCATTTCGTACTATGTTGGGATTCTCCTTCTATATAAAGGGGATTCTTTCCATTTTGTAAAACCCCTTTGCTCCAACTACTCCACATGAAATATAGAAGAACGTTCTTTGCTCTCTAACATACTCTTTTGATATTGTTGCTCTTATTTATTACCTTCATATTTGTTCTTCATTTATTGCTTATCATTGGTCATAAAGAGCCTTCGTTTATTATTTTATAACTGTTAAGCCCTACCCCGATTACCCTCCATAGCTCGTAGCCGAGCCCTGGGATCGATCTCGAGGACCTGAATCGACGAGCTCGAGGCCCCGAATAACTAGCCTTTGTTTGATTATAGCTTTCTCCTTAACTTTATTTTGTCTCTAAGTCTCACATATCTAGCATCAACTGCTTAACAACTAGCATAAAAATAGATCACGTGTTTTTAGAGTCCCATCAACAAATTTAATTGTTATTACCATTTTCCCGGTAAACAGTAAGCACACCAGATCGATGGAACTGGTCCATATGGATCTCTGTGGTCCAATGAGAACATTAAGAAGAGTTGGTAAAAAATATGTGATGGTGCTTGTTGATGATTACTCTAGATTTACTTGGACATTATTTTTAACATCTAAAGATGAAGCATTTGACATGTTTACTTATTTTATTAGAAAAACTCAAAAACAACTAGGTAATCAACTTGCATCAATTAGGTCTGATCATGAAACTGAATTTGAGAATGCTGAGTTTGCTGAATTTTGTGATGAGCATGACATAGAACATAATTTTTCTGCCCCTAGAACTCCACAACAAAATGGAGTAGTTGAAAGAAAGAATAGGACACTTAAAGATATGGCAAGACTACGATTCTTTCTAGTAAACTGCCCTATAGCTTCTGGGTAGAAGTTGTAAATACTGCATGTTACATCATTAATAGGTGCATGACTAGACCTCTTGTAGAGAAGACTCCCTATGAGTTACTTAAAGGGGGAAACCAAATATATCCCATCTTAGGGCATTTGGATGCAAGTGCTTTGTGCACAACAATGGAAAGGACTCCTTAGGTAAGTTTGATCCCATAAGTGATGAGGGAGTATTCTTAGGATATTCGTCACATAGCAAAGCTTATAAAGTGTACAACAAAAGAACTATGTGTGTAGAAGAAAGTGTACATGTGGTTTTTGATGAAACTAACATTCTTTCTGAGAGACAGGAACATGAAAATGAAGCTTTTGGGCTGGTAAAAAGTTTAAATGAAATCTCAGCCCAAGCTGAAGCTGCACCAGAAGAAGGAACATGTGATGGAACAGGTTCTTCCATCCAGGACAACCTAACAGGGGGAACTGAACAAAGAGGAACTGAATCTAATTCCTCAATGGAACCTGTCCATGAGCATGTTCCTCATCAACAAAACATGGGAGAAACATCAAGTAGAAACCAGTTGGTTGTGAAACCTTATAAGTATCAAAGTTCTCATCCATTGAGAACATAATTACTAATTCATCTTCTGGAATTAAAACTAGATCTTCATTAAAGAATCGTTGTGCTTTTGATACTTTCATATCTCTTATTGAACCTAAAAATGTTGCTGAGGCTTTGTAGGATGCAGACTGGGTAAATGCAATGCAAGATAAACTCAATCAGTTTGAAAGGAGTCAAGTTTGGCATCTGGTTCCAAAACCCAAGGATGGATCAGTAATTGGCACTAAATGGGTCTTCATAAACAAACTTGATGAAGATGGAACTATTACAAGGAACAAGGCGAGGTTGGTGGTTCAAGGTTATAGCCAAGAGGAGGGCATAGACTATGATGAGACCTTTGCTCCAGTTGCAAGGTTGGAAGCAATAAGACTCCTCATAGCCTTTGCTGCATACATGGAATTTACTCTTCACCAGATGGACGTCAAGAGTGCCTTCCTCAATGGCTACTTAAAGGAAGAAGTGTTTGTCAAGCAACCTCCAGCGTTTGAAAGCAAGTAGTGTCCTGGTCATGTATACAGACTTGACAAGGCACTCTATGGACTCAAGCAGGCTCCTAGAGCATGGTATGAACGACTATCAAAATTTTTGCTTGAACATGGCTACAACAGAGGTAATTGATAACACTCTATTCTTGGGGGAAAAAGGAAAAGATCTTCTAGTAGTACAAATATATGTTGATGACATAATTTTTGGGGCAACCACCGAAAAACTAAGTAAGGAATTTGCTAAACTAATGGGGAGTGAATTTGAAATGAGTATGATGGGTGAGCTTAATTTCTTTTTAGGCTTACAAATTAAACAAAACTCAAATGGAACCATGATCCATCAGTAGAAATATGTAAAAGAGTTGCTCAAGAAGTTAAAATGGACGAATCAAAGGAAATAGATACTCCTATTGCAATAGCCACAAAATTGGACATAGATGAACCTGGTTCATCTGTTGATCAGAAGTTGTATAGGGGTATGATTGGTTTACTTTTGTATCTTACTGCTAGCAGACCTGCCATTATTTTCACTGTAGGGCTTTGTGCTCGATTTCAAGCAAATCCAAAGGAATCCCACTTGACCGTTGTCAAGAGAATATTAAGATACTTGAAAGGCACTACTGACCATTGCCTTTGGTATCCAAAAGGTAATAACTTTAACTTAGTGGGATATTCTGACGCTGACTATGCAAGTTTCCTTGTGGACAGGAAGAGCACCTCGGGTATGGTACACTTTCTTGGTTCATGTCTTGCGTCATGGGCTACTAAAAAGCAAAATTCAGTGGCCTTATCTACTACTGAAGCTGAGTATGTTGCTGCTGCTTCTTGTTGTGCTCAATTGCTGTGGATTAAATAACAATTAATGAATTTTGGTATTGATGTTGGTTGCATCCCTATTTTTTGTGATAACACTAGTGCTATTAGTATGACAAAGAACCCGGTTCATTATAAGAGATCTAGCACATCGACGTTAGACACCATTTTTTAAGAGACAACTATGAGAAAGGATTGATCACTATATAATTTGTGTTACTGTTAAGCAGATTGCTGACATCTTTACAAAAGCACTGTTGATACCCAATTTTTCCCTATATTTTTCTATATGCATAAATACCTTCAAAATAACATATACATGCATATATAAGTATGCACAAGGCTTTTACAATTTTCCTATATTTTTAAGGTTTTAAATTGATTTATTTCTTTCCCTTTTGCTCATAAAATCCCTGATAATTACCCCTTAAATTGTTGTTGTGGTGATTTAGTCATTTAAATTCTATACTTTATCCAAAATAGGGTTAAAATATTTTTTGTGCATTTTTATAATTGCATTTTATTTTTTTAAGCTAAATTGCGTATAATTAAAATGTTAGCCCCATTAATGTATAATTACATTTATATGCGTAAAATTGATCTCCTATTTTTTTAAAATGTTAAATATCTATTTTAAATCATTTTAGTAGACAATTTTTTTTTCCAGAAATTATTTATTATTTATTATAAATTATATGGGGGAAAATTGGCTATTTAAAATATAGCCAGATTTGCCTTTCAATTTCAGCCCAGTTTAAACCCAACCCCAGCCCAATTTCTAACCAAACTACCCGATCCAGACCCTAAACCTGCCTACCCGACCCAAGACCCATCAAATCCTGGCCGTTGATCTTTTAGATCAACGACCCTCGTCCGTTCATTCCTTTTTTTTTATCCCAAACGACCCCTAACCCTAGCTTATTACTCAAAGACCGCCACCTCTGTATTCTCTCATCTCCTCTCATCTCTCAACCACTCAACCTAACCTTAGCTCCTTCAACCGCCGACCTTCTTCTCCGGTTTTCTCCGGTGATCTCCCTTCAACTCCTAAGCCTCCAATAGCCCCTCCAATGCTATGCTTGCCTTCTCTAAGGTCTTCGAAGGCCCTGGGCCACGCCGACTTGCATCTAGGGTTTGCTATTTGGTTGTTCTTGGCTACTCCGGTATGATTTCGAGCAAAATCACACTGTATTTGTCACGATCTTTGGGATTCTAGACAGGTTCTTTCACCTCTCGTTGGGTTTCTCCTGAAACCGTAATTTCTGCCTACATCTCCTAGATCTGTGCAATTTTAAAATGATTCGAGTCTGTTTCTTTTGATGTTTTACACTGTTCTTGAATTCCTTTTCAAGAATCATCGATTTCAAAGTGTTTTCACCTTCTTCTAAAATTAGGGTTTTCAGAACTTCTTCTAAAACTTTGTTTAAACTGATTCTTTATGTTTAAACTTCTACCTCTTGCATATTTCGACTGATTCTATGATCTTACTGCTTTTTCAACTCGCCTTTGTTAAAAGCCCTAATTTTTTAGGTTTTCTTTGTTTGGTTCTGTGCGTTAGCATGACTACTTGATTCTTGTTTAAGTTTCTGTGATTATCTTGCCTCGAATGTGTTCTTACTGAGCTTTTAGCCTAACTTATACCACCTCTATGTGATTATGTTATCTTGATTGTTTAGACTTGCTTCTTTCTATCAATACTGTTTAACCTGCATATTTGTTGTGTCTGATTGCTCTTACTCTATTTATATGCTGAATACTGAATCGTGACTCCCTCTTGATTGATTCTGGATTCCCTATTTTTGGGTTTGATTGAAAGACCTTCCTTTAAACCTTTAATCTCTACCTCTTCTATTCAAATTAACTGATTCGCCTACCTTGTCTGCTGTGGTACTTTATTTTTACTGAACTATTCCCTTAAATGGAGTTTTCTGAACTTAGCCCTAATTGCTTACCCTATGCTTACTTAATTTTAATCTTTCCTTATCAGTCCTACATTGATTTCTTTCCTTAATTTTTACTTATTCTTGCCGTTTGAATTAATTCCCTTAACTTAAGGGAGTACTTGTCCTGATTTTGCTCTAATTGATTCTGAGTTCCATAATTTCTATGCTACTATGATTTTTACCTTATTTTTTTAATCTAATTTCGGACTACTATATATACATACTCTCTCATTAACACAAACACACGAACACTTTGGTTCAAAAAGCTCTTTCTCTCAAACTTAAACTTTCTGCTCTCTCTTTGTGCTACTTGCTCCTATTTTGAGTTAGCCGGCTGCAAGCCAAGGCTAACTATTGTGCTCTCCTACTCTTTACTTTTGTTTATTGTCCTCTTTACTGGTATGTTCTAGTTTCAATTCAAGTTCCAACAACAATATGGTTCTTTTATTGCTTCAGTTCATCCCGTTTCTAGTTTGCTTCTACTTATGGTTTTGCTGTGAATCTTGCAGTTAATGTGATTACATAATTAGCATATTATGACCCCCCCCTTCCTTAGGATCGGTATGATCACGTAACCCTCTTAATGTAGTCTATTTTGCACTATCTGGTTTTTGGTATGGATCCCTTCTATGTAGTCTGCACTCCTGACTTGTTTGGTTCTGGGATCCTATACTAAACTCCCTTAAGCATTGCTGGTTTTGTGACTATAATTGATCAGCTGTGTCTGAGCATGTCTGTACCAATTCCTAAGACCTTGCTTGTTATGTGTTTACAATCATGTGTTCTATGTGTCCCCAATCCCCATCACCCTTGTGTGTAGGTTCTTTCCTCCTGTTTTGGTCCTGTGAATATTACTAATGTGGTTTTAGACTCCCTGTTTGATTTATTGTTGCTTGATCATGTAACTCTCTCTTTTTAAAGTTATTTTATTGCATGATTCCCTCTTTTACTCCACAAATTATTTCAAACAAGTCTCTTTAACACTGTTTTCTTACTAAAACCCTTCAAAACTATGTCAAGCACTCTTACTCTATTCTTAAGTCCCTAAGTTCTGCCCCTTCCAGTGTGTGTACTGCCTTGGGATCCTTTTGAGAACCATCTGAACTCTAGCACACTGAGGTTGGCCCTTCCACACTGCACTTATTCAATTTGGTTACCATGTCTAGGTGTAAGCACTGCCCGGGATCCTTGAGATCTTTAGGGAACTTTGATGCACCTGGACTGTGACATTGTCTATGGAATTTGGGCATTTGAGGTTATTGGAGGCTTTGGAAACCTGGGCCTAATTGAAGGCTCCCTATAGAATAACTTCTTATTTTCTTATTTACTTATGTAATTCATTCATATGGTCTGTAATAATTTGTAAATGAATATTGGGGTAATTAGTGAAAAGGGGTGGATAACTACATGTTTGTGGGGTAATACGGGTAAAAACCATGCCTGTAGGACTTTACATCTTGTCATGTTTGTCTCACAATGTTAGAAATCATGCCTATAGGTTTCAAGTGATTCCATAATAGAAATCATGTTTATAAGTCTTAAAACCAGTTTCACAAGTAGATGCCATGCCTATAGGATATAATTTAACCCAGCTTCTGTTATAACAAATGTTTACATGTGTTTTTCATTTGTCATCCTGCCTGCAAGTTTTATAAAATCAGTATTAAACAACTAGATATCATGCCTATAGGGAACAACACCAGAAATTCTGCCTGTCAATCTAAACTAGTTTAAATAAATCAATCCAGTCCATGTTCAGTTCACTTCGAAACTGGTTTAATTAATGGCTTATTTTCCTGAAACGAGCTCTTTCAGAACTGCTTTAATCTATTATTAGAAAGCATGCCTATAGGGATAAAAAAGTTCCGTTTTAAACCTGCCTTGTTTCACTATTTAAACTGTAGTCATCTATATTTCGTGCATAGGCAAGCCTATAGGACGTTTTTGAATCTTGCAACTCTAAAACTGTTTCTGTGACATAATGTTCTTCTGGTTTAATAGGCTTTACAAAAATGAGTAGGTAACTGATAGGGCTTTACTTTTGAGTATATAAAAATAAACTTCTTGTCTTCTGTATATTCATTTAGACATCCTATCTTAGGATACTGTTTAACAAAAAGTCCTTTATTTGTGTTTGAGCCGTGCTGCTTACATGCCATATTTGTGGAGGTAAACTGAGCCTCTTATTTGCTCCTTCCTATTCTTGTTTGCTAAGAGTCCTATGTGTTATTGCTTGTCGCCTTAGTATTTTTACCTTTTAAACCTTAGGGGGTCTGTCTAGAACCACCTATAGGTAGAGGTCCTAAATCCCTCCAAGACCATTAAGAAGGGACGGGTAGCAGCACGTAATAGAGATCGCTGACCAACACTCGCTTTGAATGACCACTAAGGGGATGGGAAGGGTAGATATGATAAGATGACCGGTGCGCTAATGTCACGCGTAGCCCCTTTCTAAGGAGTGATTACCAGCATTGTACTGATGTGATCCTATTGACTAACCAACCTAGGACCCCTCTCTCCCAAATTCTCTTTACTTGGAAGATTTTTTTTACGCACACAACTTGTTTAAATTCTTGTTTTATTATTTGAATTATACAATGCCCAACATGTTCTACTTGCAATTATTTGCTTCAACTGTTTGTTTTGTTAATGGACTAATTCGTAAGTATGAGTTCGGCCGGGACCCACAGTTGTGGACCAAGAGGGGTACCTAACACCTTCCCCTCGAGGTTATTTCGAGCCCTTATCCTAATCTCTGGTAATGCAAACTAGTCTAAGAGTTAATTGCTCTAGGTGCCCTAACGCACCACAATCCGTTAGGTGGTGACTCTTCAAAACCCAAATTCCCAAAAGGAAATGAGTTATTACCCCCATGAAATGTCGAAACCCGGACTTCTCCCCACGAGGGAGGGAAAAAAGGGGGCGTGACAACATGACGACTTTGCTGGGGATGATTAGGCTCTTACCATAACGAACTTGCTTTCATGAATTAGTCCAAGCATGCTTTATCCCATACCCTCTTCCCTTACTTTGATTTTACTGTCTGTTTTCTTTTAAAGGCACTTATGGTTCTTTATTCTTGAAACTGACTTGTCTCCTTGTTTCCTTTTCCTGTAATCGTCTTTCAATTATTTAAATATTGTATTTATTTTTCCTTACGTGCAAATACTTGACTACATGTTATTAACTACTGCATAAATCATGCTCCACATCATATTCCACTCGTGCGTATCAAATCCTATAGCAGCGCTTTAATGAGTGGTTGCGCTCTTCCTATTTACTACCCTTAAATTCGGAAAGGCTTATTTGCGGTAAAACCAGTCGATCAGCGGTGCAGTCGATGGTTCCGTGCCTTCCCCCTCGAGTTGTCCACTCGAGGGTACTAGTCTAAAACCCCATAGAAACCATACTTTGGTTAAAATTGTGCATGCATCATGGTCAAACCTAGTCGGATCAGTTATCTTGTCCGCATAATGATCCTTTAAGATAAGCCTTATCCAAAGTCCATCGGGTTTTCCATAATCCCAACGGACACAACCACGTTCTGTGCATTAATTTGGAGAACTAAATGCCGATATGTTGATCACAAATGTATAAATAGTCGAGTTTGGTGGGGGTAAGGTCTAACCTTTTGTTTTGCAGGAAATGAGGCACGAGGTCCCCAGCTTCGGTATGGTTAGCGCACCCTCACTCTTGCTGGACCGGTGGAGGAATCTTCCATCAGATGACCAAATCAATGAATGGAAAGAGAGGGCCGCCAAATCTAGCGAGAAGCTTGAATATCTGAAATACAGCCTGTTGGAATTGGAAGGGAAAGTGAGGAAGAGAGTCACCGACTGCCCGAACACTGAGGGAAATGAAGAAGGACATTTGGCAAAGGCATTCTTACTAATGATCCTACGCGAACTGGGAGATTTGATCGACATGAGCATTCAGCCTGAAGAAAGTCCTTCCGAGACCAAATAGATTAGATTTACTTGCTTTCCTAAAATGTAATAAGGCCAGTGCCAGTAGTGACTTATCTCATTTTATTATTTTAGTGTCATTTTGGGATTCGTCTATTGCTTACATTATGAAATGAAGCATTTATTGGCATTAAAAGTTCTCCAAATCTATTTGTCACTAGGCCTACCTCGGGCACAACGAGGCTCCCAAATTAGGACACGAATTTACATTCTCGCAATATGTGTTTAAATACTGCAAACATTTCAGAATCATTACTGACTTGGCTACCTTTTGTTTTTCTTTCTTTCTTTTTGATTATTCCCATTCCCCAAAAAGGTTGGTTCGCACATACTGGCATCATCACCATACCTAAAGATCTTCCACATCCCCCTCTTTCAAGTGATCCTAAAAGCAAAGTAAAGATCAGAATAAATGATACAATGCAGTGCAATAATTGAGGAGGAGGAGGAGGAAGAAGACCTACTATTCAGATTGTGGTGAAGGGAGCTACTCTCAGGAACTAGACCGCCTCACCATCCCGAGCCCGCTGAGTCCCTGGGTAGCTTGGCAGAATTTACTTCTATAAGCCATTCTAGGCATTTAGGATTTCCCGTAATTTTTTTTTAAGTTTTACTTGTTTCAAAATGAATGCTCGATTCACTGAGCCGTACATTGTCTAGACGATTTTTTCAAGTTTTAATCAAATGCATTTGCTCTTTATTATTCACTACTATCTTTACATTTTTCTTTGCTACAACATTATTATTACTTTTCTTGATGAACCAGTAACTGTGACATGTAATGAGGCAACACAACATGAGAATAGTGATTCAGAGGAAGAGGATGAGATACCTAAGGAAATTGTCAGGGAGGTTGAAAATTTTGAGAATAAGCCCAAGTCCAATCTGGACGAGACCAAACCAGTAAATTTGGGAGACGCCGAGGCCGTCAAGGAGACCCGCATCAGCTTTCACTTGTCACCAACAGAGAAGGAGGAATACATTCATTTCTTAAAAGAATATGAGGACACTTTCGCATGGTCATACGACGATATGACCTGTTTGAGCACATCTATAGTGGCTCACAAGTTTCCCACTAATCCCATGTGTCCGCCAGTCATGCTGAAACTCCGAAAGTTCAAACCAGACATGAGTTTGAAAATCAAGGAGGAAGTTACCAAGAAGATCAAAGCCAAAGTTCTCAGGGTGGTTGAGTACCCAACCTGGTTAGCTAACATTGTGCCAGTTTCGAAGAAGGACGGGAAGGTCCGGGTATGTGTCGACTACCGGGATCTAAACAGAACAAGTCCCAAGGATGACTTCCCACTGCCAAATATACACATCCTAATCGATAACTGCGCCAAGCATGAACTCCAATCCTTTGTAGATTGCTTCGCGGGTTATCACCAAATTTGGATAGATGAAGAAAATGCAGCCATGGGGTGTATATTGCTACAAGATGATGCCATTCGGTTTAAAGAACGATGGGGCCACTTACATGAGAGCCATGACAACCATCTTCCATGATATGATACACAAAGAAATAGAGGTGTATGTGGACGATGTCATTATCAAATCCAAGAGGGCCGCAGATCACGTAGCAGACTTGAGAAAGTTCTTTGATAGGCTAAGGTGGTACAACTTGAAACTGAACCCCGCAAAATGTGCATTCGGGGTTCCCGCAAGAAAACTATTGGGATTCATTGTCAGTCATTGAGGGATTGAGTTGGATCCGTCTAAAGTCAAGGTGATCTAGGAGTTACCGNATACCAAATAAATTTATAAAAATATGCAAAAAATCACCTTAATTATATTTTGGTGTAAATACGAGAATAGAAATAAATTATTCACCAAAGTGATAATTTTGGGAACAATTATTGGATTTTGTATTGCCAAAAATAGACAATAATTGATTTTAAAAATCTTAAAAAACTTAGGAAAAAATACCAAAACTCTTGGGCATGCTTATATATGCATACACATGCTATTTTAAAAGTATTTTTAGTGTAAAATACATAGGGAAAAAATTGGGTATCAACAACTATTATGCTCTCCTGCTTCTTCACTTTTGTTTACTGTCCTCTTTACTGGTATGTTCTAGTTTCAATTCAAGTTCCAACAACAATATGGTTCTTTTATTGCTTCAGTTCATCCTGTTTCTAGTTTGCTTCTACTTATGGTTTTGCTGTGAAACTTGCAGTTAATATGATTACATAATTAGCATATTATGAACCCCCCCCCCCCCTTTCCTTAGGATCGATATGAGCATGTTACCCCCTTTATGTAGTCTGTTTTGTACTATCTGGTTTCTGGTATGGATCCCCTCTATGTAGTCTGCACTCCTGACTTGTATGGTTCTGGGATTGGTCTTAAATCATATGGATCCTATACTAAACCCCCTTAAGCATTGCTGGTTCTGTGACCATATTTGATCAGTTGTGTCTGAGCATGTCTGTACTAATTCCTAAGACCTTGCTTGTTATGTGTTTACAATCATGTGTTCTATGTGTCCCCAATCCCCATCACCCTTATGTGTAGGTTTTTTCCTCCTGTTTTGGTCCTGTGAATATTACTGATGTGGTTTTAGACTCCCTGTTTGATTTATTGTTGATTCATCATGTAACTCTCTCTTTTTAAAGGTGTTCTATTGCATGATTCCCTCTTTTACTCCACAAACTATTTCAAACAAGTCACTTTAACACTGTTTTCTTACTAAAACCCTTTCAAAACTATGTCAATCACTCTCACTCTATTCTTAAGTCCCTAAGTTCTGCCCCCTCCAGTGTGTGTACTGCCTTGGGATCCTTTTGAGAACCCTCTGAACTCTGGCACCCTGAGGCTGGCCCTTCCACACTGCACTTATTCAATTTGGTTACCATGTCTAGGTGTAAGCACTGGCCGGGATCCTTGAGATCCTTAGGGAACTTTTGATGCACCTGGACTGTGACATTGTCTATGGAATTTGGGCATTTGAGGCTATTGTAGGCTTTGGAAACCTGGGCCTAACTGAAGGCTCCCTATAGAATAACTTCTTATTTTCTTATTCACTCATGTGATTGATTCATATGGTCTGTAATAATTTGTAAACAAATATTGGGGAATTAGTGAAAAGGGATGGATAGCTACATATTTGTGGGTAATACGGGTAGAAACCATGCCTGCAGGACTTTACATCTTGTCATGTTTGTCTCACCATGCTAGAAATCATGACTATAGGTTTCAAGTGATTCCATAATAGAAATCATGTTTATAAGTCTTGAAATCAGTTTCGCAAGTAGATGCCATGCCTGTAGGATATAATTTAACCCGACTTCTATTATAAGAAGTGTTTACATATGTTTTTCATTTGTCATCATGCCTGCAAGTTTTCTAAAATCAGTATTAAACAACTAGATATCATGCCTATAGGGAACAACACCAGAAATTCTGCCTGTCGATCTAAACTAGTTTAAATAAATCAATCCAATCCACGTTCAGTTCACTTCGAAACTGGTTTAATTAATGGTTTATTTTCCTGAAACGAGCTCTTTCGAAACTGCTTTAATCTATCATTAGACAGCATGCCTATAGGGATTAAAAAGGTCCGTTTTAAAAACCTGCCTTGTTTCACTATATAAAATGTAGTCATCTGTATTCCGCGCATAGGCAAGCCTATAAGACGTTTTCGAATCTTGCAACTGTGAAATCATTATTGTGACTTAATGTTCTTCTGGTTTAGTAGGCTTTAAAAAATCAGTATGTAACTGACAGGTCTTTACTTCTGAATTTATAAAAAATAAACTGCTTGTCTGCTGTATATTCATTTAGACATCCTGCCTTAGGATACTATTTAACAAAATGCCCTTATTTGTGTTTGAGTCGTGCTGTTTACATGCCTTATTTGTGGAGGTAAACTCAGTCTCTTATTTGCTCCTTCCTGTTCTTGTTTGCTAAGAGTCCTATGTGTTATTGCTTGTAGCCTTAGTATTTTTACCTTTTAAACCTTAGGGGGTCTGTCTAGAACTACCTATAGGTAGAGTTCCTAAATCCCTCCAAGACCTTAAGAAGGGACGGGTAGCAGCACGCAATAGAGATCGCTGACCAACACTCGCTTTGAATGACCACTAAGGGGATGGGAAGGGTAGATATGGATATGATGACCGGTGCATTAATGCCACGCGTAGCCCCTTTCTAAGAAGTGATTACCGGGCGTTGTACTTATGTGATCCTATAGGTTAACCAACCTAGGACCCCCCCGCTCTCCCAAATTCTCTTTACTTGGAAACTTTACTTTCCCTTTTTACGCACACAACTTGTTAAAATTCTTGTCTTATTATTTGAGTTATACAATGCCTAACATGTTCTACTTGCAATTATTTGCTTCAACTATTTGTTTTGTTAATGGACTAATTTGTAAGTATGAGTTCGGCCGGGACCCACAGTTGTGGACCAAGGGGGGTGCCTAACACCTTCCCCTCGAGGTTATTTCGAGCCCTTACCCTAATCTCTGGTAATGAAAACTAGTCTAAGAGTTAATCGCTCTAGGTGCCCTAACGCACCGTAATCCGTTAGGTGGAGACTCTTCAAATACCCAATTCCCAAAAGGAAATGAGTTATTACCACCCATGAAATGTCGGAACCCGGACCTCCCCCCGCGAGGAGGGAAAAAAGGGGGCGCGACAGCATGGCGACTCTGCTGGGGACAATTAGGCTCTTACCATAACGAACTTGCTCTTATGAATTAGTCCAAGCATGCTTTATCCCGTACCCTCTTCCCTTACTTTAATTTTACTGTCTGTTTTCTTTTAAAGGCACTTATGGTTCTTTATTCTTGAAACTAACTTGTCTCCTTGCTTCCTTTTCCTGTAACCGTCTTTCAATTATTTAAATACTGTATTTATTTTTCCTTACGTGCAAATACTTGATTACATGTTATTAACTGTTGCATAAATCATGCTCCACATCATATTCCGCTCGTGCGTATCAAATCCTATAGCAATGCTTTAATGAGTGGTTGCGCTCTTCCTACTTACTACCCTTAAATTCGGAAAAGGCTTATTTGCGGTAAAACCAGTCGATCAGCG
The DNA here is from genome assembly GCF_001879085.1 of Nicotiana attenuata. Lineage (NCBI taxonomy): Eukaryota > Viridiplantae > Streptophyta > Magnoliopsida > Solanales > Solanaceae > Nicotiana > Nicotiana attenuata. The sequence goes on from NC_031995.1 coordinate 51,818,893, forward strand.
GTGCAGTCGATGGTTCCGTTCCTTCCCCCTCGAGTTGTCCGCTCGAGGGTACCAGTCTAAAACCCCATAGAAACCTTACTCTGGTTAAAATTGTGCATGCATCATGGTCAAACCTAGTCGGATCAGTTATGTTGTCCGCATAATGATCCTTTAAGATAAGCCTTATCCAAAGTCCATCGGGTTTTCCGTAATCCCAACGGACACAACCACGTTCTGTGCATTAATTTGGAGAACTAAATGCCGATATGTTGATCACAAATGTATAAATAGTCGAGTCTAGTAGGGGTAAGGTCTAACCTTTTGTTTTGCAGGAAATGAGGCACGAGGTCCCTAGCTTCGGTATGGATAGCACACCCTCACTCTTGCTAGACTGGTGGAGGAATCTTCCATTAGATGACCAAATCAATGAGTGGAAAGAGAGGGCCGCCAAATCTAGCGAGAAGCTTGAATATCTGGAGTACAGCCTGTTGGAATTGGAAGGAAAAGTGAGGAAGAGAGTCACCGACTGCCAAAACGCTGAGGGAAACGAAGAAGGGCATTTGGCAAAGGCATTCCTGCTAATAAGCCTACGCGAACTGGGAGATTTGATCGACAAGAGCATTCAGCCTGGGGAAAGTCCTTTCAGGACCAAATAGGCTAGATTTATTTCGCTTTTCCTAAAATGTAATAAGGCCAAGTGCCAGTAGTGACTTATCTCATTTTATTATTTTAGTGTCATTTTGGGATTCGTCTATTGTTTACATTATGAAATGAAGCATTTATTGGCATTAAAAGTTCTCCAAATCTATTTGTCGCTAGGCCTACCTCGGGCAGAACGAGGCTCCAAATTAGGATGCAAATTTATATTTCCGCAATATGTGTTTGAATACTGCAAACATTTCAGGATCCTCACTGACTTGTTACCTTTTGTTTTGCTTATTTTTTATTTATTATTCCCATCCCCTTAGGTTGGTTCAATCATACTGGCCTCATCAGCATATCACACCAGATCCAGAGGCCCTCCACCTCCTCCTCCTCCGAGCAACACAAAAAGCAAAGGAAAGGCAAAGATGGACGATTTAAGTGGTATCCGAAAGGAAATTATTGAGAATGCAGAAACCTCCGATGGCCGTAGTACTCCGGCCCCAAATGATCTGGTTTAAAGACTGGAGCAAAAGATACCGGAACTGCAAGGAGAACTTGAGCAAGTTCGCGACTTGGCAAACCTGTCACTTACCCTGAATGTCCCTGACATCAACCCATAGAACACCAAGAACCCAGCACCTCCTCAAAGCACACAAAACCAACACCCACAAAATCCTCCCGCACCAAATCAATACGCAACTCCACCCCAAAATCCCAACCCATTACCAGCTCCGCCGCAGCAACACCCTCAACCAATTCATTACCCGCTAGCCTCCACTAACCACACTCCCCAAAATACACCACCACTAATTCCTGATCCAAAAAACTCTACCAATGACCACCACTACACCCAAGTTCCTGACACCCATCAAAGCAACCCCATCTATGTGGAAACTATACCTCATTCCACCCAACCAATCTCATGTACGCCGGAAACCTCCGAGAAGGACTTGCCCATCAAAAACATGGCTGATGAACTCAAGAAGTTAACCAGCCGAGTTCAAGGTGTTGAGGACGACAGAGAAATAGAAGGTCTGAACTATGAAGATTTGTGCATACAGCCGGATGTCGAACTACCAAAAGGGTACAAACCTCCCAAGTTCGAAATGTTCGATGGTACAGGTGATCCCAGGGTTCATCTAAGAACTTAGTGACAAACTTGTCAGGGTCGGGAAAGATGAAAAGAGCCGAATGAACCTCTTTATGAGGAGCCTTACTGGGACGCTTTGTCTTGGTATATCAGCCAAAATCCTAAGAAATGGTCCAGTTGGGTAAGCATGGCACCGGATTTCATGGACCGGTTCAGGTTCAACACAGAGAATGCACCGGATGTCTTTTATATTCAGAATCTTAAGAAGAAACCTACTCAGATATTCCGTGAATATGCTACTCGTTGGAGGTCGAAAGCGGCCAAGGTCAGGCCATCTTTGGACGAAGAACATATGAATAAATTCTTCGTCAGGGCACAGGACCCGCAATATTACGAGAGGTTGATGGTTATCAAAAATCACAAATTCTCTGACATCATCAAACTCGGAGAAAGAATTAAAGAAGGAATCAAGAGCGGGATGGCAACAAACTTTGAGGCCTTGCAAGCTACGAATAAGGCACTACAGTCAGGTGGCATATCGAAGAAGAGAGATGTTGGGGCAGTAATGATAGCCCAGGGCCCAAAATCTCCACTTGTCTATCAAACACCTCCACCCACATACCAGGCATCACCGCCCACATACCAACCTACATCTCCCAGATATTCCCAGCCAGCCTCCGTCCATCACACCTATAACTCCCAACCATCCCACTTCCAGTAACCACCAGCTCGCCAAAATTATCCAAGACCACGACCAAACTTTGACCGGAAGCCATCCAGACAATGTATCGCCATTGCTGAGCCCATCGACCAACTATATGAAAGATTGAAAGCCGCCGATTATGTCACTCCTGTTCACGCTGTGGCGTTAGAAAATCTATCCCAGTGGGTCAATCCGAACAAAACTTGTGCGTACCATTCTGGTATGAAAGGGCACACCACTGCTGAGTGCCGGACATTGAAGGATAAGATCCAAACGCTAATTGACAACAAGGTCATACAAGCAAAGGAAGTCGCACCTAATGTCCGCAACAATTCCCTCCCTGATCACAGAGGNTATTAGTTCAAAGACGGGGGAAGAACGAACTGATTGCAAAAAAAATATTTAAGTTATAGTATCGTAAGTTCTGCGAGCACTTTAAACGAATTACTACCGATTTTAAAGATGAGTGGGCAATTTCAGATTTTAATCGATTACTCCTATAGGCATGCTTTCTAGGTGTTACGAATCTTGTTATGCAGAGATCTTCTAAGCAGGTCATTGATATGATTGGTTTATTTTAGGCCCTATAAGTGGAATTGCCTAATGACAGATGCACGTGCAAAAATGCAGGAAAAATCCTATAGGCATATTATCTACGTGATGTGCAGAATTTTAGCAGTGATTTGTTGACATGGTATATATTGCGAAGTGCAGAAAACCTATGAGCATGGTATCTATGTGAAGAATGCAGAATTTTAAAGTATTAATCCTATAGACATGTTTTCTACGTGAAAATGCAGAATTGAGAAAGTATACACCCTATAGGCATGGTATCTGCGTGAAAATGCAGAATTGAGAAAATATACACCCTATAGGCATGGTATCTACGTGAAAAATGCAGAATTGAGACAATATACACCCTATAGGCATGGTATCTACCCTTTTGGCACGCATTCTATCCCATCCCTTTTCACTATACCCTAGTAGTTATTACAAGGTTCATTACTAGGTTCATTACAAAGCTTATGACAGACCAAGTGAATCAAGAGAATAAATGAAAATACATCAGTGATTACATCTACATCTAATCAGCCTAATACAGACTCAAAGTCTAATAATATCAGATAAACCAACTTCCAGGATCGGATTTTTCAAAGCCTTTCTCTTATTTGGGATGTGTCAAAGTTCCAAGGAACTTCAAGAGTTCCAGGCAGTGCTTACACCCCAAATATTATTGCAGAACAGATTATAGTGCAGTGTGGAATGGCCAGCCCTCATGTGTCCAAGTTCAAAGGGAACTAAAGGTCCCAAGGCAAGGCTCACAGGAGGGGGGCAGGACTTAAGGGCTTAGGAGTAAGTGTAAGTGCAATGAAAGGGAATCAGGGGGAGCTAGGGCAGGCTGGTGGTCATGCCCAGCAACTGGAATGCTGGCACACCCCTGACCAGCTTGTCATTTAAAAATTAGAGAGTTAGGACCCTTTGAGGGTCAGGTTCAGCCATGGACAGCAATTTAGAGGCTGCCAGGCTATACCTTAACTCTATACACATAAGGGAACGAGGGTATGGGAGATTGAAAGAGGCTGGGATCCAAATGACCCAGTCTTAATCCATGACAACAACTTTGTATGTTGCCATGTCTTAAACTACAGCCCAAGCACATAAAGGGGAATTGGGATAGGGATTCATTGCAGTAACAGATAGCCAAACATAAATAATCATTTTAAAACTGAACTCTATAAAGCAGTAAATTAGGCATGGGCATAAATGCTTGTAAGTAAACACATTGGATTTTGATGCTTGAATCAAAAGTAGGACATACCAGTTCAGAAGAGCAAGTAGGAAGAAACAGTAGATTTAGGGAAGCCAAATTGCAATCAAGAAGCAAGAGTGTAAGTTTTAGAAGAGAGCTGTGATGATTAAAAATCGTGTGTGTGTTAATGAAAGAGCAGGGTATTTATAATTGCAAACAGGTGTAGCAAATAAGGCAAGAATCATAGTTTAGTAATAATGAAGGAACTATGTACCAATTAAAGTCAATCAGCCTATAGACTTCCTTTAATTAAGGAGTCCAAATTCAAACGGTAATGGGCAGAAGTTATTTAAGGAAGGAAATCAAGTAAATACCTCGTACAAGGTAGACAAATAAGGGTAAATACATGGTGGTACTTGATTTGTAAAACAAGGAAAGGGAACCAGTAAAATAACCAGTAAAGAATCCCATTGAAAGCCTTGCTCAAGTCAGAAAAGAGGTAAAAAAAGTTTTAATTTAGGGAAAAATTAGTAACAATCAAATAAGCAACATTAAAGGAAATCAGAATCAATTAACAGTTGGCAAGACCTTTGAAAGAGAAGCTCTCGTATAAAACCCATAGACATTTCAAGCAAGAGGGTTTCAAAATCACAAATGCAGAAAAGGTTCAAATTCAATTCATAAACTCGAAGTGAGTCTGAGAGTTCAAGGTGTCAAAGTAGAACCCTTGTCCAAACGTAAAACCAAATTCAGCCAAAGAAAACCCCCAAATCCTAGGGTTTTTAAACTCAAATTTGATACAGAGATGAAGAGGCAAACTATCGAGGTGAGACCTTTTCAGAATCTCATGAGAAGCATACAAGCACAATAGCAAGTAGAACATAGGAACCAGTACAGGAAACAAGTTTCAAGAAAGCTTGAAAATTAAATGAGTTCAGGTAGTGCAAACTTAAAGAAACAGTCGATGAAACACATCTAGAAAGAATCCAGGCGAAGTCCGGTAAAGGCAAACAAAGGATCAAAACTCAGTAGGAAAATATAGTAGAGGAACACATAAGATAGACATGAGAGAGCATGGTGAAAAACCAGTATGAGATAGAACGGAGCATAATAAAATAAATTTCATAACAAGGCAAATATAAGAACATACGAAAGGCATGTGAGTCAGAAAAGAGCCAGTAAGAACATAGCAGGGATCGATTCACACCAAGAATAGAGAAGAAGAAGAGTCAGAAACATTTTAAGGACATTCCAGAAACCCTAATAGAAAAGTGCTTTTTGAAAGAAAATCGGAAAAAAAGGTTTAAGAAACTTAAGCAACAGTGCAAACATGTAACAGATCTAAAATAATCGGAGAGAACCTCGATATTTAGGGTTCCAGATGAACCCTAAAGATGAGAAATGCTTCGAAAATACCGATCTAAGTCGGATAATGTCATAAACAGGCTCAAAAGACCAAGAGCCACCGGAGCAAGGCCGGAGATGGCCGGAATCTTTGAATCAGTGAAGGCCTGTGTGAAGACCCTCGAGGTCTGTCCTCGATCCTTAGAACAACAGGCATGCAGGAGCCATAGGAGGTGGGTATAGGCTGTCCATGGCCTGAGAAGCCATGGACGCCGCTGAAAACATGGTGGAACAAGGTAGGGGAAGCTAGGGTTCCGGGGAGCCTTGAGAGAATTTGGGAGGTGAAGAGAGCTCAAAGGCAGCTCATCTGATAGAGTGAATTAGGGTTAAGGGGGGTATGTGAATTAAAAAGGAAAGAACGGATCATGGCCGTTGATCAAAATGATCAACGGCTAGGATTAAAAGAGAAGATGGGCGGGTCTGAAAACGGGTCGTGGGGTTTGGGTTAAAATTTGAAGTTGGGTCGTTTAATTAGGGTGGAATTGGGGGTTAGATTGAGGCTGTAATTGAAATAGAAATGGCTATGTGTTAAATAGCCAATTTTCCCCCTTTTATTTTATAAAAATAGTTAAAATGATTTTAAAAACAAATTAAAAGCACTGAACTAATTAATAATACATAAATATTGATCTAAAAATACTGGAAATGATTTTATAATTGTAAAATGCTGTTAATCGTAAAATAGGCTATAATTGCAATTATATGCAATTTAGCTTTTAAAAATACCAAATAAATTTATAAAAATATGCAAAAATCACCTTAATTATATTTTGGTGTAAATACGAGTATAGAAATAAATTATTCACCAAAGTGATAATTTTGGAAACAATTATTGGATTTTGTACTGCCAAAATAGACAATAATTGATTTCAAAAATCTTTAAAAAAAAATTAGGAAAAAATGCCAAAACTCTTGGGCATGCTTATATATGCATACACATGCTATTTTTAAAGTATTTTGAGTGTAAAATACATAGGGAAAAATTGGGTATCAACAGCTGCCCCTCTTTACCCGAAAAGGATAAAAGAGTTGTTGGGTAAAGATATGATGGCCAATTTTGACCGAGAGAGACGACTTGCAAAGGTTTTGACCGAGCTCTGGTTTCTGAGCTGCCTACATATCCCTGGTTTTACAGGAATCAGGTCATGTGTAGTTCGGGGTACATCGACGGAGTACGTCGATGGAGGTTTTTGAAGAGACGGACGCAATTTTTAGGTTAGGAAGGGTGGTTAGGGACTGATGGGTTGCGAGAACCGGAGCGAGATCGCTCCTGCTGTAATGGTCGTTGCCAGCTGATGTACCTGCAATTGAGTAATACAAGCATATCGTGCAGAATTTAACCTGATGCAAGTTCCCGTTGGACCATGAATGTTGTCTTCGGACGGTTAGGATGACGTCCTCAGACCATGACGTCCTGGGCCGTGAAGCGCATAATAAAGGATTCGCAGGCTATGAAATGATGTTCTCGGGCTATGAAAATGATGCCTCCGAACCATGATGCCTTTGAATAATGATATGCAGAAGACAAAAGCGGGGTCCTCAGGCCATGGCATGGTATTCTCGGGCTATGAAAATGGTGCCTCCGTACAATGACACCTTTGGACAATTTGGCGATCTTTCAGCCCATGAAATGCAGGATTTGGCGATGTTTCAGCCGATGAAACGCAAGATTTGGCGATGTTTCAGCTGATGTAAAGCATAAATATAAATGGCGATATTTCAGCCGACATAGAAAATTTGAATAAAATTGTTTCAGCCGACATAGAGATTTAAATATAGTTGGCGATGATTAGCCGATGTAAAGCATAAATAAAATTGGCGATGTTTCAGCCGACATAGAGATTTAAATATAGTTGGCGATGTTTCAGCCGGTGCAAGGATTCAAATAGGGTTGGCGATATTTCAGCCGATGCAAAGATTTAAATAAAGTTGGCGATATTTCAGCCGGTGCAAGGATTCAAATAGAATTGGCGATATTTCAGCCGATGCAAAGATTTAAATAAAGTTGGCGATATTTCAGCCATGCAGAGATTTAAATAAAGTTGGCGATATTTTAGCCATGCAGGATTTAAATAAAATTGGCGATATTTCAACCATGCATGATTTAAATAAAATTGGCGATATTTCAGCCGACATAGAGATTCAGATATAGTTGGCGATATTTCAGCCATGCAAAGATTTGAATAAAGTTGGCGATATTTCAGCCGGTGCAAAGATTCAAATAGGGTTGGTGATATTTCAGCCGATGCAAAGATCTAAATAAAAATGGCAATATTTCAGCCGATGCAGGGTTGAAATAAAAGTGGCGATATTTCAGCCATGCAGGATTTAAAATAACGATGGTGATATTTCAGCCGATGCAGAATTTAAATAAAAGTGGCGATATTTCAGCCATGCAGGATGGAGACAGAGCTTAGTCTCGGAAGGCAGGAAGGTAGCCTTATGCAATGCAGAGAAATGCAGATGGTGGTAGAGCTTAACCTCGGAAGGCAGAAAGGTAGCCTTATGCAATGCAAAGAATGCAGATGGAGGTAGAGCTTAACCCCAGAAGGCAGAAAGGTAGCCTTATGCAATGCAAGAAAATGCAGATGGAGACAATGCTTAGTCTCGGAAGGCAGAAAAGTAGCCTTATGCAATGCAAGAAAATGCAGGATGGAGACAGTGCTTAGTCTCGGAGTGCAGAAAGGTAGCCTTATGCAATGCAAGAAAATGCAGGATGGAGACAGTGCTTAGTCTCGGAAGGCAGAAAGGTAGCCTTATGCAATGCAAGAAAATGCAGGATGGAGACAATGCTTAGTCTCGGAAGGCAAAAAGGTAGCCTTATGCAATGCAAGAAAATGCAGGATGGAGACAATGCTTAGTCTCGAAAGGCAGAAAAGTAGCCATATGCAGAAATGCAGGAATTAAAAGGGCGAATAGTAATGGAATCTCTTAGCTGGTAGATGTAGCTGATAGCTGATTGCATCATTGTGGCTGCTGGGGATGTTGTGTACGGATAGCAATTGTAAATAGGTGATGATTCTGAGAAGTTGCATTCTTGAGAAAGTATGAGTGCATAAATATATCTAATGACATTGCAAATTGAGTGCCTGCATCCAAAGAAAAATCGTGAGTTTTGTAAAAGGGGGAAGGTTAGTTCGTCTTCCCGTGGCCTTTGCTCGTCCTGCTTGACGTTGTGTATCATTAGGGTAGCGTTGCTAAACACAGCAATTCGGATAATAGTCATGCATGATTTAGTAAAATAATGTAACGTAAATACATAATTGAAAATAATAGTCTTCTTTTTAGATGAACCGACGATTGCGACGCGGTTCAAGACATTGCAACCTCTCTTGCTCCGGAATTTTGAGGATCCTCCTCAAAATTCTGTCCCAGTTTACTAGGCTGGTGCTTCCGACGGCTGTGTGCGATGAATGGATGAAAATTAACTTCGGAATTTTGAGGGTCCTCCTCAAAATTCTGCCCCAGTTTCCAATGTCGGGGGAAATGAAAATTTTATTGAATTGTGACCGAACCCATAGGGCTGCCTACGTATCCCCTCTTAAACGGGAATCAGGTCAAGCGTAGTTCAAATTACATCATAAAGAAAACCATAAGGATTACACATAGTAGCGCTTGACTGCATCTGAGTTGATTGG
>NC_031995.1:51829699-51947662 GCF_001879085.1 Nicotiana attenuata
ACAAAAGAAAGAAAGCAACAGAAAGTTCGTCGTTGCTCTCTGTTACTTGTCAACATTTGTCTTCCCTTTCAATTATTTTCCTGTTCCCAGCATTGTATTCTTTACAGATTATATTGAGGGGATTCGCTCATTCTGAAGATTCTTCAATCGACGAGATTTTCACTAGTGATCCGTCAAACTGACTTCAATTTGCTATAGACATTTGATAGACTCTTGAATAACGTATTTGCAGTATAACGAAGTGAACCTCTATTTGGCTAAAAGCACTACCGTTTTGTTAGACTAGATATCCTTATTGATGGTGTTGGGAAGAAAACTAACGTGTGCCATTGGTTCTTTGTAAGAAAAAGAAAAAAAACAAATTAAAAAGGGCATGCAAAGTTTTAGTCAGGGATGGGTCACTTATATTTATCTCAGGAGATAAAAGGACGAAGTAAAAAACTTGAAGGTAAAAACTAGGGAGCAGGGGCAACAAATCACCAAAACGTATTATACTATATCGGTATTTTGGTATAACCGAAATATCGAAATATCAATAATCCAATACCGTGTACCGTACCGAATTACCGAAATACCGAAATTTTTGTACCGAAATAAACCGAAATACCGAAAAAATCGAAACCGAAATACCAAATTAATTCGGTTCGGTTCGGAATTCGGTTTTTCGGATTTTATGCCCACCCTACATCTCTCCACCGGTGATGTTGCTTGGCACATATGCTTCACTCAACACCCTTAAAAAGGCATTCTCGTGTGCATCAGAATTTGTAGCAAAGCAAGGATAGAAATTTGCGCCGGTGTTTTGTTCAGCTGGTCAATGAACGAGTATTCCTTAGCCTGTATCTTTCTCTAGAGATCATCTGGCCCGGTCTCGGTGATGGTCGGCCGGTTGGAGGCCTGCTTGCTTGACTTAGCTAGATGTTTCGGGGTATAAACTCTACTAGTTCTCGTCATACCCTATGTCGCAATAGCCTCTCCGAACCTAACCTTGCCTTTCCTTCTTGCCTCGGCTGTATAGTCCCATGGTATAGCCTTTGTGTGGAGTGGCGTCATGGTCAACATCGCCACTGGAATCGGCGTAGATACTTCTACTCCGAACGGAGCATGTACCTTGGGTGGTAAAACTGCAACTTCGAATGGTGCGGGTGCATTCGCCGGAGACACGAATTCGAACTCAATTGGCGCTGGTGTCTTTTCAGAGGATGGTGTTTCAAACTCAAGTGGCATGGACATATTTACCTCGGCATCCCCAGAGGGCTGAATCTGGACTACGATCTGATTAAGGGTGACTATTGGCTTCTTTGGGTCGTCACCTTTTGTGATCAAACCGATCGATCCCTTGGGATCCCAATCATCCTCTATTTCAATCATGTGAACGCCTCCTCCCTTGTGGTCTAGCAGAGGGTTATTGCGGACATTTGGAGCAGGTTCCTTTGCCACTATAATCTTGTTATCAATTAAAGTCTGGATCTTATCTTTTAGAGAACGGCATTTGTCAATGGTGTGTCCTTTCATGCCGGAATGGTATGCACAGGATTCATTTGGATTAACCCACTGGGAAGGGTTCTCCGGAGCAGCAGGGATAGGGGTGACGTAACCAGCAGCTTTGAGTTTTTCATACAACTGGTCAATAGGTTCAACAATAGCTATGTATTGTTTCGGAGGCCTTTGGTCAAAGTTCGGTCGAGGTCTAGGGATGTTTTGGTGTGCAGGAGGGGATTGATAGTAGGATGGTTGAGCATTTTAGGCTTGGTAAACATGTGCGGGTTGGGAATATCTGGGTGAAGTAGGCTGATATGTGGGAGGTGGAGGTGATTCATAAGTGGGTGGTGGAGTTTGGTAAGAGGGTGAGGGTGCTTGGTAGTTTGGAGTAGGCTGATATGTGAGTGGAGACATTGGGTAGGTTTGGTATTTGACGAGAGATTTGGTTCTCTGTGCCACCATTATGGCTCCTACATCCCTTTTCTTGGACACACCTCCTGACTGTAAGGCCTTATTTGTAGCTTGCAAGGCCTCGAAGTTCGTAACCATACCGCTTTTGATGCCCTCTTCGATCCTTTCTCCCAGCTTGATAATGTCAGAAAATTTGTGACCCTCGATCATCATCAGCCTTTCATAATACTGTGGGTCTTGAGCTCGGACAAAGAATTTGTTCATTTGTTCTTCCTCTAAGGTAGGTCTAACCTTAGCAGCTTCGGACCTCCAACGAGTAGCATACTCGCGAAATGTTTCTGTAGGTTTCTTCTTTAGATTCTGAATATAGAACACATCCGGCGCATTCTCCGTGTTGAACCTGAACCTTTCCATAAAGTCGGACACCATGCATACCCAGTTCGACCACTTCTTTGGATTTTGCCGAATGTACCAGGACAAAGCATCTCCTTTCAAGCTCCTCATGAAAAGCTTCATGCGGATTTTCTCGTCTTTTCCTACTCCCACTAGCTTGTCACAGTACGTTCTCAAATGGACCCTTGGGTCCCCTGTACCATCAAACATCTCGAACTTGGGAGGTTTGTACCCCTCGGGCAGTTCGACGTCGGGCTGTATGCAAAGATCTTCGTAGTTCAGCCCTTCAATTCCCTTACTCCCTTCAACGCCTTAAATTCGGCTATTCAATTTCTTAAGTTCTTCGGCCATGTTTCTGATGAGCAAGTCTTTATCATCAGACTCGGGTGTGTTTGAGATGGGTTGGGTGGAGTGTGGCATAGTCTCCACGTAGATGGGGGTGTTATGGTGGGTGTGGCAGTGGTCATTTGTAGAGTTTTGGGGTTCTGGGATGAGCAGCGGGGTGTTATTTGAGTTATGGCAGGTGTTGCAGTGGTGGTGAGGAGCGGGATGGTTTTGTGGCTTTGGGATATTTTGTGGCGGTGTGGGGTTCTGAGCATTTGGGAAATTAACATCTGGAGTGGCGAGGGAAAATGACAGATTTGCCAGATTATGAACCTGGTCAAGTTCTTCCTGAAATTTCAGCAGCTTTTGTTCCAGTTGGGATGCATTTTCCTTGGGAACTAGAGTACCGTGACCATGAGTGGGCTCTACCCGTTCAGTTGATTTTTCCTTTCTGGCATTGTTCAAATCTTCCATCTTCCCTTTGTTCTTGTTTTTGACGGGACTAAGAGGAGGAGTGGGTGGAGGGCCCCTGGATCTCGTGGAATAAGATGATGTTGCCAGAGTGCACGAACTAACCTTTGGGGAGGGGAATAAATAAACAAAAAGTAAAAACAAAAAGGTAACAAGTTAGTGAGGATTATAAAAAGATGTTGCAATATTTAAACACATAGTGCAGGAATGTAAAACATGTCCTAATTTGGGGACCTCTTTGTGCCCGAGGTAGGCCTAGCGATAAGTTGATTTGTAGAACTTGGAATGCTAAATGCCTCATTTTATTGATAGAAAATAAGTCGAATCCCAAATCAACACTAAATACAGGAAATGAAAGTCACTAATGGCCATTGGCCTTATTACATTTCATAAAAGAAGAAAAACTCCTATCTATTTGGTCCTAGAAGGACCTTCCCCCGATTCGGCGTCCCTAGCTCCATCGAACAGCTTTCCCAACTCGCGAAGTCCCAGCAATAGATAGGCTCTAGCTAGATGTCCGCCCTCATTTCCTTCAGCATTTTGACAGTCTTCGATCCTCTTGAGGAATTTCTTCTCCAACTCCACTATACCCCGTTCCAAATATCCCAGTCGCTTGTTGGCACTGAACAGCCATATCCTTCCATTCCTCAATTAGATTTTGATTGGCTTCTTGTATCTCACGGTGCTCGCTTTCGCATTGCCGGATCCTCTTGCGCAGCTGATTGTATTTGAACTGTGCCTCAGCCTTTTCATCTATGATCCTGTGACCTCGAACAAACCCAGGATAGCCCAGACCATTATGATTGTCCTCCAACCAGCCTGAATAGTAGGGAGTACAACCATCGTGGTATCTGTCTGGCTCGATGGTATCTCTCCCCATGATAATCTTGCAGTGCCATATATGCTGAGCTTGGAACTTGTAAGGACTATCATCATCCTGGAAGTCAGCCCGGAAGTGACTCATCTTGTCGACCCTGGGTGCAACCCGCTTCCAACCAGCTTGCCTCATAACCCAGAGAGGGACGTAAGGGTATGTTCCTCTTAGACAGGTTAATATCAGAAAAGGTGCATCCCTGGATCGGGCGATGAACTCCTCGGTCGGAAACCACTCGAACATCCATTGTACCCGGTCTTCGGTCAGATTGTTGAAGAGCCCGACCCATTCTCTAGCATTCTCTGGTTGAGCGAACATGTTGGGCATGTAATTCATTCGCCTTGGATGATGGAAGGCTATATGATCATCCCAATCCCTTCGCTGAATCTCTTGTCAATATTCACCCTTTTGGAGATGCTCCATGAGCCAAAGTTGAAGTAGCAAATCGCAGCCTTCGAAGTGTTTAGCTCCTTGTTGGCACTTTTCCAAGGCTCGGTATATTTCCGCAATGATCATGGGCACAATACTGAATGGTTGCCCACCAATTCCCTCCATTATAGTTTTAGTTACCATAGCCAGCCTGGTATGGATCCTTGCTTTCTTCATTGGAAACACTATCATCCCTAGGAAACAAAACATGAAGACTAAGACCCTTCGGTGAATATGCCCCACCAATGTGATGGCAAACTCGTCAGGATAGGTACGGTAGGATTTGCTGTGACCGTACCTCTCGTACAAATAATCAAAATGGATGTAGGAATCTTTCAAACATGTCTATTCTGGATTCTTCTTTAGACCCATCATTTTGAGGAAACCCCTGCCCTTGCGGTTCCCTAGCATTAGCAAACCCGGAGTTTCCCATGGTATACTGGCCAATCCTCCTATTTCTTCCAGTAAGGGTGTCATTTCAATGTCCACGAAGCGGAACACAGACCTCTCACAATCCCAGTACAAAGTGGCAGCTTCTATGATCTTGTTGTTGGGTTGGATTTCCAAGAGGGAAGGTAGATTTCCCAAATATTTTCGGACAAGAGTCTGATCACTGGAGTGAAGATCCTCCCACCAGCTTAGAAATTTTGGATGGATGTTGGTGACCATGCCGAATATGGGGATTTCGTGCCTCATATTTCTGCAAGACAAAAGGGTTAGGCCCTTACCCCCACAGGACTCGACTATTTAAATATCAATAATTGGCATAAAAGCATTTAGTTCTCCGAGTAAATACACAGAACGTGATGATGTCTGTTTGGGTTTTAGGGAAACCCGGTGGACTTTGGACAAGGCTATCTTAAAGAGTCATTATGTGAACAACATAACTGACTCGGCTAGGTTTGACCATGATGCATGCACAGTTTCTATAGGGTTTTAGACTGGTACCCTTGAGTGGACAACTCAAGGGGAAAAGGCACGGAACCGTCGACTACACCGTTGATCAACTGGTTTTACCACAAATATGCCTTTTCTGGATTTAGGGGTGATAATATCGGAAGAGCGCAACCACTCATTATAAGCGTTGCTATAGGATTTGTTTGGCACGAGTGGAATATGATGTTGAGCATGATTATGCAACAATTAAAGGCATGTTGTCATGTATTTGCACGTTTAGGAAAGTAGTAAATACAATAATTTAATAATTTAAAGCGGCAATGAAGGAAAGCAGTAAGGAAAGAAACAAAAGGACAAGTCAGTTTTACAATCGAAAAGGAAATTGAATGCTTAAAAGAAATAAACAAATAATTGCACGTAAAGAAACATAAATTCACAATAATAGTCTGAAATGGTAAAATCCTAAAAATCCCCAGCAGAGTCACCATGCTGTCGCGCCCCCCTTTTCCTCCACGGAAATCGGGTTTATGACATTTGGAGGGACAACTCGTTCCTTTTGGGAACTGGGTTTGCATTTGAAGAGTCGCCACCTAATTATTAGGGTGCATTAGGACACCAAAAGAGTTTGTTTTGGATAACCAGAGATTGGGTAAGGGCTTGAAGTTATTCTACGGGGAAGTTGTTAGGCACCCCTCAGAATCCACTAGTGGGGTTCCCGGCGAGACAATTATTGTGAATTGAGGTGCAATTAACATATAGGCAGATAAGGCTCAAATAAGAGGGAATTTCAACATATACTTGTTTGAAAGAACAATTAGAAAAGCTGATTTTAAATAAGGAGTTAAAACGCTGGAAGGAAAAGAAATAAAGAATAAAGGAAGGGAGTTCCTAGGTTTATTAAAAATATGGATCCCCCACACAATGACCGGTAATCACTCCACAATGAGGGGATACACGTGATATTATCGCGTAGTCATCATATCCATATCTACCCTTCCCACCCCATTAAGGTATTTAAAGCGCAGATTGGTCTCGATTACTTATTGCATGCTATTACCCTTCCGACTCCTATTAGTCCCGGAGGCACTTAGGACTACTAATCCTAAAAAGGGAAGGATATTAGGCTTATTTAGAGTTTCAAAGGTAAAAACTCTAAGGCGACATAGAAAACACATATTGCATATTTGGGGGGGGGGACATTTAGACAAACAAAAGGCTCATATATGCCTCATTAAACAAAGAAATGCATGTAATTAGCATGACTTGCACATACTTTTTAGGTCTGATTAAATACTGAAGACGAGGGAGTTTAGGATTGAAATAGATTAGTTTATTACATAACTCAGATAAGAAGTTCGAATCATGCCTGCCTGCTGGTTGTAATAATTAATAGAAGTGGATTCAGTTTACAGTTATTACTCTAAGGCTTGCCTAAGTGTTCAGACGAGGATCCTATAGGCATGGTATCTACTGAATTCAGAAGGTGATAAGACAGTAAAACTCGAAATGAATTATTTGGGATCCTATAGGCATGCTTGCTAAACTTTGTTAAGTGAGGGATTTAGATTATCAAAAGAGATGCAGAATTAAACAAATTGATTACAGGTTCTGCAGGTGATAGTACATATTATTACTGATTTAACATCTAGCATTGAGTGAAGCGAATCAGATTCATTTAGAAATTCCTATAGGCATATTTTCTACATGTTGCTGATTTTAGACACTTATAGACGTGGTGTCGAAATGCATACAACCTTATAGATATGGTATCTGAATGTAGAAACTTATTTTAAACCTTATAGGCATAGTATCTAAATGCAGAAACTTGTTTAAACCTTATAGGCAGGGTATCGAAATGCAGTTTGAGTTATGTAGAATGACATTAGAACAACCTTAGGGGCATGATTTCTAGGTGAAGTTTGCATATGCAGTATTATTACTGTCCTATAGGCATAATTTCTAGGTGAAGTTTGAATATGCAAAATTATAACAGTCCTATAGGCATAATTTCTTGGTGAAGTGTGAATATGCAGAATTATAACAGTCCTATAGGCATAATTTCTACCCTTGACATGCATAAATACTTACCCCTTTTCACTAGCCAAACCCCAAATGTTTATTACAACTTATTACAAACCAGGAATACCAAATACATCAGAAAATACAAAGAAAAATAATGACAACCAGAGGAAGCCTGATTCATGACTTCCTGTCTGAGTTATGAGATAGACCAACTCAAAGATCACTGATCCAAATCCATTCTCAGACTTGGGTGTGTCAGAGTTCCCTAAGGGCCTCAATAGGACCCTGGGCAGTGCTCTTACCCAAGCTTCAAAATTAGAATAGGGACAAGTGCAGTGTGGAAGTGCCAGCCCTCAAGTATCCAAGTTCAGAGGGAGCTCATGGGTCCCAAAGCAAGGCTCACAAGAGGGGGGTAGAACTTAGGTCTAGGAGAGAGTGGAAGTGCAGAAAAAGAACTTTTAAAGAAAAGGGAAAGAGGTGCTGGGAAACAGTTACAGAGTTGATAACTTTACACAAAAGGGATCAGGGGTTGGGAACTTATTGTAGAGAGCCTATGTTCTTAGGCATTAGTTAATTCTGGGCATGCACAGCAATAGGGAGTGCTGTTATGCTTACAAAATCAACCAGGATACACAACATATAATGGTAACATAGAGGTTATGATCCCAGGGGAATCAAGTTTGAATCATAGACAATAATTTTTAATACTGTCATGCCTCAAACAAACCATCAGTATTAAACACATTTAGGATGCATAATATATACAGAACATGCAAAAGGAAATTGCAACATGCTAAAATAAGTACTGAACTAATCACAAGCAGTAGGCAGACAAGAAGGTAAATGTATTAAGTAAATATATTTTTGTGATGCTGAAAATCTTAATCAGAACATACCGGTTCAAAGAAGCAAAATACAGTAAAAGCAGGTAGCAGGACTTTGAAGACAGGCCACAGTACAAGTAACAAGAGAGAATGCTTTTTGAGTGAGTGTGAGTTTAGAAACTACGAGTGTTTTTGTGTCTATGTGATTTTAGAACTCAGAGTGTTCGTGTGTGTGTGTGTTAATGAAAAAGCCAGGTATTTATAGTTTGAAAATAGGTAGAAAGTTAGGCAAGAATCATAGTCTAGTAGTAATTATGGAACTATGTACCAATTAAATTCAAATCAGTATAAGACTTCCTTTAATTCAGGAGTTAAATTAAACGGTAATGGGCATAAAACATTTAAGGAAAGAAATCAAGTAGAGCATCATGTGCAGAATAGCCAGTTAGGGGTAAGTACATAGGGGTCCAATTAAGGAAACAACTATTGCAGAATCAGTGAAGATACTTGGTTGCCCAAATAAGGTAGGAAACACAATAGATTTGAAAATATGGAGACAATCAGCTCCCAGTAAATCAAGGAGTCAGGGATTCGAAATTACTGATGAGGGAGAGAATAACATGGGTTTCCATGAATAAACAAATAAGCCAAACTAAGGACAGGAGAATCGAAAGTCGAAAGGGAAGTTTTCAAATCAATCCAGGAAACAGGGAAATTAGTAGAACAAGGAAAGAATCAATTACACGAGTGCAATCAGAATTACACAAGGAGGTTTGAAATCAATCCAAAATTGAAGGTCGTTTTAGAGGGAAATTTAGCATATAAAAGAGTGCCTAAACATTAGGCATGCAAGGCCGAACTCATGACAAAGAGAAGCATCATGCAATAGCAAACACAAAGTCAGTAGCAAATGAACTATCGAAACATGGTAGTCACATAGGTCAATTTCACCAACTCAGTAACAGAGAAAAGAGAGAGTATCAGAAGCATGTAAAATGTCAATTAAAAGGACCTTTCTAAAAAATATAGTAGAGTTTCAATGGTAGCAGGAAGTCAAAATCATATAAAGAAACAGAGATTGAAACAAAAGATTTCGAAATTCAGTCGAGCAACAGATGAAGCAACCTCAGAAACTCGAATAGGTCCAAAGCAAATTAGTGTATTGAAACCAATCGAATTCAGAGCATGAATAACAAGTAAATCACATAGCAAATAGTCTCAGAACTCGAATGAACCCCAAATTTTAGGGTTTTCGCCATCAATCGAGTATAGAGATGAAAACAAGTAAATCAGACAGAAATACTAATAAAATAAATTCAGAAATCTCAGAAGGTTAAGGCCTTTAACATGCAACTTAAGTAGAAGAACGACATAAGGAAACACAGTTGAACATGTAGAAAATCAGAGAAAGCTTCGAAATAACATAACAAAACCCTAAATCGGAAAAAGATAAGGGGTTTTGAAGGTAAAGTTTTAGAAGAAACTTTGGGTAAAACGTTCAGAAGTTTAGAGCAAACACAGATCTAAATAGATATAGAAGAAATCAGAAGAACCTTAAAGATTAGGGTTTCAGTAGAAACCCAGATGGTGAGAAAGGCTTGGACAATCGTCGATCTAAGCAGGAGAAGTCAAGAATCAGGCTTGAGTAGCCATGGCTGGCCGGAGCAGAGTCGAAGATGATCGGAGACAGCCATAAAAACTGAGATCGACCAAAGTCTGGGCCAAGCTTCTTTAAGGTCTGGCCTTGAAACCATAGTACTCGAACACATAGAAGCCAAGGGAGGTAGATACATGCCACCAATGGCTTGAGAAGCCATGGATTTGGGAAATTTTCAGGTGGTAGTTGAGGGTGGCGGCTAGGGTTTGAGAGAGAATTGAGAGAGGAGGGGGTTTGAAGGCAGCTGAAGGTGAAAAATGACTAGGGATAGGGGTAGGTCGGGATTAATTTAGGAAAGGGTTAATGGTGGCCGTTGATCATTTTGATCAACGGCCTAGATTGATCGGGTACTTAGAGCGGTTTAATGGGGTTGGGTTTGGGTCGGTTCAGGCGGGGATTAGGTCAGGGTAATTGGGTTTAGAATAGGAGTTCAGATCAGGCCACAATTGAAACACAATTGGGATATATTTTAAATAGCCATATTTCCCTTATTTATTTTATAAAAAATAGTAAAGTAATTTCTGGAATTAAATTAAAGGTATTAAAATGATTAATAATTCATAGTTAAAAATATTGGGACCTAATTTTATAGACATAAACGTAATTAAATCTAAAAGAGGCTAATATTGCAATTATATGCAATTTAGCTTTAAAAATACTAAATAAATTTATTAAAATATGCAAAAATTATCTTAGCTATATTTTAGTATAAATATGAGAGTCCAATAAGTGAATCACTAAAATGATAATTTTGGGAGTAATTATTGGGCTTTTCTGGATAAAATAGGACAATAAATTAATTTAAAAATCTTTTAAAAATTAAGGAAAATAATAAAACGTTTGGACATACTTATATATGCATACATATGCTATTTTGAAATTATTTTGCATATTAAAAATATATAGGGAAAAATTGGGTATCAACACCAACTATGGCTCATCAGAGTAGCCAATGGTGATAGTCCGACAACCCTTTCTCTTAGGGTTGTGTGCATCCATCAGAGAATACCATGAGAAGGGCTTCTTAGCCCAAACCTTTGTGTCAAAATCCTTCGGCTCCACCCATGCATCCGTAAGGTACTCAGTGATGGTGTTGGGATATGTGCTTGCTTGGCAACCACAGACATGTTGGATGACATCACGACACCCACATTGATCGGGTACCGGGCCATAATGGAGGTGACTAGAACTACCCGCTGGACAGGGAGGTTTGTTTCATTAAGGCACGGGTCTAGTCGGCTGCATACGAAGGTCTGCCATCCCTTCGCCTCAATGTTTAGGGTGTTTTGCTAAATAGGAACCCCTGCTGTGATCCATGGTGGCGGTGACCTCGGGGCTGCAAGAATCTCAGCTAGCCATGGGCGAGATGCATCTCCCATTGCTAGCTTTTCCAAGTACTGCACATGCTCAATGTCCTCAAACCCCAAGTAGATGTTCAAGGTGTTCTGGTCAAATAT
Source organism: Nicotiana attenuata (assembly GCF_001879085.1). NCBI lineage: Eukaryota > Viridiplantae > Streptophyta > Magnoliopsida > Solanales > Solanaceae > Nicotiana > Nicotiana attenuata. The sequence goes on from NC_031995.1 coordinate 51,840,941, forward strand.
CACCTTCAAATTCCTCACTTTTGTCACTTTGGTCCCTTTCTTTATATGCGCCACATTGGTGTAGAATTCTCGGACCAGTTACTCGTTTGTGTCCACTACACTTTGGGTGAACCACATCCACCCCTTTAGCTCTCAGAACAGTCTCAAGGCCATTGGATTATACTTTTCAAGCTCTTTCAATTAGAACTGTCGCTCAAGAGTGAGCGATATCACTGGCCACCACTCTCGAAAGCTACTGAAGGTAGCTAGACTGACAAACCGATCCTCCGAGACCTTTTTCTTCTTCGAACTCTCAAAGATGGCAACTATGGTATCACCCCCTCGGCCATCATCCAGAATATCATTAACTAAAGTCGATGGTGCCTTAGGTACGTGTGTAGAGGAAGGCTCCGAAGCCTGACTAGCACTCTCCGAACCCTCGGAGGTGCTTTATAATATGGAAGGCTCGTCCCAAAGTTGGAATCTCCCCGGTGGCTTTGATTGGACAGCCGACTGCTATTTTACCGAGTGCCCTCCGATGCTTCCCTAGATGGAACATAAGAACTCGATTTGGCGGGCTCGGGATTTCTACCTTGACCGGCTGTAGCCTTCTTGGTTATAATGTTTTGAAGGGCAAGGGGTAAGGCAATTTTGCCTCGGCCTCTAGAAGTTTCACCCTTCACCTTTGATGTATCTCCACAGCCTCGAGATCGAACCATTGTCTGTAACAAGTAGCAGCAGGACTCAGTTGTAATTCAAGTTCAAAACAGACAGTGAACACAGTGTGAAATATAATTGCAGGTTGGGGAAGTGCAGTCTACACAATTACAGGTGCGGCCGCATGCTGGGATGTGCGGACCACACAATTGGAACTTGCGGCTGCAGAACTGGAACTGTGATACGCACAATTATTAGTGCGACCACAAAATCGGAGTACGGTCTACACTTTTATAAATGCAGTTGCACATCAGATATCCAAAAATGTCAACTTGGATCATTTTGCGGTCGCACTCACTTTTTCGCGGCCGCGATGGCATTTCTGCGGTTCGAAAAATTCATGCGTGACCAATTACCCTAATCTCATTTTTTGCGGACCGCACAATTTCTTGTGCGGCTGCAAATTACAAAACTTTTGCGCACAGAGGTCTAGTGTTTTCAAGTTTTGCATAAATTTGACATAGTATTAACAATTAAGAATTAAAATAAATGCACCCATACTTGTTTACCGTGAAAATGGTAATGACAATTAAATTTATATAATGGGACTCTAAAAATACGTAATCTATTCCCAAGCTAGTTGTTAGAGCAGATGATGCTAATGATGTGAAACTTAACGATGGAGCGCAAGCTAAAACGAGATAATGATCGAACCGAAGGGCCTGCTTCCCGGATGTAGGCCTGGCTGATGGAGACTTCGGGGTCGACTTCAAGGTCAAGCTCGAGCTATCGGGGATAGTCGAGGATGGTATAACAGTTAGAGATATAATCAAACAGGGCTCTTTATAGCCAAAAATAAGTTATATGATAAAGAACAGATATAAAGCGATGGATATCGAGGTATCCTCGGATCAGTGAGAGCCAATAAGTTTAGAAAGAAGAGAGAGAGAGGGAGATATTATTGCGCTCGTGGAGAAATGGAGCAACATCAGTGCTTTACAAGGTAGGATGAGTCCCCTTTATATAGGAGGGGAATCCGGTTACAAATACATGTGTATTTAATTACAAAATACGGAGATGGGATGGCTTGATACGATGCCTCAGCGTAGGCTCCGGATAGGTCGACCCTGTCAGACTCAGCCGCGTGTTTTTGGAGCTTCCCTTTTCGCCTGGCCTCGGCCTCCGTCTGGCCTCGAATTGGGCCCTGACAAGCTTCGAGGGAGTGGACTAAGTTGTGGCTTCATGTCCTCGGGGTCTCGAGGCACTTCCCCGAGATGGCTTGATAGCGAGAAATCAGGCCCTCTGATTTCACCGCGTACAGATAGTCTCTATGTTTCTTAGAGTGAAGGCGACGAGAAATGATAAGAAACGGTTCTGAACCCTTGCTTCATCTGATTTCCTTGGATACCAGGCATTGAGACGCGTTACATGTACCGTCCTGCAGATTCCGGCATTAACTGCGGCGGTTGGCTTCCTTCAATATACCCAGGATGCATTTATAAATACTCGTCTCTCCCCTTTTAGATTCCTTTTTGTGTTTAAAACCCTCAATGAGGTTTTCTTCCCCTCGTTCTCATTCCTTCTCACGAACTCAAGCCCCCCTTTTTCTCCTTTCCCCAGATTCGACCAAGGATGACGAACATTACAACTTCTCCTTCCAGGAAGCTGCTGGCTCATCCTCTTCGTTTTTCTCTCGGGGTGAAGTGGCTACTCCCCCCCCCCTCCCGTGCTGAGGAGTGCATTCTGGGACCTTTTGTGATGACTTTCGATTTTAGGGTCGAGAGGCCCTCCCCGAAGTCGGGGTGCCGTGAGCTCGTGACTCGATATATTAGCTCTATAACGGACATCAACAGAGTGAAGGCAGACTGCTATTGGGGGGATTCCGTGCTCGTAGAGATCCCTGCTTGGGATGAAGATATTACGGCTCACAAAGACGGCTTTCTGAGTGTGTATACCTATCCATTTTCTTTGGGACCGGTGGGGCCATCCTCGCCCCTGATTGAAGCCATGATTCTTGACTTCTGCCGGAGTTACCAGGTGACCTTAGGTCATGTCCACCCTTCGTTCTGGCGTGTGGTTTATATGATAAGGCACTATTCGAGTATGATAAAGGGAATGCCCATCACCTTAAACCATTTGATCCGGATGTATAGCCCTCGCCTGCTTCGCGAAGGTTTAAACAAGCTTCGCTGTCGAGATTTGAGGTCCCTTTTTGCCCCCACTGAGGAATTCGAGGATGATGCGTCATTGAGCCGATTCATTCGAGTGAGGACATCTGATCTAATTCCAACGGAAAAGATGTCGTTCCATGAGGAATGGTACGCTGGGCATAATTAGTTGTGGTGCCCTTGCCCCCTTTTTTCGTAACTTTTCTTCATGCATCTGACTCTGCCTTTCTTGTCGTTTTAGCCACAATGATCTACCCCGGCGCAGTGCCGGTCCTTCGGGATTGGGTCGGTCATCTGCACTCAATTTGCCCATATATCGATCAAGCGTGGCAGGATTTATCCCGAGCTCGGCGAGAGGCCGGAGGCACTGGTAAGCCTGGAGTCTTGATGCACCCGTGCATTCTAGCGTAGATTGTCGTTAGTAGCTTTCTCTATTTCGTGCATTTGACATCTGCATCTATCCAGGTCTGGGAGGAACCCTATCGGTGAAGGAGGCACCATTTGTTGGAGGGGATACTCAGATGCATGGCGAGGAGAGGAGGAGGCAGGAGAACCTACCGGTTGAGCTGCTGGAGCCCAAGAGGATCAGGGTTGAGGGTTTCGAGGTTGACCCTTTGGCTCCAATATCCGGGGCGACGGAAAATCCTCGTGTTGAAGGTGAGGGGGAAAGTAGTTTTTCGGCGCATTTTGAAGGACGCATGAGGTTGATTGATCATCGGGCCGTGGGAACGTATGTTTCTGGACATGGATCCGATGTTGACGCGGCTCGAGTTCGTGGTGGCGAGGCAATGGATGGGGTATCGAGTACTGACATTGATTTAATAGGAGGCCAAAGTTCTCCCCAGACTGGGGCGCCCTTGACAGTTAGTTCGGAGGGGCCTCGAGCTGGATCCCGGGATGAACCGAAGACGAACATTCAGGTTAACCCTGTTAGCTCGTTGGACATTGTTGTTTCCCCGAAGGGGGATATCTTTCCATCTTGCAGTATGCAAGAGGAATCTCACGAGGAGCTTTTCGTGGCGGGAACACTGATCAAAGGCGGAGGCACAATCGGAAGGCCGACGATCATTCTTGAGGGCAATTCCGAGGCTGACGCTTTGTCTATTTTCGGCGAGATGGGCAGGCTTTGGGAGCGGGTAACTTCACTTAGCATTGTTTGCTGCTTCGGGCTGCTTCACCCCTTTATCTTCTTAACTCTTTTATGCGGTTTCAGGCCGAGGCGCTTTATAACCAAGTCCTCGCCCAGTGTAAGGATGAGGTGAGTCGTTGTGAGCGCGAGAAAGCTTTGTTCACTGAACAGGTTATCTATCCCTTGGCCTCGCTACCCTTTGAGCCCTTGTAGAATTTTGTCACTTTTAACTTTTTGGGCCCTGAGTCGTGCAGTTTGAGGAGGAGAACGCCTTGCTGAGAGGGGAGCTTCGGGCCAGGGATGCTAAAATCTCAGAGCTTAGCCGGCGCGTAAGCGCGGTGTCTTCTGAGAGGGACAACCTTAGGGAGAAAGTTACCTTGATTGAGTGCCAGCTTCAGGATGCAAGGGAGGATAGCGGCAAGTATAAGGGCCTTTATTCTGAGTTGGTGGCTGCATTGCTCCGGGTCAATGTTGAGGCCGAGGTGCTTGTATCTTCACATGGGGGAGGAGCGGTCGTTGCAGATTCCTGCGTTGAGAGGGCGTTCGAGGGGGCTGGCCCGACATTGCCTTGAACCGTGGGTCATGCTTGGCCAGTTTCCCGAGGGCCTCCTGTTGAGGGCGCGTTGGAAGGCAGCTCGAGCGGGGTAAAAAATGGGGGCTGATCCGCGGAGAGGGGGGACGCCGTCGAGAAGGGGCCTTCAGGACCTGTAATCGCCTGGATGTAACCCTTAGAGGCTGTTGGTTCGGCAATAAATTAGGGTTTGCTTATATTTTTCCGTTGGTCTCTCTGTTTGTAGTACTTCTTTAATTCAGCATTTGTATGAGGAGAATTCTGCAACTCTGTTCCACCCTATGTTTTGATTTTATCAATGGTTTGGTGAACAAAACCTCAGGCCTGTAATATAGCCATGCGACCCTTTTGGGCTGGCTCGGGCAAAAGGGCATTTTGCCTTTGGGCATTTTGTAGTTTTGCTACTTTGGGTCCAGTATCCGAGTCGCGTTGCGACTCGAGCTTTAATTGACCCTTGAGTTCTTCCCTGCCTGCATGGGTGGAAGGTGATGGCCTTTTGTGCTTTGGGTCGAAATGACCTCATGGGTGGGTAGCACGGAGGCTTCACTCGGATGGCGATAGCGACATTTATGTCGTGCCTTTAGGCATGTTGTAGTTTAACTTATTTCGGGTCCAGTCTCTAAGTCGCGTTGTGATTTGAGCTTTAATTGACCCTTAAGTTGTAAGTTTTGGCTGGCGATAGTGGCTCTTACATTTTTTGGTCGTAGAGACCTTTTGATATGTGGCCCGTAGGCTTGTTTAGTTAACTATTTTGGATCCGGTCTCCGAATCGGGTTACGATTCGAGCTCACTTTAATCCTCAAGTTGTCAATTTTGCTGGCGACAATGGCTCTTACGCTTTTTGGTCGTAGAGACCTTTCGATGTGTGGCCCGTAGGCTTGCTTAGCTGGCGAGAATGGCTCTTACGCTGTTTTTGCCCATGGGCTTTTTGTAGGCTTTGTTTTCTGCTCGTTAAGGTCTTTTGAAAGATGTTTTCCTGACCCTTCATCGGTTTTGGTAGAACCTCGATTTCATGTCGCTATCGGTGATACTTTGAGCACCTTGGAATGTACATAGCTCGTAGGCTGAGTAGGTCGAAGCCTTTGAGATTTGGAGTCGACGTGGTCGAAGCTCGTTTTTGCCTGTTGAGGGAAGCCTGTTTTAATCGGTTCTTTCCGAAGTATATTCGAAGTAGTGGCCTGCAATTTTGTTTAGCGACGGTCGGGCTTCCCCTAGTCGCGTTATTTTGGTTGTATCAGCCATTTTGACCATAGTCATGTGCGTTTGGCCGTAGCCATTTTTGATCCCGAGTGATAGTGTAGGTGTCTACACCGAGGGTATGCCCTTTCGGGATTCATACAAATGCGACATATAGCCTGAACTTCGGGATTTTCATGCCTGTTGAGGTCTTACAGTTTGTCATGCCTGTTGAGGTCTTACAGCCTTTGTATTTATGGAATAGATCTTGTTACGCCGAGTCTGCCTGCTAGGGGTCTTACAGTTTCGGGTTTTCCAGTGCATGGCGAATGACGACAGTCTTCGAGTCATCATGTTCTTTAAGCGTGAAGACCGCTTCTTGTGAACTCGAAGTTGCCTTGTAGGGGCTTTATGAGCCCGAAGTTCCGACCCCTGGAGTTATACGGGTATTGAACTTCTGATGCTAAGTCTCCGAGTATATGAGGACATTTTTGTTGGAGAGGCCCCTGTTGAGGATATGCTTGAGATTTCCTCATTTGGAGAATAAGGCGTTGAAAAGATATCCTTTGACTATCTGGTGTAGATACATGCTGTTTTGTTTTTTGCGAGCTCAGCCCGATACGTTGTCCCCGATCGAAGCCTTATTCGTCTTACTCCCGGGGCGGAGCTGACTGTGAAAGAAATCTTGTAGGTTCCTTGAATTCTTCTGGAGAACTGCATGGATGTCGCCTCGTTAAAAACCTTGTTGGCAAAAAAATCCGTTTGGGAAAAAATCCTAGTCGAAGGAAAAGAGTGCGACGTTTGCTCGAGGATGTTTGTGGGGTTCCATATTCGGCCGTCCTAGCAGTAATACCGCTTAAGCATCGATATATTCCAGTGACTCGGAAGCTGCTCGCCCTCCATGGTACCAAGCTTATAGGAGCCTTTGCCAATTATTCCGAGGACACGGTACGGTCTTTCCTAATTTTGGCCCAGCTTCCCTTCATTAGGGTTTGTGGTGTTGAGGGTGACCTTTCTTAGGACCAGGTCTCCGACTCTGAAGTATCGGAGATTCGTTCTTCTGTTGTAGTATCTTTAGATTTTCTGTTTCTGGGCAGCCATCCGAACTAGCAAGGCTTCCCGTCTTTCGTTGAGCAGCTCGAGGGCCGTTGCCATGGCTTCGTTATTTGACCCCTCGCTAGTGTGTTGGAATCTGGCGCTTGGTTCCCGGCCTCCACCGGTATCAGTGCCTCGGCGTCGTATACTAGGGAGAAAGGTGTCTCCCTGGTGCTCGATTTTGGAGTTGTCCGATATGCCCACAGCACTTCGGGCAGCATTTCTCTCCATTTTCCCTTGGCGCCTTCCAGCTTCTTTTTCAAGTTTTGAATGATGGTTTTATTTGTAGATTCGGCTTGGCTGTTTGCACACGGATGGTATGGCATCGATAGGATCCTCTTGATTCCGTTGTCCTCAAGGAACTACGTTACCTTGCTCCCGATGAATTGCCTACCGTTTTCGCATGTTATTTCGGACGGGATTCCGAATCGGCATATGATGTGTTCCCATATAAAATTGATGACTTCCTTCTCTCTTATTTTCTCGAAGGCCTGCGCTTTTACCCACTTTGAGAAATAGTCAGACATAAATAAGATGAATCTGGCTTTACCTGGCGCCGCCGGCAAAGGGCCGACAATATCCATCCCCCATTTTATGAATAGCCATGGGGATAAAATGGAATGCAGCTGTTCTCCAGGCTGGTTGATCATGGGAGCGAACCTCTAACACTTGTCACATTTTTGGACGAATTCCCTGGCGTCTTTCTCCATGCTGTCCCAATAGTAGCCCGCTCTGATCACTTTTTAGACTAAGGAATCAGCCCCAGAATGATTTGCGCAGGTGCCCTCGTGGATCTCTCGCAGCACGTACTCCGTGTCGCCCGGTCCCAGGCATATCGCTAGGGGACCATCAAAAGTTCTCCTGTAAAGGGCCCCATTTTCGTCAAGTGAGAACCGGGCCACTCTGGTTCGCAGGGCCCTTGATTCTTTTGGATCTGTGGGTAGCTTTCCGTCTTTCAGATAAGCGATGTATTTGTTTCTCCAGTCCCATGTCAGGCTGGCGGAGTTAATTTCTGCGTGACCTTCCTGGACCACAGATTTGAACAGTTGAACGACGGTTCCGGGGAGTAGGTCTTCTTCTTCAGCGGAGGATCCCAAGTTTGCGAGGGCATTGGCCTCGCAATTTTGCTCTCAGGGTATGTGTACCAAAGTCCATTCTTTGAAGCGATGCAACGCGATTTGGAATTTGTCCAAATACCTTTGCATTCTGTCTTCTCGAGCTTTGTAGCTCCCGTTTACTTGGCTTACCACGAGGAGCGAGTCGCATTTTGCCTCGACTATCTCGGCTCCCAAAACTTTGGCCAACTCTAGACCTGCAATTATAGCCTCATATTCAGCCTCATTGTCTCAGTTTCGTGGTTTTTATGGATTGCCTGATTATGTCACCGACGGGCGGCCTTAAGACTATACCGAGTCCAGATCCCCTTACGTTTGTGGCACCATCTGTGAACAGGGTCCATACCCCGGAGGAAGTGCCTGATTTTAATAAAAGCTCCTTCTTTACCTTGGGCACGAGGGTTGGCGACAAGTCGGCCACGAAGTCCGCCAGGATTTGGGACATAATGGTTGTCCGAGGTTGATACTCGATGTCATACCCTCCGAGTTCGATGGCCCATTTAGCCAATCGACCTGATAGCTCAGGTTTATGTAGTATACTCCGGAGGGGGTAAGTTGACAGGACGCAGATATGGTGGCACTGAAAGTAAGGCTTCAGCTTGCGCAGGGCACTTATTAGTGCGAAAGCCAGGTTTTCTAGATGGGGGTACCGAGTTTCGGCGTCCCCCAAGGTAAGGCTTACATAATAAACAGGAAATTACATACCTTGATCTTCTCGGACCAGTACGCCGCTTACCGCTATATCGGATACGACTAGGTACAGATATAGTGTTTCACCTTCCTCGGGCGTGTGCAGCAAATGCGGGCTGGACAGGTACCGTTTCAATTCCTCCAGGGCGTGTTGGCATTCTGAAGTCCATTCGAAGTTGTTCTTCCTTTTGAGCACGGCGAAGAAATGGTGGCTTTTGTCTGACGATCTCGATATGAATCTGCCGAGGCCAATCTTTTACTACTGCAATCTTCTGGGGGTCTATCCGAATCCCTTCACTAGAAACAACATGACCCAAAAAGGCAACGGACTCCAACCAAAACTCACATTTTGAAAATTTAGCATACAACTGGTGCTGATGAAGAGTCTGCAGAACTGCCCTGAGGTGACCGGCATGATCCTCCCGGCTCCGCGAATAAACAAGGATGTCGTCAATAAAAACAATCACGAAGGAGTCTAGAAATGGCTTGAAGACACGATTCATAAGATCCATAAAGGCTGCCGGGGCGTTGGTTAGCCCAAAAGACATGACCAAGAATTCAAAGTGACCATAGCGAGTTCTGAAAGCGGTCTTGGGAATATCCTGCTCCCTAATCTTAAATTGGTGATACCCGGACCGTAGATCAATTTTGGAGAAGAACCTTGCACCTTGCAATTGGTCGAACAAATCATCTATTCGAGGCAAAGGATACTTATTCTTGATGGCGACTTTGTTGAGCTGCCGATAATCAATACACATCGGGAGCGACCCATCCTTCTTCCTGACAAAGAGAACCGGAGCACCCCACGGCAACACGCTCGGCCGTATGAACCCCCTTTCTAATAAATCCTTCAGCTGCTCCTTTAACTCCCTTAACTCCGCTGGAGCCATTCTGTAAGGTGGAATAGATATTGGCTGCGTATCTGGAAATACATCAATCCCGAAATCAATCTCCCTATCTGGCGGAATCCCTGGAAGCTCGTCTGGAAACACTTCGAGAAACTCATTCACGACTGGCACGGACTCGGGGGTAGACACTTCTGAAATGGTGTCCGCCACCCGGACCAAATGATAGATATACCCCTTCTTAATCATCTTTGAAGCCTTAAGGTAGGAAATAAACCTACCCTTCGGCACCACATCATTCCCTTCCCACTCGATAACCGGCTCATTAGGGAACTCGAGTCTCATGACTCTCGTTCGGCAGTCAAGTTTAATAAAGCACGAATAAAGCCAGTCCATCCCCATAATCACATCAAAATCCACCATTCCAAGCTCGATAAGGTTGGCTGTGGTAACGCGAACACATACCGTGACAACACAATTCCTATAAACTCGCGCGGCTGTAATAGAATCACCAACCGAGGTCGATACAGAGAACGGCTCATGAAGCTGTTCGGGTTCTATCCCCAAGCTTGAAGCAATGAATGGGGTGACATAAGACAAAGAGGACCCCAGATCAATAAGAGCATAACAATCAATGGCCTGAACAGACAAGATACCTGTAACCACATCTGGAGAAGCCTCTGCATTCTGACGACCACTCAAAGCATAGAACCGGCTGGGCCCACCTCTACCACGAGCTCCACCCCTAAATGTACCATGGCCTGTTGGGGCTGGAGGACGCACAGATGATGTGGCGACTGAAGAACCGAACGACTGAGCAGATCCCCTACCCATGCCCTGACTGGGCACACGACAGTCTCGCTGAATATGACCTCTCACCCCGCATCTAAAACACACCGGGATATCCAAGTAGCAAGTCTCTGTATGAAATCTCCCACACTTGGGGAATGGGGCCCTTCCCTGCTGCTGTGATCTCCCTCCTGAACGACCCAACTGATGGCGTCTCCTACTGTCTGAACCTGGTCTCATGCGGCTGCTCTGCTGATAACTGTGCAGAGATGGTGGTGCGCTCGCTGAGGACTGAGCATGTGACTGAGACGGCCCTGGCGACCCTCTCCCCTGAGCTGATCTCCCTGAGTGACCTGCTGATCGGGCCCTGTTGCTATTCTCCCTTTCCGCCTGAATCTTCAACTTCCTAGCCTCTGTGGCCTGAGCGAATCCCACAATCTTTCAATAGTTCATATCCGAGTGTAAGGCCGCTGTAGCAGCCTCATTTACTACCAAGGGACTAAGGCCCTGAACAAATCGCTGAACTCTAGCTGCCATGGTCGACACTAACTGTGGAGCATACTTGGACAATCTCACGAACTCCATGTGGTGCTCCCAAACACTCATACTGCCCTGCTTGAGGGTTTCAAACTCCGTGGCACGGGCTGCTATTGTCTCAGCAGGCAAGAACTGGTCCATGAACGCATCAACAAACTAATCCCATCTGGCCGGAGGTCCTCCCTCCCCACGGGAGTCCTCCCACATCTCGAACCATGAATACGCTGCTCCCCTCAACCTGTATGATGCCAATTCAACTCCCTCTATCTCTGAAGCTTTCATCACTCGGAGGGTCTTATACATTTCATCAAGAAATTCTACGCATTCCTAACACACATTCGGAGTTGACACCACAAGATACTAGGTTTTGAGCCAAAAATTTTACGGGTCCTCACAAGAAGGGTAAGCTGAGTACACGGTATATCGGTCCGTACAAAATTCTTCGACGAATTGGACAAGTTGCTTATGAGTTAGAATTGCCATCCGAATTGGAATTTGTCCATCCGGTATTCCATGTATCTATTTTGAGGAAATGTATTGGAGACCCTTCTCGAGTTGTCACAATCAATGATGTACAAGTTATAGAGGATCTATCATATGATGAAGTGCCAGTGGCTATATTAGATCGACAAGTCCGCAAGCTGAGAACAAAAGATGTAGCTTCTGTCAAAGTATTGTGGAGGAACAAGAATATGGAAGAAATGACATGGGAAGCAGAAGAGGAGATGAGGTCTAAATACCCTTACCTATTCCAGAATGAAGATAACAAGGATGTTGGTGTAATGCAGGATACATTGGAAGGTGAAACGGCTCTATGAGGTAAGCAATAACTTGAAAATACTCTTCCTTAATACAAAATGGTGATATGCAGATAATGTATATGTCCATAATTCTTTGTGTAGCCTTGTGAGGCCATACGTTGGGCATAACTGCTTGCAAGTTTTGCCAGTAACCATTTTATAGGGGAAAATTGACCGGGAATTTCTGTTGAAATCCACGATGATTTGGACTCCCCATAAACCCTTACATTCAAGGATGAATGTTCCTAAGGGGGGGAGGGTGATACAACCCATATTCACATACGTTAGTTCATGCCATAAGGTTGTCGAGGTAAATCCATGAAAAGATTATCTTTAAGATGATAAGAAGTTAATCCTATTGGTCCTAAATGATACAAAGGTGTATAAGGGTGGTTAACAAGTATTAGAAGTTAAACGAATCAAGGATGTTGTCAGCCGTATTTTTGGGTAAACCTAGGGGTGCTTAATACTCTCAAGAGGTCGTATTTTAAGGTATATGAATCATAAAATATCCGTACCATAGTCTTGAAGTCAAACGAGTTATGAAACAAAAGTCGACAAGAGTTGTTGCAACTTAAGTTCATAGTTTTACTTAAACTTTAGGTCAAATGTTATTAAGCTTTTCTCCCAATATACTTGGAATTACGGGGTGATCTACCCACCAAATTGAAGATCTATTAGTCTAGTTTCCAACGCATTAAACTTTTTATCAATACGACATTGGAGTAGAGAGATATAGACATTTTTGCGAGACTGCACAAGCTGCTAGGTGACAAGTAGGTGGGTCACCTACTTGGTTAAATGATAGCCCAAAAAGAGGCAATTTCGGGTCAGACAAAGAGCCCATTAAAGGGCTTATCTTCTGCAATATATCCCTCATTATATTTCACAAATAACCAGACCTAAACCCCTGCAAACTTCCTCCCAAAAATTATCCACAAACCCTAATTGATTTTCCCTCTCTTTCAAGTTCAAATTGGGGGTAAACCCTAGAGTTTGAAGAACCAAGACAAGGGCTGAGTTATCCAACAAGTAAGGTGAGTTTACTGCTATCTTTCATACATTTATTCTGTTGTGAATTCATGGTAATTCGTTCTATACATGTAAGAACTCACGGGACGGTGATCGGAAGCCGTGAGTTCGAGTTATTCATTTGTAGCGGACTGTTTTGTGGACTGTTTTGTGTTGCTGTTGGGCTGCGTGTTTTACTACTGTTTTGTAGAGTTTTGGAGGAGGAAGGGTGTGGAGAAACACCATATAGATGTAGGNTCCTACCATTTCCACATCAATAATTTCACAATTTGCTCATAGTTCATTTCAATAGCGATTTCGATCGCTTTCCAACCTTATTACCTCGGCCACCCTTATCACCACAACCCACACCTTATTTCTTCGTGTTGCGGCGCGCAACCCGATCCCACCGAACAATCACAATTCACAAACAACACAACAACAACAACAACAATTCACAAAGAACGACAACAACCATGACCCTCAAGGAACAACAACAACAATTTACATGAACTTCCATGGCCATCAAATACCATTTCATCATATTCAACGACTCATATGCAATTTAAGTCACCACAATAATTACCCACAACAAACCAAATATGTTACTACCACGGTTATTCCGATCACAGCAATTCCCATTTCCTTCCATTACACAGTTCTTACCACATAGCACATTCACAATCGCAACTTGGTTTATTTCTAATTACTTACATCAATATAGCGAAGGAATAACCACAATCACCCAACCATACCAATCACAGGGATTTCACAAACAAATCACGTAGAAATCACATACCAAGAACTCAAACACCCAAACAAGGCGATTTTACAAGTTCAAAGTTAGCCATACATACCTGGAGCCGAATTCCCTTTTAACTTCTATTTCCAATTCACCAAATGGTCTAGCAACGCCAATCTAGTGCACAAGTTAATGCGTATGACTTAGAAAAGAAGTTCACAATATCTACTCAAACTTATTTAGGTTACCAACCCATCTTTGTACCATCTTTTACTCTTACCCAATTACTCTCACTAGGTTTTAGGTTATAGAATGACATGCATGTATGAGTTCAACCACTATTTTCAAAAACCAATGCATGAGACTCCCCCCCCCCCTTAGTTTAAACCAGAAATTTAGTGAAAAGGGTTAGGGATGTTACCTGCAAGAAAAGGGGGATGAAGATAACATTGAAATTTCCCAGCCCGGATGGTTTTGGATAATCAAATTTTGGAGAAGATGACTTTCTCTCTCAAGACCCTCTGTTCCTCTCTCTTATTTTGTGCAGAAGATCGTTAAAAATGAGGGGCTGGGGGTGTTTTATTAAAAAGGGGGTCGGGTATAAAATTTAGAAAATAGAAGCCCGAGCAAGATCTGCGGTCGCATTCTGCGATCGCAGAACAGAAATGCGATCCGCAGATTGGACCGCAGAATTGCCCCCAAAACTTTGGTGAATCTGTTTGGGTCTGCGACAGAAATGCGGTCCGCATTCCCGTTATGCGGTCGCATTGTGCACCGCAGAACTGACCTTCACAAATCCTTGAGGAACTTATGCGACGATTATGCGGTCTGCATATTGGTTATGCGATCGCATAATAGACCGCATTTTCAACATTAATTTTGACAACTCTTCTGTACCACTTTGCTGTAGAAATGAGGTCCGCATATCAATTATGCGGTCGCATTTTGGACCGCATCTTGACCTTAAATTTAACCAAACCACAGCTTCACTATGTGGTAGGAATGCGGTCCGCATACCAGATCTGCGACCGCATTCTTGACCGCAAAATGGCATTTTTCTGGGAAATTGATTCTTTTTGATCTTTTTACAAGCTTAGATCAATACCAAGGGTTCGAACCACATTCTACGCATTTCTAACACACATTCGGAGTTGACACCACAAGATACTAGGTTTTGAGCCAAAAATTTTACGGGGCCTCACACTACTACATTAGCTAGCCATTCGGGATACTTTACCTCCCTGATGGATCCGATTTTGAGGAGTTTTGTCACTTCCTCTTTGATGAAAGCATGTTTCACCTCGAACTGCGGTCTTCTTTTTTGCTTCACAGGTTTGAATTTGGGGTCAACGCTTAGTCTGTGGGAAGTTATTTCCGGTGGAATACCTGTCATATCTAAATGGGACCAAGCGAAACAGTCGATATTATTACTAAGGAATTGAATAAATTCTGCGCTGAGTTCAGGGGTCAGTCCCGTACCCAGGTTTACCTTGCGACCCGGGAGGTGTTTGATCAGAACTGTTTGCTCCAGCTCTTCGACTGTTGACTTATTCGCATCGGATTCTTCGGGAGCGGCGAAAGTCCGAGGTGCGAAGAAGTCTTCCTCGTCGACTTCAAGGGTTTGCACGCTTCCTTCCCCGTCCAAGGCCGGGTATGCATGTATTGGTGTCTCGTCGTGGATTGCGAACATTTCCCTTGCTGCATGCTGTTCCCCATGTATAGTCATGATACCATCCCTGGTGGGAAACCATATCACCTTGTGCAAGGTCGAGGGCATGACCCTTATGTTGTGTATCCAAGGTCTGCCAAGTAGGGCGTTTTATTTCATGTCACCGTTGATGACCTGAAACTCGGTGCTCTGGGTCATGCCAGACGTGTCGATCGGGATAGTGATTTCTCCCTTCATTTCCTCTTCGACCATGTTGAAACCGTGGAGGACCCGAGAGGTGGGGATGACTTGATTGAGAAATCCTAGCTATCCTACTACTTCTAACCTGATTATGTTGACCGAGCTGCCTGGATCCACGAGCACGCGCTTTATTTTGGTGTTGTTTGAGAGAAACGAGATTACTAGCCCGTCGTTGTGCGATTCCATCATAGCTTCGAGATCCTCCTCGCTGAATATGAGGGTTTTTTCATGTGAGCGTTCTCGGGCAGACCCTTCCTCTGTAGCGGATGTTCTTGCTCGTTTGGACACAGGCCCTCGGGGGATGTCGGCTCCCCCAATAATCATATGGACATCGGCCTCTCGGTCGGGCGTGCCCTTTTCCTTGCTGCCTTTGAGGTTCCGTCTTCTCATTTCGCTAGTCGAACCAGGCGCTTCGTCCTGAAAAGGAGATCTCTGGGCGAGAAAAAGCATGAAAGATAATGTGCATTTGTGCAATGAAACTAGCAAGAAAATAATCATTATTATTTTTAGCCCTACGGTGGGCGCCAAACTGTTTACCGTGAATACGGTAATGACAATTAAATTTAAATAATGGGACTCTAAAAATACATGATCTATTCCCGAGCTAGTTGTTAGAGTAGATGATGCTAATGATGTGAAACTTAACGATGGAGCGCAAGCTAAAACGAGATAATGATCGAACCAAAGGGCCTGCTGCCCGGATATAGGCCTAGCCGATGGAGACTTCGGGGTCGACTTTGAGGTCGAGCTCGAGCTATCGGGGATAGTCGAGGATGGTATAACAGTTAGAGATATAATCAAACAGGGCTCTTTATAGCCAAAACTAAGTTATATGATAATGAACATATATAAATCTATGGATATCGAGGTATCCTCGGATCAGTGAGAGCCAATAAGTTTAGAAAGAAGAGAGAGAGAGATATTATTGCGCTCGTGAACAAATGGAGCAATATAAATGCTTTACAAGGTAGGGTGAGTCCCCTTTATATAGGAGGTGAACTCGGTTACAAATACATGTGTATTTAATTACAAAATACGGAGATGGGATGGCTTGATGCGATGCCTTGGCATGGGTTCCGAATAGGCCGGCCCTGTCAGACTGAGCCGCGTGTCTTGGGAGCTTCCCTTTTCGCCCTGGCCTCGGTTTCCGTCTAGCCTCGAATTGGGCCCTAACAAGCTTCGAGAGAGAGGACTAAGTTGTGGCTTCATTTCCTCGGGGTCTCGAGGCACTTCCCCAAGATGGCTTGATAGCGAGAAATCAGGCCCTCTGATTTCACCGCGTACAATACTCCATAGAGCAATTATCAATTGAACCACACAATTTAAACCGCACATGGTTGTAAAATTGACTTTTAATGAAAAATGGCCTAAAATAACTAACAAATTGTAAATTAAACTAAAAATTGAAGAATTCTAGAAGTAATTGGAGCATACAAGATATGAAGTAATGCAGATGAGTGATCACAGATGTTGATTGTATGTGGCAGATGATTCCACAGATGTTTTCAATGTGTTAGACTTTTGAGTGCTCAGAGAGTGAAAAGAATTTACAGTAGCCCTAGGTGCACTATTTATAAAATACGGGTCTGGGTAGGGGACAAGAGGATGAGTGCAGCCACAAAATTCCTCATGCGGTCCGCACTCCTTTACATGGGGCTCAAAAGCCTTTGCTGATCTGCGGTCCGCAAAATTTGTGGTGCGGCTGCAGATTTATGATACAGACCGCAGATTTAGATGTGTGGCCGCACTTTGTATATGTCTCTGACAAACCAAACTTTAGAGAGTTTGCAATTTCCCATTTCAAGTTATGCGGTCCGCACTGCAATTGTGTGGCCGCAATTCCCTTTTTGATGTAGCAATCATAATTGTGCGGTCCGCACAATATACATGTTGTCCGCACTTCTTTCCACACTTAGCCAATTTTTTTAGCACAGTTCCTGTAAAAGCACACTCATTCTTGCAGCGCACTTCAAATCCAGTTAGCACAAAAATAACACCTATCTACCAAAGAAGAAAAGAACAAGAGACATGGGTTGCCTCCCAAGAAGTGCCTAATTTAATGTCGCGACAAGATGCAGATTACCATCACTTGAAATGAATCACCGCCACAATGTGGCCATCACCAACTTTTCCCAAATAATGCTTCACCCGGTGACCATTGACTCGAAATACCTCATCATTTTTATTCTTCAAGTCCAATACACCAAAGGGTGTCACACCCACAACTTCGAACGGGCCACTCCAATTAGATTTTAACTTCCCGGGAAACATTCTCAACCGTGAATTGAACAACAACACAAGATCACCCTCTTTGAACTATTTATTCCAAATGTACTTATCATGAAGATATTTCTTCTCTTTGTATAAGGATGAACTTGTGTATGCATGGTACCAGAACACCTCCAACTCATTCAAATGTGCCACCCTCAAGTTGGCGGCTACATCCCACTCAAGATTCATCCTCCTTAAAGCCCACATGGCTTTGTTCTCAAGTTCCACTGGAAGATGACAAGATTTTCCGAACACCAACTGGTATGGAGATATTCCGATAGGTGTTTTGTAAGCCGTCATATAATCCCATAAAGCATCATCGAGTTTTTTGGACCAATCCGTCCGATTAGCATTCACTGTTTTGGAAAAAATACTTTTATCTCCTGGTTGGTGACTTCTACTTGACCGCTTTCTTGTGGATAATAGAGAGTCATGACTTTATGAGTGACACCTTACTTGGTGAGTAAGGTGTCGAAGGCTTTGTTGCAAAAATGTGACCCCCATCGCTTATGATAGCCCGCGGAGTACCAAACCTTGTGAAAATATTCTTTTTCAAGAACGCCACCACACTTCTCGCCTCATTGTTGGGTAGAGCAACGACCTCAACCCATTTGGACACATAATCAACTGCGATAAAGATGTAGGTGTTTCCACAAGAACTCACAAAAGGACCCATAAAGTCAATACCCACACATTGAAAATATCAATCTCCAAAATGGTGCTGAGGGGCATTTCATTTTTCTTTGAGATTCCACTAGCCCTTTGACATTCATCACATCTTTTCACTAGATCACTTGCATCTTTGTAAAGAGTGGGACAATACAAACTGCAACTTAACACTTTGGCCGTCAATCTTGCTCCACATGGTGACCACCATATGGTGATGAATGACAAGCTCCAAGAATTTCACATTGCTCCTCCCCCGAGACACATCTTTTAATCACTTCATCCATACAAATCCGCAAAAGGTACGGTTCATCCCAATAATAGTCTTGACAATCCCGTTTGAGCTTCTTCCTTTGGTTTGAAGAGAACTCATCCAAGATGATACCACTCACAAGAAAATATGATAGATCCGCGAACCATGGCACCTCCTTCATTGACATAGCCAAAAGTTGCTCATCGGGGAATGTGTCATTGATTTCAAGGCCATCATGTGGCCTCCCCTCCTCCTCCAAACGAGATAAGTGGTCCGCCACTTGGTTTTCACTTTCTTTTTGATCTTGTATGTCGATATCAAACTCTTGCAACTAAAGCACCTATCTCATCAATCGGGCTTTGGAATCTTTTTTTCTCATTACATAATGAAATGCCTCATGATTCGTGTGGAGAATTGCTTTTGCACCTATCAAGTACGGGCGAGACTTCTCAATAGCAAACACAATGGCAAGGACCTCTTTCTCAGTAACAGTGTAGTTGACTTGGGCACTATTAATGGTCTTTACTAGCGTAGTAGACCGGATGAAAAATCTTGTTGATGTGTTGCCCCAAAATAGCCCCAACCGCTACATCACTTGCATCGTACATGAGCTCAAAAGGAAAACTCCAACTTGGAGCGGTGATAATGGGAGTAGTAGTCAACTTGAACTTTACAAATTCAAAGGATCTCATGCAATCATCATTGAAGTGGAACTTAGCATCTTTCTCCATAAGCTTGCACCACGGGTTCACCACTTTAGAGAAATCCTTGATGAAACGCCGGTAAAACCCTGTGTGGCCTAAGAAACTCCACATGCTTTTCACCGAAGTTGGAGGTGGAAGATTAGAAATCACCTCAATCTTTGCCTTATCGACTTCAACGCCATTTTTTGAGATCTTGTGGCCAAGGACAATGCCTTCCTCGACCATGAAATGACATTTCTCCCAATTGATCACCAAATTCGTTTCTTCAAATCTTGCCGACACTTTATCCAAGTCTGCGAGACAATCATCAAAAGAATTCTCGACCACCGAGATGTTATCCCTGGAGACTTCAAGGTAATCCTCCACCATGTCTGTGAAGATCACCATCATACACCTTTGAAAAGTCTCCGGTGCATTGCACAACCCAAATGGCATCCGCTTGAAGGCGAAAGTACCATAAGGACATGTCAAGGTAGTTTTCTCTTTATCCTCTGGAGATATAAGAATTTGGTTGTAGTCCGAATACCCGTCAAGGAAACAACAGAAAGCACGACCGGCCAATCTATCAAGCATTTGATCTAGAAAGGAAAGTGGAAAATGATCCTTCTTTGTGACTTTGTTGAGCTTACGATAGTCCATACACACTCTCCACCCGGTCACTGTTCTTGTAGGAATCAACTCATTCTTTTTATTAGTGACCACTGTCATGCCCCCTTTCTTTGGGACACATTGAACCGGAGAAGTGCAAAAATTATCGAAAATGGGGTAAACAACCCCGACATCCAACCACTTGATGATCTCCATTTTGACAACCTCTTGTATGGCTTCATTGAGTCTCCTTTGATGTTCAATAGATGGTTCGGAACCTTCCTCCAAATTAATCTTGTGCATGAAAAATGTGGGGCTTATCCCCCGAATATCCGCCAAAGTCCATCCAATAGCCTTTTTCCTCTTTTGTAGCACCGCCAATGTAGAATCTACCTGCATGTTAGTCAAACAAGAGGAAAGAATAACCAATAAGGTGGAATAAGGGCCAAGAAATTCATACCGAAGATGTGAAGGCAATGGCTTCAATTCCAAGACGAGAGGCTCCTCAATTGAAGGCTTTGTTGGAGGAATGGTTCTATTCTCAAGATCCAAGGACAATTTGCGGGGCTCATAAGTGTACGACCCCATCCCTTGCAAAGAGTTCACACATTCCACATAACCCTCCATTTCTTCATCATCACAATTGAGCAAGACAACCTCCAATGTATCATCAACATTTATCATAGCACTTGTTTCATCGACAATCACATCGGTCACCAAGTCCACGAAAGAGCACATCTCATTGCTATTGGGTTGTCTCATGGACTTACGCACATGGAAACCACTTTTTTATCACCATCACTAAAGGTGAGTTTTCCGGCTTCAACATCAATTAGAGCCTTCCCCGTAGGAAGGAAAGGTCTTCCAAGATTAATCGGCACCTCATAGTCAACGTCACAATCAAGAATGACAAAATCTACTACAAGAATGAATTTATCAACACGAACCAATACATCTTCAATGACTCCCAATGGTGTCTTCATAGTACGATCGGCCATTTGTAATCTCATAGATGTGGGTCTTGGTTTCCAATTCCCAAACTCTTAAAAACTGAATAGGGCATCAAATTATACTATTCCCAAGATCACAAAGAGCTTTAGCAAACTCGGAACTTCCAATGGTACAAAGGATTGTGAAAGCGCCAGGATCTTCCAACTTGGGAGCCATTGAATTCATAAATGCACTCACTTGATGAGTCATTTTTATAGTTATCAAAATTCATCGACCGCTTCTTTGTCACCAAATCCTTCATAAGCTTTGCATAACCGGGTATTTGCTCCAAATATGCAACCAATGGCACATTGATCGATAGACTCTTCATTATGTCAACGAACTTTTTGAATTGATTCTCTCCATTTTTCTT
This sequence comes from Nicotiana attenuata, assembly GCF_001879085.1. Classification (NCBI taxonomy): domain Eukaryota; kingdom Viridiplantae; phylum Streptophyta; class Magnoliopsida; order Solanales; family Solanaceae; genus Nicotiana; species Nicotiana attenuata. Next base: position 51,861,999 of record NC_031995.1, read on the forward strand.
GGAAAGACTTTGAGGATATGGAAGAGGAGTCTTAGGCAATGTTGCCTTAGCCTTTTGCACTACCGGTACCGGCATGTCAATAATGTGATCCCTAGATGAGTTCACTTCCTCTTGAGTCTCTTCCACATTTTCATCAATATCAATCCTCACTTCATCATTGGATTGCTCAACATTGTTCGGATTCTCCTCTTCTTGTACCACTTGCTTATCATCCACAAGTTTCCTTTGACTAGAGGTGGGTGAATTCCCAACCTTTCCACTCCTTGTTGTAATGGCCATGGCATGTACTATGTTGTTCCCACCCTTTGGGTTCACCACCGCGTCACTTGGTAGTGCCCCCTTAACACGAGTATTTAGAGCTTGAGAGATTTTCCCTATTTGAACTTCCAAGTTACGCATTGATGTATTGTGTGAGACAAGTTGGGCATCGGAATAAACATTCTTCTCCATCATTTGCTTGAACATATTTTCAATATGCTCCATAAGGAGGCGGGTTGCTCGGTTGTTGATACATCAGGGGCCTTTGAAAACCCAACCCCCGATTGCCTTGATTATTGTTCCACCCCCCTTGATTGTACCTCCCCAATATCCTTTGTTGTTGCCACTCCAATTACCTTGGTTATTTTCTCCACTCCAATTTCCTTGATTGTTGTTATAATGCCAATTCCCTTGATTGTTGCCACCACTCAAATTACCTTGATTACCTTGAGTCCGCCATTGTTGTTGATTCAGGCCTTGAGAGTTGTTTCTTTGCCTTGAAAGTTGTTCACATATTTCACTTCATCCTCTTGTTAATTGTAAGATTCATCTTGATAAATCCACTATCTTCTTGCACATAATTCTCCATTTGGTTTTGAACTTGTGGATCCTTGGTCCTTCTTTTGTTCACCATCATACTCACTCCCTCCATGGCATTGACTTGCTTAGGACTTTGCACTTGTTGAAGTTGAGCCTTTGCTAATTGATTCATTGTGGTGGTCAATTTGGCAATGGCTTGACCATGATCATGCAACTCTTTTTGGAGGCGAATCACATTCGGATCACCTTGAGGAACATTTGCCCGACTTTGCCATGCCGATGATGTGTCCGCCATTTCATCTAAAATCTCACAAGCTTCCGCATACGGTGTTGTCATAAAATTTCCACTAGCAGGTTGATTTACCACGCACTAATTGGTTGTATTGATCCCTTGATAGAAAGTTCGTTGAATCATAGATTCCGTCATGTCATTATTGGGACACTCTTTGACCATTATCCTATAACGCTCCCATATCTCATGTAACGACTCATTGGGCTCTTGTTTGAGTGCTAGAATCTCATCTCTAAGAGTAGCCATATGCCCGAAAGAAACGAACTTGGAAATAAATTTCTCTGCCAACCCATCCCACTTATGGATGGAATGGTTTGGCAATCTGTCTAACCAATCTAAGGCTTTCCGCTGTAGAGAGAAGGGAAATAGCCTTAAACTTAAAGTATACTTGGAGCCCTGGTGAAGAATCCCAGTTGCTCTAGCAATGTGAGTATTACATTTGTGATTTGAAAGTTGCCTGCCCGAATGCGGGGCAGGACTAGGGCACTTGCATACCCTTCATTTGGCAAAACCCAATGTGGAGCCGCTCTCGGTAGAGATGGGGGTGGAACTGGGACGTTGTCTTGAGGTTCCCAACCATGTCTTTTTGCTTGAGGTTCAAGAGGAACCTCTTCGACTTGGTCATCATCAACGTCCACATCCCCCAAACATGTTTCCGAGTTCATTTCTCGCCATAATTGTACCTACAATTGATTCTTACAGAAATTAGTAACATGGAAGGGAAAGAAGACAATCCACACACAAAACTAAATATATAGCTAAATCAATTTTTAAGCTCCCAAAAATTGATCTTGTCCAAATTCACACCTCAAATCAAGGTTACGAAATAATCGATTGCAATAGTAATATCCAACAAGGAGTCGAGGTCGAATTCCACAAGGAGCTATATGTGAGATTTAGGAGTATAGACTGTAGGGTATGAGCATGAACTATCTCAAATTACTGTTCCAAAATTGGTGTTTGTTCTATGTCTATTTCAAATTAAAATTGCAAAATTAAGAAAGTAAACTAGGAAATTATTTTTATTGTTTTTCAAGCTTTGTAAAAAGCCTAGGGCTATGACCATCACCTAGGTGTTTGCCTACTGGGATATAAACCTTAATGCTTGTTTTGTTGGTCGAGGTGTATTATAGCTATCAACACTCAATTACCCGCTCAATACCTCTCGGTCAGAGAGCGATTTTGCCCAATTTGGCTTTCTCAAGTCCAAATGGGTACTGCACAAAACGGTTGATAAAATCTCAAGTTGGGTTATTACTATCTCTAGGTTGAACCCTTTAATTAGGATTATCAATCTCGCGATTGACCCAATTTCTTGTTAGCCAAGTTTTCCTAGACTAAGTCTCTCTTTTTCAAGTAGAGACTAAGTCAAATAAGCATGAACAAATGATTGCAACCATTAATTCCACAAGTTAAAGCATGAACTAGGCTATGTAATAAACACCCAACCATAAAAAAAACACTAAATCAAACACCCATAAGGTTTACACACTAGGGTTGGGTCACAACCCTAATAAAAATCTAGCTACTCCGGCTTGAAATTGAAGAAATAGAAGAAGAGATGCTAATTAAACTGACATTGCTAAATCAAAATGATAAAATCTATGTTAAAGTATCCCAAAATATGAAAAAAATACTAAAAGAAGTAAAGAGAAACGGCTACTGTAGCTGCTGATGTCAAAAGTTGACCTAAAAATATGAAACTTGTGTATTTATACAGGGCTGTAAATTTTGGACAAAATGCCCTTCAAGAGGTTCTGCGGCCGCGCAATTCCATGTGCGATCCGCAGAATTCTTCACTTGTCAGGAATCTAGAAGTTGCGGCCGCATTATTTTGATCTGCGGCTGCATGGCCCTCTTTCTGTGGTCCATATATTTGTAGCTGCGACCGCATCTTCCTCTTCTGTGGTCTGCACTTTTACATCTGCGGCCGCACAATCCTTGTGCGGTCCGCACCTTGATGATCTTGGAATGCATACTCTCTGAACTTTGCTCTTGGCCCATCTTTTGCGGCTGCACAATTCATGTGGGGACTGTACCTTGTAACTTTTTCTGATGGCCTTTCCTTCATACTCTGCGATCGCAGATGATATTCTGTGGTCCCCACTTCTGAGCTTCTGTGCCCTTTTGTGTCCTTGAGTTCAGATTACTCCTTCTTGAGTTGGATTTCATCTCGGGAGTTCATCTTCCAATATTCCTGCAATTAAGCACATTTCATCTGTTTTTGGGAACACAATTTAATGCTTTTAGACTAAAACAAAAGCTAAAAGACGCTAATTATTAGTCAAAATCCCCACTTATCAGACACCGGCACATCGTGAAGAAGAACGATCTCGCGGATATAGATCGCAGCTAATCGCTGTGAAGAATAGGTAGCTGCCACTAGGATGAAATGTGCCGACTTGGTCAACCTGTCCATAGTGACCCATACTACATCAAATTTCTTCGAAGTCCATGGGGGCCCAACAACGAAATCTATGCTAATACGCTCCCACATCCACTGGGGAATCCCAATCCTCTAAAGAAAACCACTAGGCCTCTGATGCTCATACTTTACCTACCTCAAATCCTTATATATATTGGTGGCACCCGGATGAATGGAATACCGCGAACTGTGGGCCTCCTCAAGAATCGACTCACAAAGTCCATCCACATTGGACACACAAATCTTACCCTACATCTGCAATACCCCATTATCTTCAATAGTAACCTGCTTGGAACCAACATATTGCACCGTGTCCTTAAGGACAAGAAAATGGGGGTCGACATACTGACGCTCTCTAATGAGCTTATATAAGGAAGATCAAGAGATTGTGCAAGCTAGAACCCGACTAGGATCCGAAACATCTAACCTCACGAACTGATTGGCCAAGGCCTAATCATATTATGCTAGTGGTCTCTCACCAAGTGGGATATATTCAAGGCTACCCATACTCACAGCCTTCCTACACAAGGAATCGATCACCACATTTGCCTTCCCAGGATGAAACAAAATGGTGTTGTCATAGTGTTTCAACAGCTCCAACCACTTACGCTGCCTCAAATTGAGATCCTTTTGTTTGAACAAATACTGTAGACTCCGATTATCTGTGAGTACCTCACATGACATGCCATAGAGGTAATACCTCCAAATCTTCAGTGCATGAACAATGGCTACCAACTCCAGGTCATGAACATGGCAATTCTTCACGTGAACCTTCAATTGCCACGATGCGTATACAATCACCCTGTCATCCTGCATCAATACCACACCGAGCTCAATATATAATGCATCATAATACATCGTGTAGGATCCTGAACCTATTGGCAACTCTAACACTAGGGTTGTGGTCAAAGTAGTCTTGAGCTTTTGAAAGCTCAACTCACACTCATCAGACCACCTGAATAGGGTACCCTTCTGGGTCAATCTAGTCAATCGGGCTGCTATAGATGAAAACTCTTCCATGAACCGGCAATAATAACCCACCAAACCTAGGAAGCTTCGAATCTCTGTAGCTAAAGTAGGCTAAGCCAGTTCTGAACTGTCTCAATCTTCATAGGATCCACTTTAATGCCCGCAGCTAACACAACATGCCCCAAAAAGGCGACTGAGTCCAACCAAAACTCACACTTTGAAAACATGGCATATAACTGATCATCTCTCAGAGTCTCAAGTACAACTCAAAGATAGTGCTCATGCTCCTCTCGAATGCAAGAGTAGATCAAGATATCATCACTGAATACGATCACAAAAGAATCCAAATAGGGCTTAAATATTTGGTTCATCAAACCCATAAATGCTACTGGGACATTTGTCAACCCGAATGACATCAGTAGGAACTCATAATGCCATACCAAGTCCGAAAAGCTTTCTTAGGGTTATCCGATGCCCTAATATTCAACTGATGGTAGCCAGATCTCAAATCAATTTTTGAAAACACTTTGCACCCTGAAGCTAATCAAATAAGTCATCAATCCTAGGAACAGATACTTGTTCTTATTGGTGACTTTGTTCAACTGCCAATAGTCTATACACATCCTCATCGAACCATCCTTCTTCTTCATGAACAACACTGGTGCAACCCAAGGAGAGACACTATGTCTAATGAATACCTTATCAAGTAAATCGTGCAACTGCTCCTTTAGTTCCTTCAACTCAGGCGAGGCTATAAGGTATAGTGGAATAAAAATGGGCTGAGTTGGAGCAAAGTCAATGCAGAAGTCAATATCTCTGATGGGTGGCATTCCTAATAGATCTGCAGGAAACAACTTTGGAAGCTCATGCACAAATGGTACGGAATTCATGGAAGGAACCTCCGCACTTAATTCACGAATATAAGCCAAATAAGCTAGACATCCCTTCTCAACCATACGCCGAGCCTTCACATATGAAATAACCCTGCTGGTAAAATGGCATGGATTACTTCTCACTGTAATAGAGGAAACTCCGGCATGGCTAAGGTCATCATCTTGGCGTGACTATCCAATATAGCATGATAAGGTGACAACAAATCCATGCCCAAATTAACATCAAAGTCTACCATATCAAGAAATAGGAGATCTACATTAGTCTCAAGACTCCCAATAGTAATCACACACGAGCAATAAACACGGTCTACAACAATAGAATCTGCAACAGGCATGGACACATACACGAGAGCACTCAAAGAATCACGAGGCACAACCATATATGAAGCAAAATAGGATGACACGTAGGAAGAAGTAGAGCCCAGATCGAATAGAACTGAAGCATCTCTATGAAAAACTGGAACAATACCTTTGATAATGACTTTAGATGACTCGGCCTTAGGTCTAGCCGGGAAGGCATAAAAATAGGGCTGGGCCCTACCACTCTGACCTCCGCCTCTCGAACGACCTCTAATTGGCTGGTCGCTGCCTCTAATGGCCTGATCTCCACCTCTAATAACTTGACCTCCACCTCTAACAGCCTGACCCCTGCCTCTATCTGGTTGAGTGGGCAGTGAATCAACTGGTACAAGAACCATGGTACAAGAAGCCTGGTATGGCATGCCGCTTAGTGAGTTGGGGCAAAATCTAGAAACTTGCCTCGAATCTCTATAAGTGTAACAAACCCTCGGCTGCTATGACTACTGAACCTGGAATTGGTCCTGTCGATCTGGATAACCACTAATAGGAGCTATAGGAGCTAATTGTGCACTGTGGGCAAGCTGCTCAGGATGAGATACATAAGGACCACAACTACCCGGAGCACCGTGGGATGCTAGAAGTGCTGACTGGAATGACCTAGGAGGATGGCCTCTACCAAAAGTACCACTGCCTCCAGATGAGGCACCACTAAAACCACCAAATGACGAGGCATCTTAACAGACACCAGCCCCCTCTCCTGACACGGAACCATCTCAATCCGTCTAGTAATCTCTACGGCCTTCTGGAAAGAATATCATCTCCGGTCTCCTTTGCCATTTGTAGCCTGATGCTGAAAGTGAGTCCATCAATGAATCTCTTCACTCTCTCCCTCTCAGTAGGGAGTAAAATAACTGCATGGCAAGCTAGGTCTACAAGTCGGGTCTCATACTGGGTAACAGTCATGCTACCCTGTTGAAGGTGCTCAAACTACCTGCGATACTCATCTCTCATAGTGAAAGGAATACACTTCTCTAGAAATAGTTGTGAAAACTGATCCTAGGTAAGTGAAGGTGAACCAGCTGGCGTGGTCAACACATAATCTCTCCACCATCTACCAGCAGACTTGAGCATCTTGAAGAACTGGTGTGGCTATGGATCCCCCTGGGACATGAGCTGGTCCAACGGGTATGGTATGAGTTGGGATCTCCTCCTTATTATCAATCTGAGGCTCCAGTGTGGGTGCTTCTTCTCGAGCTCTAGGATGAGCTCTGCCTCTGCCTCGTTCTCTAGCCCGACCTCGGCCTCTGCCCTTGGTAGTAGCTACAACTGGGGGCATCGGCTCCTGCCTGACTGGAGATATTATGTGTGTTCTCACCATCTGCAAGAGAGCAAGAATGGAATGATTCAAACATCAATGATAGGGCAACATCGCACGATAGGGAAAGAAAGAAGTGATATTTTTCCTAAAACTCCATAGCATCTAGAAGATAAGTACAGACGTCTCCGTAATGATCCTCCATACTCTACCAAGCTTGCTCATGACTCGTGAGACCTAAGCAACTTAGTGCTCTGTTACCATCTTGTCACGACCCAGAATCCCAACCTCAGGGTTGTGATAGCGCCTAATATCCACTTGCTAGGCAAGCCAACATGAAATAATTATGTAACTAATTTTAACAATTAAAAACAGAATGGTGGTATACAACGAGAAATAGAAACCTAATCTAACACAGTACTGATATAAATCACGTGATAATAATTACTCCCAGAAATCTATAGTCACGAGTACACGAGCAACTACAAGTCTACAAGAAAAGTCTAAAATAAATACAACTATTTCAAATGAAATGAACAGTAAAAGTGGGAAAAGGAAGAGGACTTCAAGTTCAGCAGACGCCAACAGATCTACCTTAAGTCTTCGTAGGAAATGATCCGAGCTAACGCACATCGCGCACTGCTAGGGCCAATGCCAGTATTTGCACAAGAAGTGCATAAGTGTAGTATGAGTACAACCGACCCAATGTACTCCGTAAGTATCGAGCCTAACCTCGACGAGGTAGTGACGAGGCTATAACAATATACCTACGTAAATGAAGTTGTACAAGTGTATATAAAGCAACAATAATAACAGAGAATGATAATGTGCAAACTGGGAGAGGACATGCGAAAAAGGGGAAGATATATAAACTATGACATGTATGAAATCACAAAATAACCAAGCAAATCACCAAGACCAGGAAAAGTTCAGTCAAACTAATGATATGAAAATGGCACGGCATCACCCTTCGTGCTTCTGCTCTTGTCCTAACCATGCAATAATATAAATATAATGGCACGATATCACCCTTCGTGCTCTATTCTCGTCCTCACCATGTAATAATAAAATGAATGAAATGGCATGGATCACTCTTCATGCTTTTACTCTCTTCCTCAACATATAATAATGATAATGCAAATGAAATGACACAGCATCACCTTTCGTGCTTTTACTCTCTTCCTCTCCATGTAATAACGATAATATAAATGCAATGGAACAGCATCACCCTTCATGCTTTTACTCTCTTCCTCACCATATAATAATGATGAAATGAATTAGAATAATAAACAATGTGGATAATAAATTTAACTTCAAATATGGTGCCATAATACCAAAATTCAACTTCCAAAAATATTTAAAAACTTTGAAATAGATAATAATTATAAAACAAATAATCAATGAAGTAATATTCTAACCTAAGCATGGATATCATGATTAACAGAGCAGTAAAATACAAAGAAACAAGTTCCACCCGCATGCTTTAATCCAATAACAATGCATAAGTACTCGTCACCTCATATATATGTTGTTCTTACACATATAACACGTAGAAATTAGACAAACAAGTCCTAATCCCTGAAGTTAAGATCAACCACGACACTTACCTCACTTCGCAACCAATTCAAGGCTCAACCGCGACTTTTCCTCTAGAATTAGCCTCCAAACATATCAAATCTAACCAAATATAGTTTAAACAATTCAAAATAAGCTTTAGAATCTATCCACGAGTGAAAGAGATTCAATCTTTAAAGTTTTTGGAAAAAGTCAACAAACGTCAACCCCGAGCTCGCCTGGTCAAAACCCAATATCCGAACCAAAACTTGATTACCCATTCACCCCCAAGGCCGGTTATGTGATTAGATTCGAAATTCGACCTCAGTTTGAGGTCTAAATCTCAACTTCTCAAAAATCCTCAGTTTCTACCTAAATTCCTAATGTCTATCATGAAAAAGCATAGATTTAAAGTTAAAATCAATGGGTGTTTATGGATATGGAAGAAAGCAAGATAAAATCTACTAACCTATGAAGTTGGGATGAAAAACCTCTTCAAAATCGCCTCTAGGCCGAGCTCAAATATGAAAATGGTGAAACATGTGATAAATCCCGACTTTGAGACATTTAAATCACTGGGCGTCAGGCTTTCTTCGCGTTCGTAAAGGGCTGACGCGTTCGCGAAGCATCAACAACCAAAAGCCTTCGCGTTCGTGAGCCACTCTTTGCGTTCGCGAAGGCTTACTACCACCAGTCTTCGTGTTCGCGGCCCAGATGTTGTGTTCGCAAAGAGTAACAGCCAAGCTCTTTCCCAGGCCCCATATCCCTATGCGTTTGCGAGAGGTTGGTCGCGTTCGTGAAGGGTAAACCCCCAGTGCTTCGTATTAGCGACCAAGTCATCGCGTTCGCGATGAAGAAGTTCTACCCCTGTTGCAGTTTCCCCTTCGTGATCGCAAGAGTACCTTTGCAATCGCGAGAGTATCTTCGCGATCACGAAGCACAAAATGACAGACACCAGCAACAACAAAACCAGCAGATTTTTTAATTCCAAAAATTGATCCGTAGCCTATCTGAAACTCACCCGAGCCCCTCAGGCTCCAAACCAAACATGCACACGTGTAATAACATCATACAAACTTGCTCGCGCGATCTAAACACCAAAATAACACCTAGAAATATGAATCGACCATCAAAATGCATGAAATTTTCAAAGAAACTTAATAACATTCAAAATCACGACCGAACGTCCGAATCACATCAAGTTAACTCCGTTTTGCACCAAATTTTACAGACAAGTCTTAAATAGTAAAATAAACATTGACCATGTTTAAAAATTGAAATTCAACCCGGGTAGCTATTAAATGGAACCTACGGTCAAACTTCGGAATTCTTTAAACCTTCAAATTACTAGTCTTTAACAAATCATGTCAAAACAAGTAGGGACTTCCAAATTTAATTTTGGGCATATGCCCAAGTTCCTAATTACGATTCCACCGAGATCATCAAAATGCTGATCCGGGTACGTTTACATAAAATATTTACCGTAGTCAACTCAAATCATTTGTAAGGAGAAAATTCACGCTTTCTTCTATTCGGTGCTAATTGAGGTCTCAGAACATGGAAATAAAGGCTAAAACTCAATGAGATCATTACACCCTCAGATGAGAGAGACGTTATTTTTAGATGATTTATAATATGGCCTCATCGACCTTGATTGGTATTTTCAACTTATAGGTAGGCCTTGTTGGCCTAATTTGAGGGTAACCTTCAAAAATTCACAGTTACAAAGTGGTACACTCGGGCCGAGAATGGCACCGGGTGCGGGCCACGTCTCCCCAGGTTTAGGGCATGACATAAAAATATAAATAGACCACATACAAAATACACTACAAAGACATATTATATGTATTTTGTTGTTCTAGTTATTTTTAATTTGTATGAATATTGTATAAAAGTTGTAAATAATTTGTATACCGTGTCATACATTCTTTGTCACGACCCCAATTTCCCTCTTTAGGGTATCGTTACGACACCTCGCACTACTCCTCCGACGTTAGTCTTGATAATTACTGGGTACCGTTGTGGTGTACTCATACTATGTTTCTGCACATTTTTGTGCAAATCCAGGTGCCATAGTTGTTGTTGATTCTTAGCAGGCTAGTCGAGCTGTGGAGACTCAAGGTAAACCTGGTGTCACGTTCGCAGGCCTCGGAGTCACCTTCTAATAAGTTTATTTTACTTTTTAATTCCATTTCGAATAGTTTCATTTAGGGATTTTTCTAGAAAACACAGTAGAGCTTATGACTTGTACTATTGATTTTTGGAATTGTAATTTGTAAAGGATCTTTATCTCGTATTTTTCATTGATGGTTTAACTCTTCTATTTATTTAGTAAGTATTAGGCTTACCTAGTCTTAGAGACTATGTGCCGTCACAACACCCTACAGAGGGAAATTGGGGTCGTGACAAGTTTGTATCAGATTTCTAGGTTCATAGGTGCTACGAGTTATAAGCGAGTTTGGTAGAGTCTTGTGGATCGGTACGGAGACGTCAGTACTTATCTGTGAGAGGCTACAAAACTATTAGGACAATCTCACTTCTTTCATTCCTATCGCGTGGATTTATTGATCTCGGGGATTAAACCTTTGTATTGTACTTTCTCACAAATGGTGAGGACACGAGCTACAGTTACCGACAATGCTGCCCTCAGAGTCGGTGTTGCTAGGGGCTGGGGCAGAGGCAGAGGCAGAGGTAGAGGCCTAGGAGGAGCACGGGCTACATCTAGAGCACCTATTAGAGGAGCAGTTGAGGAGACACCAATAGCTCCTATCGGGGGACATGTATCAAAGGCGCTTGTTATGACCCCAGGACTTTGGGAGGCCTTAGTACAGTTCCTGAGCATTTTTGGTACATTGGCTCAAGATGGGTTGATTTCGGTTGCACCCGCTACTTCATAGATCGGGGGAGGAGCTTAGACTCCCGCCGCTCGTACTCTAGAGCAGTGAGTCCACATTTGGTCAGGTTCTAGGTGTCATGCCGACACAGCCTGTTGTCTCAGTTCAGCCTGCAGTTAGGGCATCAACATATAAGGAATTACAGCTTAGACTTGCGAGGTTCAAGAAGTATTACGCTCCTACTTTCAGTGGTTTGGCTTTAGGGGATACGCATGGGTTCCTAGGGAATGCTACCTATTCTCCACACTATGGGTATTGTAGAGACAAGTGGGGTTGCTTTTACTATGTTCCACCTTAAGGGAGCAGCATATTAGTTGTGGCAAGTGTATGACTTGGGTGGCCCGGCCGATGCAGCTTCACTTTTATGAGTTTAGTTTTCAGGGATGTCCTTGGGGGAGTTTTTTCCCAGACCTTTTGGTATGCATGGCGTATGGAGTTTGAGCAGTTGCGCCAGGGAACTATGTCAGCCAGAGTACAGCATTATATTAAGTGATTTGTCCAGGCATGCACCTACTTTTGTTTCTACAGTTAGAGAGCGGGTTCGCAGGTTCATTGAGGGGCTCAGTCATGATATTCGGTTCAACATGGCTTGGGAGTTGGAGTCGGATGTTCCATTTCAGCAGGTGGTAGAGATCGCTTGCTGATTAGAGGGCATGCGAGGTCAGGAGAGAGAGAGAGGACAGGGAGGATAAGAGACCTCATAGGCCGGAGAGATCTACTGGTCTCTATTTTGAAGGCAGGGTACAACAGGATAGAGGTTTTGTTGGTCAACCAGTTCAGTTTGCAGTTCAGGTTTCACAAGGTATTTTAGGTGCCCATGGGTCTCAGGGTACCCGTATCGAACATCTTCCACAACCACGTCAACAGAGAGGTTGCTTTGAGTGTGGAGATACCAGTAACATGGTGAGAGATTTTTTCCAGACTCCAGGCAGATATATTACAGCGGGGTATTCAGGTTACGAGTTCTGCTTCAGTTGCTGATATCCCTACACCGCCAACTTGGGGTACATGTTATGCGAGTTGAGGGCGCCTAAGAGGGGGAGTCCCGACCCGTTGAGGTGTTTTCTATGGTAGGGCTGAGGTTGATGCACCAGATAATATTGTACATGTATAGTTTCGATTTGTTATAGAGGAGCGTTATTCGCATTTTATTTTGGTTCCGCTTATCGGGGTGGGTCCTCCATTTTTTCTTCATATATGGGTGAGTTTTGTGATTTTGTACTCTATTTGTGTGTTTACCCCTGTTGGGAGATCCTACAGTGGTAGCCCGTGTCTATCATTCTGTTCTTATTCATTATCTAGAGTTATGAGACTAGATGCTCTACTAGTGTGGGAGTTCAGTATGTGTTATGATTTTGTTGGCGGAATTGAATTAGTGGAAGGTTTCAGCTGGTATGATGTGTATTCTACTTGTGATTTAGAGTTGAGGGTAAGACCCTCTCGATTTCAGGTGATTTGATGTTGTTGAACCAGGCTGCGTGCTGCGATGGAAGTTATATTAGGATGCGATCCTTGAGATTTGTTCATATACCTTAATTATTCATTGTGGAATTGATTTGTAGTATGGTATTGATAGGGAGTTGTGCCTGTCGGGCTTGTTTGATAGTTCCTTCATGTGTTTCCTTGTATATTCAGTCATATTCGTGCTATGCTTGTTGATTCTTAGCTTACGAGTTGTGTGCCCGGGTGGCGTTAGATGTGACTTGTTGATTCGGGTGAATAGTTATGAGGTCTTCATGCTTCTTGCATCGTTGTTGGTGTTGTGAAGGTTTGAAAAAGGGTTGTAACGGATATGAGGTTAATTGCTGGTGCTGGATTTGATTATGGGTAGTTATTGAAATCAGAGATGTGCTTATGGGCATATGTGTGATGTATTACGTCGTGTGATTGTATCTTTTGGGTGTAGGCATAAGTTGTTAAAGCTGGTTGAGGTTGTTACCGTGTGTTGATGCAGGAATCAAGTCTTTTGGAAGTATCAGATGGTGAGGACTTCGATTCTAAGGCTTATTGGAATTGGTGGAGTGGATAAATTTTAGTTGCTATGGTGTTGTCGGGCCTATGTGGACTGGGGTGACGTGGGATCACCCGCGGGTGTATGTAGGGGAATACATTCAGTAATTTGATGATTTCGGGACGATTCTTGGCACGTTCGAGGATAAATATTTGTTTAAGAGGGGGATGATGTAACTACCTAGCCGATTATTTTAAGAATTTACGTCCCATTCAACGGCTTAAGGTTTCTATCAGCTTCGTATTATGTTTTATGACTTGCGCGCATGACCGAGTTCATTTTTCGGATGATTCGAGGTCAATTTGGAAGAAACATTCTTGTTTTAGAAGCTTAAGAAGTAAGAGTTGACCGAATTTTTGACTTTTGTATAGAAGACCCGAAATGGCATTTTGATGATTCCAATAGCTTCATATGGTGATTTTGGACTTAGGCGTGCGTCCAGATAATGATTTGGAGGTCCATAGAGTAATTTGAAGCATTTCGGCGAAAAATGGAACGTTGAAGTTTTGGAAGGTTGAGAGGTTTGACCGAGAGTTCACTTTGATGACAGTGGGGTCGGAATGCAATTCGGAGAGTTGAATTAGCATTATGTTATTTGGGACTTGCATCAAAAATTTGACGTAATTCCGGATTGATTTGGTATGTTGCGGCACGTGTTTTGGAAGTTGGAAGATTTGAAAGTTCATAAGTTTGATCCGCGGTACGATTCATAGTTTCAATGTCATTTGATGTGATTTGAGACCTCGAGCGGGTTCGTGTTAGGTTATGGAACTTGTTGGTATGTTCGGACGGGGTCCTCGGGCGTGTTTCAGATGTGCAGAGGGCCATTTTCTCAAGTTTTGGAAGGTAGAAGTTCTGGTGTCTGATATCCTTCTCTGCGATTGCATAGATACAGACACGATCGAGAAGGCTGTTTGGTGGGCTGGTCCTTTCCCTCTTCGCATTCGCATAGACCAGTTCGCGATCGTGAAACTGTGGCTTCTACTTCTCCGCGTTCGTATCCCCCTGTCCATGTTCCCATAGAGCTTCTGGTGGGGCAGTGTACTATCTTCTACGTGATCGCATTCCTATTCACGCGATTGCGTAGTGCATTTTCTTGGCAGTGTAGTTCCTTATACGTGATTGCATTACTTACTCCGCGATCGCGATGTGTTATACTTGGGCAGCAGAATATATTTTCCAAATCGAGGGTTTGGCCATTTTTACCATATCTTGAGTTGTAGACCTCAGTCTTGAGAGATTTTTCGTGGGTTTTCAAGCAAATGATTGGGGTTATTTTAACTAGATTTGAGCCGTCCGGAAGTTATTTCACTCGAGAAGTTCATTTTAGAGTAACGGTCAAGTCTTTGAGGTAAGTATCTTGCCTAACTTTTTGTGGGGGAAGCTACCCCTTAGGATTTGAGTCTTTTGTGCTAATTGTGTCATGTGAAGTCCGTGTACGCGAGGTGACGAGTAAAGGCTCGGGCTTATTTGTGGAAATTTGACCGTTTAGGGCTCTTAGGTTCTTATGTTCATTAGATATGAAGTTGTTTCTCATGTTAAATCCCGCATTTATTAGTTTCACCTCTACGTGTCTTAATTGCAATTAACTGCTTCATGTTTCACCCTTATTGCCTATTTATCTCTTAGATGCCTTAACTAAAGTTGTTGCCTCTTTTTATTGCTATGCTATCCTTTCCGTAATTGTTTGTCCTTGGTTGAACTTGATGTTATCTTTTTCATAATCTGTTTATCCTTAATTGAATTTGTTGAATCTCTTCCGTAATTGCTCCACCCTAATTGAAGTTTGTTATACCTTATAATTATTGACTTACCCTTAATTGAAGTCATTGATTCATGTTATCCCTCTTAACATTGAATTGTACTTATGTGGGAACATTGCTACACAGTATCTCTTCCTTGTTGTGCTATTGCGATGTTGTACCATTATTTCCTGTTGTGTCTTTCCTTGTGAGTTTGTTCTTCTGTCTCGATGTGTTCTGGAGTTCCTAAGTTGATTTACCTGCCGTATTCTTCTGTTACCGACGTTGTTGTTGTTGTATTCAGTGTTGTGTTTGCACGAGGTTTCTGCCGTGCGGTTGTTATTGTATTTGCACGAGGTTTCTGTCGTGTAGTTACTATTGTGTTGCACGAGGTTTATGTCGTGCGGTTGCTATTTTGTTGCACGAGGTTTCTACCGTGCTGTTGTTATTGATAACATACGGTGGTATAAGGTCTGGGCGTTGAAACACATGCGGTGAGATAAGGTGGGCTTGAAACGCATGGCTAGTAGGGAAACCACTAGAAGCCATGCAGTGTGATAAGGTGGGTTAAAACGAGGGGTGATATTTCGGGAAAATAATTTTCAAAAGTTAATATAAAGGTTCCCGCGGTGATATATGGAAAGTTGTGATTCATTTTTGTCACGACCCAAACCGATGGGCCGCGACGGGCACCCAATACCTTACTCAACCGAGTACGAACGTAACGTATCTTTCTTATTACATCATTATATACACATGACATACGGGCCTAATTGGCCTACATGATCCTTTATAAACTCAAAACATAGGCCGACCAGGCCGTACAATCTTTTATATACTCGACATATGTCTACAAGCCTTTAAGAGTACATAAATGTCATAAAAGTCGGGACAGAGTCCCGCCTTACCAAACAATACACGTCTAAATCATACTAACCAAACGAGCAACTCTGAAGCAAATGGAGCGCACCAACATCTTCCGCTGAGCTGATAGCCTACTTGGAGGGCTCTTGACCTGTCTATCGGGACCTGCGGGCATGAAACGCAGCGTCCCCAGGCAAAAGGGACGTCAGTACGAATACTGTACCGAGTATGTAAGGCACATAAATAAATACATAAGAGCCATGGAAGAAATATAGAGCACATGACTCAACCTGTAAGTCTGAATAACTTTGTAAATCGTAAATTACTTTTAGCATCATGCATATGCGTATGAATGTCATGTCGTGCATAGGTACATGTTTCATAACATCATCAGCCTCTGAGGGCATCGCATCATATCATATCGGCCACTGTGGGCAAAATCATCATCGTATACCAGCTAGTTAGGTGGTGGTGCGTATATAACGCCATAACCTTTCCCATATCCCATATACATATATATACATACATATATACGCGTATATAACGCCGTTTGAATCATATTTCAGCCACTGTGGGCAACATCATCATCATATACCAGCTGATCACGTGGTGGTGCGCATATAACGCCATAACCTTTTCCCATATCACATATACATACATTTACATATATACGCGTATATAACGCCATCTGGTCATGGGTCAATGCACATGAATGCAATGCATGAAAAGTACGTTAATAAAATCTTTAGGAATTTTATAAGACCATTTTGTCTTTGAACAATATCATAAAGTAAACTTTTTTTTTCTCAACTTTCATATTTTTCTGAGACCCATGAACAGATGATAAAATATTACGACACATGGAAATTCAGGAACATAGATGTCTCTAATACTTCTATGAATAGAGTCATTTATGGAATTTGTGCATTTGCACGTTTCGTTCGTATCGTATGGATCATGCCAAAAAAAAAAGGGATAGCCTTAACATACCTGTTTTTCGAATCATTTGAACGAATCTGCTTCTGCGAAATATGGACGAAACTTATACTTGGATAGCCTCGAAATTGGAACGAACTTGTTTTGGATTTGAAATTTTGGGAAGAATTTTGATTCTGCTATCACGTTTTTCTCAAAGACAAGAGTCTTTGAAACTTAACCAAAAATCAGATTTTCAGACCAAGAAAGGGAAATGTTTCTTGCTTTTTGGTCTTGGGACGTTAGTGTCTTGTGACCAAAATGAAAGAATCTCAAAATCTGATCTTTTGAAGTAGTTGAATAAGAAATGATTCTTGCTTTTGTTAATTCTAATTAATGCTTAGGTAGCCACCTACTCCAACATGACCATGAGTCATTGTTTGGAAAGTGGTTGGCTGCCACGTTTTGTTTTGGAGAAAATTATAAATTTTTACTCACTCATTAGTTAATCGGGTAATGTTTCGTTACCCGATAATTAATCTATTACCCGCATAATTTAATAATTACCCCAAACTACTTAAAAATCTATTTATTACTAAAATATTTCATACATACTTTATATGTTATACTTCCGTGGTCATATGGTACCTTTCATGGTACTAGTCCATAAATAATGCGTATGTCAAACTTGGACGAAAATTCATTTTCTTCGACTTGCTTCCCTTCTCACGTTCACGAATTCATTCATCACTTACAATCCTTATAATCTCCAAATAATCTTTTCCTTGGACTGATGTCGATTACCTTACAACAAATTTCAACGCACAATAGTGCTGGGTGCAACACTGTCGTAATTTAATACTGCGGAGCGTGACATCACCGCAATATAAAATACTGCAAGGCATAACATCATTGTAATATTTTACTGCAGGACGTAACACCATCGTAATATATTACTGCAGAGGGTAACACCATCGTAACATATTACTGCAGATCATAATATCGTCGTAATATAATACTGGGGGACGTAATATTGACGTAATATTGCGGGGCGTAACAATTTTACTATTTGAGACCTCGAGCGGGTTCGTGTTAGGTTATGGAACTTGTTGGCATGTTCGGACGGGGTCCCCGGGCGTGTTTCAGATGTGCAGAGGGCCATTTTCTCATGTTTTGGAAGGTAGAAGTTCTGGTGTCTGCTATCTTTCTCTGCGATTGCATAGATACAGACACGATCGAGAAGGCTGTTTGGTGGGCTGGTCCTTTCCCTCTTCGCATTCGCATAGACCAGTTCGCGATCGTGAAAGTGTGGCTTCTCCGTGTTCGCATCCCCCTGTCCATGTTCCCATAGAGCTTCTGCTGGGGCAGTGTACTATCTTCAACGTGATCGCATTCCTATTCACGCGATCGCGTAGTGCATTTTCTTGGCAGTGTAGTTCCTTATACGCGATTGCATTACTTACTCCGCGATCGCGATGTGTTATACTTGGGCAGCAGAATATATTTTCCAAATTGAGGGTTTGGCCATTTTTACCATATCTTGAGTTGTAGACCTCAGTCTTGAGAGATTTTTCGTGGGATTTCAAGCAAATGATTGTGGTTATTTTAACTAGATTTGAGCCGTTCGGAAGTTATTTCACTCGAGAAGTTCATTTTAGAGTAACAGTCATGTCTTTGAGGTAAGTATCTTGCCTAACTTTTTGTGGGGGAAGCTACCCCTTAGGATTTGAGTCTTTTGTGCTAATTGTGTCATGTGAAGTCCGTGTACGCGAGGTGACGAGTAAAGGCTCGGGCTTATTTGTGGAAATTTGACCGTTTAGGGCTCTTAGGTTCTTATGTTCATTAGATATGAAGTTGTTTCTCATGTTAAATCCCGCATTTATTAGTTTCACCTCTACGTGTCTTAATTGCAATTAACTGCTTCATGTTTCACCCTTATTGCCTATTTATCTCTTAGATGCCTTAACTAAAGTTGTTGCCTCTTTTTATTGCTATGCTATCCTTTCCGTAATTGTTTGTCCTTGGTTGAACTTGATGTTATCTTTTTCATAATCTGTTTATCCTTAATTGAATTTGTTGAATCTCTTCCGTAATTGCTCCACCCTAATTGAAGTTTGTTATACCTTATAATTATTGACTTACCCTTAATTGAAGTCATTGATTCATGTTATCCCTCTTAACATTGAATTGTACTTATGTGGGAACATTGCTACACAGTATCTCTTCCTTGTTGTGCTATTGCGATGTTGTACCATTATTTCCTGTTGTGTCTTTCCTTGTGAGTTTGTTCTTCTGTCTCGATGTGTTCTGGAGTTCCTAAGTTGATTTACCTGCCGTATTCTTCTGTTACCGACGTTGTTGTTGTTGTATTCAGTGTTGTGTTTGCACGAGGTTTCTGCCGTGCGGTTGTTATTGTATTTGCACGAGGTTTCTGTCGTGTAGTTACTATTGTGTTGCACGAGGTTTATGTCGTGCGGTTGCTATTTTGTTGCACGAGGTTTCTACCGTGCTGTTGTTATTGATAACATATGGTGGTATAAGGTCTGGGCGTTGAAACACATGCGGTGAGATAAGGTGGGCTTGAAACGCATGGCTAGTAGGGAAACCACTAGAAGCCATGCAGTGTGATAAGGTGGGTTAAAACGAGGGGTGATATTTCGGGAAAATAATTTTCAAAAGTTAATATAAAGGTTCCCGCGGTGATATATGGAAAGTTGTGATTCATTTTTGTCACGAGCCAAACCGATGGGCCGCGACGGGCACACGGTACCTTACTCAACCGAGTACCAACGTAACGTATCTTTCTTATTACATCATTATATACACATGACATACGGGCCTAATTGGCCAACATGATCCTTTATAAACTCAAAACATAGGCCGACCAGGCCATACAATCTTTTAATTACACGACATATGTCTACAAGCCTGTAAGAGTACATAAATGTCATAAAAGTCGGGACAGAGTCCCGCCTTACCAAACAATACACGTCTAAATCATACTAACCAAACGAGCAACTCCGAAGCAAATGGAGCGCACCAACATCTTCTGCTGAGCTGATAGCCTACTTGGAGGGCTCTCGACCTGTCTATCGGGACCTGCGGGCATGAAACGCAGCGTCCCCAGGCAAAAGGGACGTCAGTACGAATACTGTACCAAGTATGTAAGGCACATAAATAAATACATAAGAGCCATGGAAGAATATAGAGTACATGACTCAACCTGTAAGTCTGAATAACTTTGTAAATCATAAATTACTTTTAGCATCATGCATATGCGCATGAATATCATGTCGTGCATAGGTACATGTTTCATAACATCATCAGCCTCTGAGGGCATCCCATCATATCATATCGGCCACTGTGGGCAAAATCATCATCGTATACAAGCTAGTTAGGTGGTGGTGCGTATATAACGCCATAACCTTTCCTATATCCCATATACATATATATACATACATATACGCGTATATAATGCCGTTTGAATCATATTTCAGCCACTGTGGGCAGCATCATCATCATTTACCAGCTGATCAGGTGGTGGTGCGTATATAACGCCATAACCTTTTCCCATATCCCATATACATACATTTACATATATACGCGTATATAACGCCATCTGGTCATGGGTCAATGCACATGAATGCAATGCATGAAAAGTACGTTAATAAAATCTTTCGGAATTTTATAAGACCATTTTGTCTTTGAACAATATCATAAAGTAAACTTTTTTTTTCTCAACTTTCATATTTTTCTGAGACCCATGAACAGATGATAAAATATTATGACACATGGAAATCAGGAAGATAGATGTCTCTAATACTTCTATGAATAGAGTCATTTATGGAATTTCTGCATTTGCACGTTTCGTTCGTATCGTATGGATCATGCCAAAAAAAGAAGGTATAGCCTTAACATACCTGTTTTTCGAATCATTTGAACGAATCTGCTTCTGCGAAATATGGACGAAACTTATACTTGGATAGCCTCGAAATTGGAACGAACTTGTTTTGGATTTGAAATCTTGGGAAGAATTTTGATTCTGCTTTCACGTTTTTCTCAAAGACAAGAGTCTTTGAAACTTAACCAAAAATTAGATTTTCAAACCAAGAAAGGGAAATGTTTCTTGCTTTTTGGTCTTGGGACGTTAGTGTCTTGTGACCAAAATGAAAGAATATCAAAATCTGATCTTTTGAAGTAGTTGAATAAGAAATGATTCTTGCTTTTGTTGATTCTAGTTAATGCTTAGGTAGTCACCTACTCCTACATGATCATGACTCATTGTTTGGAAAGTGGTTGGTGTGACGATCCGGCCCGTCGTCACGTGAGTTATCGCGTCGTTTCCCCCATATTATGTCCCTCCATGATTTAATATCAGTATTTGAGTTGATTGGGTAGAATCGGATTGGTTCTAGTTGGAAATATGGCACTTAGCCTTTTTGAAGGAAGCTTGCTTTGGAAAAAGTCAATCGGAAGTTGACGATGTAGTTAGAGGGCTCGGATGTGAGTTCCGGTGATTCGACTAGTTTCGGGGGATGATTTGTGACTTAGGAGCGCCATCAGAATTGAATTTGGAGGTCCGGTGTAGAATTAGGCTTGAATTGGCTAAGGTTGGATTTTGGCGAATTCTGGATGGTAGGTGAGATTTTGATCCGAGGGTCGGAATGAAATTCCGAGAGTTGCAGTAGCTCCATTAGGTGATTTTGGATATGCGTGCAAAGTTTCAGATCATTCGGAGGTGTTTAGGTCGTGTTTTAGATCAAATGCAAGTTTCAGAAGTTCTAGTTTAACTTAGGCTTGAATCTGTGGTAATTCGATGATTTTGGTGTTTATGATAGTGTTTTCATGTTACGAGCAAGTTTGAATGAAATAATAGAACATATCTGTGCATTTGGTTGAGGTCCCGAGGGCCTTGGGGTGATTTCGGATGGCTAACGGGGAGTTTTGAACATGAAAAAGTGCAGCAGAAATTTGCAGAGGAATTTTCCTCTATGCGATCGCGTAGGTATGCCTGCGATCGCATAGAAGGTTCAGAGGGGGATGAAGATTTTCTCTAGGCGATCGCGTATAGGGGTCTGCGATCCCATAGGTTGAGGAGATTGGGCAGTGCGGTCGCGTGGGAAGTAATGCGATCGCGTAGAAGGGGGAGACAGTGCTATGCGATCGCATGGCCTGTCCTGCGATCGCGTAAGAGGAATTGAGGGCCTGGAAATTTTGGCCTATGCGATCGCAGGGGTAGTGATGCCATCGCATAGGGGTCGCTACAGTAATCTGGCAGAATGTTTAAAACCCTTATATCCGCGACCCACATTATTTTTCCACCATTTTTACTCCGCCAAGAGAGCTTTTTGAGCGATTTGAAGAGGGTTTTCAACGGGTATTGATTTGAGGTAAGTCTCTTGACTAGAAAACACCATTTTATGGAAGAATAAACATTCAAATTCATGAAAGTGGGTAGAAATTGTGAAGAACTAGGGCTTGGTTTTTGAAAACAAATTTTTAGGATTTGAAAGGCCATTTGAGCTCCGTTTTCGGTAAATTTTATATGTACGGACTCGTGGCGAGACGAGGAATCCGTTGGTGTGATTCTCGGAATTTTTCGAGAAGTGGGCCTGGGGCTCGGGTTTTACCAACTTCGTGAACTTTAGTACATTTCGAGTATTTTTGATTGGGTTATGTTTCTTTAACCCATATTTATGTATTCGTTGTGATTTTGACTAGATTCGACGCGCGAGGAGGTCGATACGAAAGGAAAAGGCATTGCGGACCATTCTACGGCCGGTTAGAGGTGAGTAGTTGGTGTATATGATGGCCTGAGGGTTTGAAACCCCGGCTTATCACATTGTGACGCTATTGTAGGGCGTGACTCGCACCCCATGGCAGGTGCGGGATTGGTTATGACTGGGGATTGTGACTTGGTCCATCCCGAACAGGAATGTTTCTATATTGGCGACTGATACGCACCCTGTATTGAATATATCTGGGCTTATTGCCGTGTTTGGGGCCTTGTGCCGATCTGTAGCATCCTTAGAGGATGAATGTCATTGTGATAGCATGCTTTGAATAGTCATTGATCTCAGTCCTATGTTTAATCACTGTTATGAAATGCTAAGTCACTTTTCCTGAAGTTAAATATCTAAAGTATATTCTTCTTAATAAATTGGAAATTGGGAAATTAATTGAATCTGTTACGTGACTCATATGCATATTGTGGACTGAGTATGGATCGGGCTGCACGCCGCAGCGAATGGTATGATTATATTGCGCTTGGGCTGAAGGAGCCCCTCCGGAGTCTTTACACACCCCTAGTGAGTGCCGTCGACGTTAAATGGATCGGGCTGTGCGCCGTAGCTGTCATGTGCATTGCATTGCATCTTTACATCTTACTTGACTGTTATATTTGAAGTTGTTTTGCTGTTGGTTCGTAGTTAGGTGTTGGACTGTTAGTTTTAGCTTTGCTTTGTGGCATTTCGTGGATTTCTTATCTTCAGACATTTTATATGTTTATTACTCACTGAGTCGGTAGTACTCACCCCTACTCCCTGCACCTTGTGTGCAGATTCAGGTGCACCGGAGGCTTAGCTGAGCAGTCTTTGTTTTCCAGAGCTTATCAGAGTTGTTNAATTCGATGATTTTGGTGTTTATGATAGTGTTTTTATGTTACGAGCAAGTTTGAATGAAGTAATAGAACATATCTGTGCATTTGGTTGAGGTCCCGAGGGCCTCGGGGTGATTTCGGATGGCTAACGGGGAGTTTTGAACATGAAAAAAATGCAGCAGAAATTGTAGAGGAATTTTCCTCTATGCGATCGCGTAGGTATGCCTGCGATTGCATAGAAGGTTCAGAGGGGGATGAAAATTTACTCTATGCGATCGCGTATAGGGTTCTGCGATCGCATAGGTTGAGGAGATTGGGCAGTGCGGTCGCGTGGGAAGTAATGCGATCGCGTAGAAGGGGGAGACAGTGCTATGCGATCGCATGGCCTGTCCTGCGATCGCGTAAGAGGAATTGAGGGCCTGGAAATTTTGCCCTATGCGATCGCAGGGGTAGTGATGCGATCGCATAGGGGTCGCTACAGTAATCTGGCAGAATGTTTAAAACCCTTATATCCGCGACCCACATTATTTTTCTACCATTTTTACTCCGCCAAGAGAGCTTTTTGAGCAATTTGAAGAGGGTTTTCAACGGGTATTGGTTTGAGGTAAGTCTCTTGACTAGAAAACATCATTTTATAGAAGAATCAACGCTCAAATTCATGAAAGTGGGTAGAAATTGTGAAGGACTAGGGCTTGATTTTTGAAAACGAATTTTTAGGATTTGAAAGGCCATTTGAGCTCCGATTTTGGTAAACTTTATATGCACGGACTCATGGCGAGACGAGGAATCCGTTGGTGTGATTTTCGGAATTTTTCGAGAAGTAGGCCCGGGGCTCGGGTTTTACCAACTTCGTGAATTTTAGTACTTTTCGAGTATTTTTGATTGGGTTATGTTTCTTTAACCCATATTTATGTATTCGTTGTGATTTGGACTAGATTCGACGCGCGAGGAGGTCGATACGAAAGGAAAAGGCATTGCGGACCATTCTACGGCCGGTTAGAGGTGAGTAGTTGGTGTATATGATGGCCTGAGGGTTTGAAACCCCGACTTATCACATTGTGACGCTATTGTAGGGCGTGACTCGCACCCCATGGCAGGTGCGGGATTGGTATGACTGGGGATTGTGACTTGGTCCATCCCGAACAGGAATGTTTCTATATTGGCGACTGATACGCACCCTGTATTGAATATATCTGGGCTTTTTGCCGTGTTGGGGGCCTTGTGCCGATCTGTAGCATCCTTAGAGGATGAATGTCATTGTGATAGCATGCTTTGAATAGTCATTGATCTCAGTCCTATGTTTAATCACTGTTATGAAATGCTAAGTCACTTTTCCTGAAGTTAAATATCTAAAGTATATTCTTCTTAATAAATTGGAAATTGGGAAATTAATTGAATCTGTTACGTGACTCATATGCATATTGTGGACTGAGTATGGATCGGGCTGCACTCCGCAGCGAATGGTATGATTATTTAACTTTACTTTGTGGCATTTCGTGGATTTCTTATCTTCAGACATTATATATGCTTATTACTCACTGAGTTGGTAGTACTCACCCCCTACTCCCTGCACCTTGTGTGCAGATTCAGGTACTTCGGGAGCTTGGTTGAGCTAGCCGCTGGTTTCCAGAGTTCCAGGAGTGGTCGAGGTAGCTGCTATGACGTCCGCAGGACCCGACCCCTCCCTTATCCCTTTATTATTTCCGTACTTTAGAACATACTTATTTTGACGATTCTTGACTCTGTATTAGTTAGAGGCTCTAGACTCATGACCCCCAGGTCTTTGGGAGTTACAGTTTATGTCAGTATTTCGTATTGTTTTAATTGAGTATTTCTACTATGAATATTAATATTTGATTTTAAGTATCTGATTAATTGGTTTTGAGCTTCATGCTCGGGTTGAGAGAGTGAATGGTCGGGCTTGCCTAGCATTAGTGTTGGGCGCCATCACGGCCGGGTTTGGGGTCGTGACAGTTGGCTGCCACATTTTGTTTTGGAGATAATTATAAATTTCTTTTCACTCATTAGTTAACCGGATAATATTTCGTTATCCGATAATTAATCTATTACCCGCATAATTTAAAAATTACCCCAAATTACTTAAAAATCTATTTATTACTAAAATATTTCATATATACTTTGTATGTTATACTTCCGTGGTCATATGGTACCTTGCATGGTACTAGTTCATAAATACTGCGTATTTTAGATCGGGCCGTATTTTATCCCAAAATGTCAAACTTGGACGAAAATTCATTTTCTTCGACTTGCTTCCCCTCTCATGTTCACGAATTTATTCATCACTTACAATCCTTATAATCTCCAAATAATCTTTTCCTTGGACTGATGTCGATTACCTTACAACAAATTTCAACGCACAATACTGCTGGGTGCAACACTGTCATAACTTAATACTGCGGAGCGTGACATCACCGCAATATAAAATACTGCAAGGCATAACATCATCGTAATATTTTACTGCAGGACGTAACACCATCGTAATATATTACTGCAGGGGGTAACACCATCGTAACATATTACTGCAGAGCATAATATCTTCGTAATATAATCTGGGGGACGTAATATTGCGGGACGTAACATCATTCCCCCCTTTGGAACATTTATCCTCGAATGTTGACTGATGCTCTTATCATTTTCGTAACTTATAGTTCTTTTGAATACATTAATACTCTTCTTGCCATTTAAGCAGTTGCTTTGTGAATAAATTCAAAGTCTAGGGTATTCCTCCTTTTAGTCTTTTTGCTCATATCATGACCTGTGGTCGAAATCTTCCTAATCTTGCAACTTCTATTACCTCTTGTCATGCAGCCTGTATGACCCTGGCTTTGTAGGTGCACTTATGGGATTCATCTTTCCTTTTTCCTTTTATCTTTTAGTCAATCTCTAGGCCTTACTTTGTATGTACAAGGCTTAATAAAATGTCTCTCTGGGCCTCTATAGGTATACTGAAGTCCTTTGCTCGATACTTTGTAGAACTTGCGAATATGGCCATATCTTATTTCATAGATCTAGTTACTCATTAACATGACTTTACTACATTTACATGGGTTATAGTATACCATAATTTTTGCTTCAATCTACCTTTACTGAGGTATGCTTACTAAGTTCCCAGTTAACTTTGTTGCCTACCCTTTAGGTATAAATCTCAATCCTTCAATGCCCCTTCATTACCGTTCGTCTTAAGAATCATGGCCTAATCTCATGTCATACTTTGTAACTTATATCTGACCATTGTTGAGTCGCCTCAATGTTGATCTATAATCCTTTGCTTGAAGACTTGAAACTTCTTGCGTAATACATTACCGCTAGGGCTTACGTTGTATTGAGGAATATTTGAAGTGATTTCCATAATCATATTTCATAGTGTGTCAATGTGATTCACCTTATGGGGGTATCTTGATTTTGTGCCGCCAGCGAAATTTTTTTCTCCTTCTCTTCTTCTATTTTCTCTTTTTTTCTTTTTCAGATCATTATTCAAACGAAGGCCCAAACGTCATCCTTTATCTGTCACAATTATCCCCTCATTTTATTACTAGGTCAGCATTTCATTCTTTCTAAATGCTATTAATCTTAGATTCCTTTAAGTTCATTCAGGGTATACTGAACTTTCAATAACTTAGAGAAACCATTATCTCTCTTGTTTTCATGGACTTAATCCTGAGGACTTATCCATTCTCGTCATCTTTTCACTTGCCTTTCCTCATTCTTACTCATGTTTTCTTAAAATTTTGTCGCTCTACTATACTTTAGCTTGTGACCTATAAATATCCATTTATAATACTCGCAGCTTTCCTTCAACTAGCTTGCATCATAGATTTCCTTATGTTATTCTGGAACGCCAAGTGATACATCACATCGTCTCCAACTCTTCTCTACTCTCTTAACTAGATCTCTCAGTACTTAGAAAACAAAGGTTGGAAGACATGACGCTAACAATGCCGCTATCATTTGCGGTTATTGGAATCCCGTGCTTATTACCTTCTATCCTAAGTATGGACTATCACAACTTTCTGCATTTGAGTATCTCGTACGTTGTTCACTTTTACCTTACATAAAATCTCGTATCATATCTTTTATCTCTTTCATAACCTCCCTTCCACCTAGGTGTAATTCACGTCCATAACTTGAAGCTCTATTATAATACTCGCACCTCTGGTACATACACAAACCGGTGGGAGCTTCGTACTGACTGCTTATGAGGCTGGTACTTCTTCTAACTGGCTTCCTTGTAGAGCCATTATAGATTATGGTTGCTGTGTTATTTCTCTTGAACATCTGATATTAAGAGTGATTCTGTCATGTTCTCCAGCACAACTTCTATAATATTTCTAGGTCCAATAATTAGACTCCTAATTTACTTAAGTGATGTAATTATTTTTGTTTCCTCTTCCTTCTGATCAGCCTTACGTAGGCTTAAGCTATCTTCCGATCTATGGCTGATGGTATCAGTTATTACCTTAGCCTTTCATGGGAGTTATGGAATATCCATGATACAATCTTCTAACAATTCAATCCTTTGTCTGTGCCCTGTGCTCAATTCTTTCTTTTAACTTATACCGTAGTCTTCTATGGCTGTATGATTGTCAACAAATATGCTGCCTGGATAATGCTCCAAAATCTTGAGTGTATCGATAACGTACTAACTCTGGATCATTGATCAAATAATTCTTTCGTTCCATCTTAGCTTTCTTCCAACTTAAGCTATTACTTTTCCTGGTCATTCTGCGCCCTCATTGCGTCCATACTTAGTTTATCTTAGTGCCCACACTTGCCAGAGTTTTCATACAACTCATATGATCTCGAATATTACTTTTAATTCTTATTTACCGTTCATTAACCACGGTAGGTGCCACTTTCCCTTGGAATGCTTATAATGTTGTTGCGAGATTGTTGTTACACGACCATTTCTTCTTTAGGTCGTTGTGCTTAGGCTGAAGCCTTCTTTCTTATCTCCTTAGCTAGTCTTTCGTTGTAGTACTTAGGGAGAATCCTTGACTCTTGTAAAGCTGTGAGCTTATTACGGACCATTTTGATGTCCTTACTTGCCTATAATCATCCGCAGTTGCTTACCTCGATGCCCTTGTGCTTGTATGGTTGCTTCTGAACTAATATTTTGACAGCCTTCCCAATGGCACTTTCTTTTATCCCCGTAACACTCATACGGTATCTTTAGCTACCCCGACTCTTGTTTGAATATATCTCAAGTATTATAATGATATTCTTCGAGGTTGAACTCTCCATGTTGGGTTCTACTTTGTTTATCTCACACGATCTGATGACTCGTTTGTAACCTCCTGTTTAGCCATAACTGGAATCTTCCTGACCAATTACTAACTACTCGTTGGACCATTCTCATATCAATATTCCTTGTAATCTTTCTTGGTTTATTTCCTTTGTCTTAACTTACGTCTCGCACTGGCTCCTTATTTATTAATAACAGCTCGGGCAGGAACCTTTACTTCCTCTCCTTGACGTCGTGCTTGCACAATATTCTTGAATCATAGCGTATCTGTAAGATTTGGATAAGTGCCGTCGCGTTCCTCTTTCATTTATCGCATTCTTCCTTTACCATTCCATAGTCACTA
This sequence comes from Nicotiana attenuata, assembly GCF_001879085.1. Taxonomy (NCBI): domain Eukaryota; kingdom Viridiplantae; phylum Streptophyta; class Magnoliopsida; order Solanales; family Solanaceae; genus Nicotiana; species Nicotiana attenuata. The sequence goes on from NC_031995.1 coordinate 51,891,175, forward strand.
GAACCACTTAATTCTGACTTAATGCCACATCATTCCATATTCCCCCCTTTTAGGGGTGTACTGAGAGCTGAAGCCACGATGATCTACCTATAGATGTTTTACCTCTTCATCTTTGGCGTCGTATCTCAACATTAATGATACTTACTCATCTTGCGGCAACCCTTCTGTACCAAGGATGACAAATCCCCTTACTCACGAGGGTGACACTTAATGTAACTGGTACATACAGTCCCTTAGGCTTAACTTTGCTAACATTGCTTGCTTTAGGAAAGCGTCTTCCTAAATGACCATTCTCTGAATTTCTCATGAACCTTCTTCTGTTGTCCGTCCTATTATTGCCAGAATACGATCTGAAATTCTCATGATGTTGACTATTACTAAATCACTCAGTCCCTAATTCATAATTAGTTTATCTTATTCACCAGCCCATACTGATTTCTATTACTCTGGGGTCTAACGTTTTCTCTTGGTAATCGCGCTAGAGTCACGAACTTATTTCTCGAAATGAGGATATAACCTTATGGCCTATACTCTTTTGTTGTCTTAAGGCCCATCACCTTTCATATCTTCCTTCATTTTACTATAGGTTCTGTAACACTCTACGGTTTTCATCCATGTATCACACCTTATTCATAATGCGTCCTTATCTCTCTTCTCATTACTCTGCAAATATTTCTGCATATCCCTTTTCTTGTGAAAACTTCAATACGACATTCTTTCGCATTTATCTTTCCTTTTCTCCATCCAGTGGCTGTTCAAGTTGCTTAACGTTCTCGCTTTACTAGGGACACGAGCCACACTAAGGTAATACTTATCCTTTCAAGGCTTATAGTGCATGCCTTTGTAGTACACATATCTGGTTGCACTATTTTAGAGTGCACCATCTAGGTATCTCATAAAGAGATCTATTAGCACGTTCGCAATATCCTTCGGAAATGTCAACTGACGAAATCAATTCATCCATCATATCTTCTTATACTACTTTTGTTAAACCCCATAGGGCATATTTGGAAGGGGTGCGACCAATTGTATATGCCCCTGTTACTACTGAATATAACTCAAAAAGCTTATATTCCTTTGCCTCAATTATAAACGTTGTTAACCTTCATTAACCGGGTACCTCGTACCCTTTTTCACCTTGCTCCTTTTTACTTGCCGAAACTTGTACTTATCTTCTTAATCTCTCATTGTCCTTTACCATAAAGATGGATAGGTATTCCTGCCTTAAGGCTTCTTATCAGGAAGCTTACACCTTTCAGTACACCCATGATCTGCTAAATACCTCATATTTACTTATCGTAGGCATCATACAAAAATCCAATTCCTCTGACTCTGCTCTTCCACAACTATCTTTCTTTCCAACCTTCTTTCCGGATGTAAAATAGATTTTCGAAATTTGAATCCTTATAAGTGAGCTCTACCTCACGATCTAGAGTAAGAAGAAAGAGTGACAATCCTTAATGCCCTGTAGCCTCCTACTTATAAGTGTGGTGCACGACACACCCATAAAAAAGACTCTACTAGACACGGCTTGTAGACTTCCTAGGACAGAACTTCGCTGATACCACTTTTGTCACGACCCAAATCGATGGGCTGCGACGGGTACCCGATACCTTACTCAACCGAGTACCAATGTAACGTATCTTTCTTATTACATAATTATATACACATGAAATACGGGCCTAATAGGCAGACATGATCCTTTATAAACTCAAAACATAGGCCGACCAGACCGTACAATCGTTTATATACACGACATATGTCTACAAGTCTCTAATAGTACATAAATGTCATAAAGGTCGGGACAGAGTCCCGCCTTACCCAACAATACACCTCTAAATCATACTAACCAAACGAGCAACTCCGAAGCAGTTGGAGCGCACCAACATCTTCCGCTGAGGTGATAGCCTACTTGGAGGGCTCTCGACCTATCTATCGGAACCTGTGGGCATGAAACGCAGCGTCCCCAGGCAAAAAGGACGTCAGTTCGAATACTCTACCGAGTATGTAAGGCACATAAATAAATACATAAGAGACATGGAAGAAATATAGAGTACATGACTCAACCTGTATGTCTGAATAACTTTGTAAATCATAAATTACTTTTAGCATCATGCATATGCGTATGAATGTCATGTCATGCATAGGTACATGTTTCATAATATCATCAGCCTCTGAGGGCATCCCATCATATCATACACTGTGGACAAAATCATCATCGTATACTAGGTGATCAGGTGGTGGTACGTATATAACGCCATAACATTTCCCATATCCCATATACATATATATACATACATATATACGCGTATATTATGCTATTTGAATCATATTTCAGCCATTGTGGGCAACATCATCATCATATACCAGCTGATCAGGTGGTGGTGCATATATAACGCCGTAATCTTTTCCCATATCCCATTGTCACGACCCAAAATCCCGCACTAGTCGTGATGGCGCCTCTCGTGAAGACAAGGCCAGCCAACTAACCCAAATAGTCCCTTTCAAAGTAGTTAAACATAAATGAATAGCAAAATTCTTCTTAAGGACATTAATTAACGAATTTTACAACCCAACACAGCCCGACCGGGGTGTCACAAGTCACGAGCATCTAGAGAAGTATAAATACAACTACAGGGCTAACAATATACGGAATAAAATTTAGAACCAAAGGAAGTAATCCGGTGCCGCGAACGCTGGCGGTCACTCTACTCAGCTACGATAGCAATACCTTCAACCAGCTGAAAACCCACTACCGGGTGAACAATACCTGCATCTGCACGCGAGGTGCAGGGAGTAAAGTGAGTACTCCAACTCAGTGAGTAATAAAAGTAAATAATAACTGAGCAGCAAGAAATCACGTAAAGCAACCAACATGCTATACAGAAGCCGGGTGAAATTTTCTGAGAAAAACAGTGAAATCTATGAAATCTTTAGAAATACCTTGGCTCAGTTAAAATCTCTTTCAAAAATGATCTTTTCAGTGATTACGAAAACGATATAACAGGTAAAGAGGCAAATAAGTATGCAAGATGAGCACATAAAAGTTCGCCCCTCGGGCAATATCTCAACACAGTACCGGCCCCACGGGCATGATTTATGTTCCTGGTCAGTCATTGTTACCTGACCGGTCAGCCATTGTTACCTGACCAAAACGCGTATTACAGTGCCATTGTTACCATTGGTCAGTCATTGTTACCTGACTGGTCAGTCATTGTTACCTGACCAAAACGCGTACAACAGTGCCATTGTTACCACTGTCTAACGTTTATCCGCTCTAGATGGGTACTCGCGCTCACTGTGGGGGTGCAGACTCCGGAGGGGCTCCTACAGCCCAAGCGCTATATCATCATAAGGCCTGAAAGCCTGTACATATCAACATGAGGCCTGAAAGCCTTCTCACAATACACTCGAGGCCTGAAAGCCTCCTCACATATCACTCGAGGCCTGAAAGCCTCCTCACATATCACTCGAGGCCTGAAAGCCTCCTCACATCACTCGACATATCCTCACATATAGCCCTCGGCCTCAATCAGTCCAAACATCAGTAAAGACAATAATGCTCAGCTCAAACAAAAGTTCAAACATCAGTTAAAACTCAAGGTTGAGTAAAAATATAGCTGAGTTCATGAAACAGTGTAATTCAAACGGACTGAGTTCAAATAATATTTCAAATAGTGAGGAAAACAGTGATGATAACTCACGAGGATTTTAAGCAGTCGGCAATAAGCCCCAAGTATGGCAATCAGCCCAAGTCATGATAATATCAAATAAGTTTCAGTCGAATACGCGGTAAAATCAACAATCGGGACGGACCAAGTCACAATCCCCAACGGTGCTCTACCCCACGCTTGCTATCCGGCGTGCAAGTCACCTCAATATAGCACTATGGCGCGCAAATCCGGGGTTTCAAACCCTCAGGATATCATTTACAATCATTACTCACCTCGAACCGGTGAAATCTCTAGCTCGCGACGCCCTTGCCCCATCAAATCGGCCTCCACGCGCGTCGAATCTAACCAAAATCAGAGCGAATACATCACAATATGCTAAGGGAACAATACCCAATCGAAAACAATAGAAAAATATCAAGAATCTCGAAATTAGCAAAACCCGAGCCCCGGGCCCACTTCTCGAAAAATCAGAAAATTAACATCAATGGATTCCTCATCTTCTCACGAATTCATACATACCAAGAACTCTCAAATCCGAGCTCAAATGACCCATCAAATCGCAATTTAACATCTCAAAATCCCAAGCCCTAGTTCATCAATTTTTAGGCTTAATTTCCATGAATTTCTAGGTTAATTTCACATATAATCATGTTTTTAACTCATAAAACTTACCTCCAGTCAATCTCAGTCGAAACCCTCTTCAATTGCTCCCAAAAAGCTCTCAAGATGTTCAACAATGGAGGAAAATACCCTTAGCTCGCGGATGAAATGTTATTTTAAAATCTTCTCTGCCCAGCTCTTTTTCGCTTATGCGGTCTCGTTCCCGCTTATGCGGGACTGCTTCTGCGACTTTTATACCGCTTCTGCGGTTTTCCACCTAAAGGCTTCGACCGCTTCTGCTGCCCAGAAATCGCACTAGCGGGACCGCTTCTGCGACCCAAACTTCCGCTTCTATGGAAAATCCAACTCAAGCTCCAACCGCTTCTGCGGTTCCCCAATCGCATAAGCGATACCGCTTCTGCAGTCCAAATTCCGCAGAAGCGAAATCATACCAGAAGCAGCAGACTTAGCACATGAAAAATTCCAAAACTCTCCCTTTTAACCATCCGAACTCACCCCGAGGCCCCCGGGACTTCAACCAAAAATACCAATACGCCCTAAAACATTATTCAAACTTGTTCCAATCATAAAAACACCACGATTAACACTAAAACCATCAAATTACATCAAATCCAAGCCTATGTTCTTCAAATTCTTCCGAAACTCGCATTCGATCAAAAACCCAACCAAACCACCTCCGAATCATCTGAAATTTTGCACACACATCCCAAATCACCTTACAAAGCTACTGCAACTCTCGGAATTCCATTCCGACCCTCGGATCAAAATCTCACCTATCAACCGGAATTCGCCAAAATACTAACTTCGCCGATTCAAGCCTAATTCTACACCGGACCTCCAAAATCAATTCCGATCACAATCCTAAGTCACAAATCATCCCCCGAAGCTAACCGAATCATCGGAAATCACATCCGAGCCCTATAATTCATAAGTCAACCTCCGGTTGACTTTTCCAAACCAAGCCTTCCTTAAAGAGACTAAGTGTCTCATTTCTTATCAAAACCAATCCAAATCAACTCTAACACACCAAATACCGATAACGAAACATGAAGAAGCATAAAATGGGGGAAACGGGGCGGTAGCTCCTGAGATGACGGGTCGGGTCATCACACCCATATACATATATTTACATATATACGCGTATATAACGCCATCTGGTCATGGGTCAATGCACATGAATGCAATGCATCAAAAGTACGTTAATAAAATCTTTTGGAATTTCATAAGACCATTTTGTCTTTGAACAGTATCATAAAGTAAACTTTTTTTTTCTCAACTTTCATATATTTCTGAGACCCATGAACAGATGATAAAATATTACGACACATGGAAATTCAGGAATATAGATATCTCTAATACTTCTATTAATAGAATCATTTGTGGAATTTGTGCATTTACAGTTTCGTTCGTACCGTATGGATCATGCCAAAAGAAAGAAGGGATGGTCTTAATATACCTGTTTTTCGAATCAGTTGAACGAATCTGCTTCTGCGAAATATGGACGAAACCTATACTTGGATAGCATCGAAATTGGAACGAACTTGTTTTGGATTTGAAATCTTGGGAAGAATTTTGATTCTGCTTTCACGTTTTTCTCGAAGACAAGTGTCTTTGAAACTTAACCAAAAATCAGATTTTCAAACCAAGAAAGGGAAATGTTTCTTGCTTTTTGGTCTTGGGACGTTAGTGTCTTGTGACCAAAATGAAAGAATCTCAAAATCAGATCTTTTGAAGTAGTTGAATAAGAAATGATTCTTGCTTTTGTTAATTCTAATTAATGCTTAGGTAGCCACCTACTCCAACATGACCATGAGTCATTGTTTGGAAAGTGGTTGGCTGCCACATTTTGTTTTGGAGATAATTATAAATTTTCATCCACTTATTAGTTAACCGGGTAATATTTCGTTACCCGATAATTAATCTATTAGCCGCATAATTTAAAAATCACCCCAAATTACTTAAAATTCTATTTATTTCTAAAATACTTCATATAAACTTTATATGTTATACTACCGTGGTCATATGGTACCTTGCATGGTACTAGTCCATAAATACTGCGTATTTTAGCTCGGGCCGTATTTTACCCCAAAATGCCAAACTTGGACGAAAATTCATTTTCTTCGACTTGCTTCCCTTTTCACCTTCATGAATTTATGCATCACTTACAATCCTTATAATTTCCAAATAATCTTTTCCTTGGACTGATGTTGATTAACTTACAACAAATTTCAACGCACAATACTGCTGGGTGCAACACTGTCGTAACTTAATACTGTGGAGCGTGACATCACCGTAATGTAATACTGCAAGGCATAACATCATCGTAATATTTTACTGTAGGACGTAATACCATCGTAATATATTACTTCAGAGGGTAACACCATCGTAACATATTACTGCAGAGCATAATATCGTCGTAATATAATACTGGAGGACGTAATATTGACGTAATATGGCGGGGCGTAACAATTTTACTATTTGAGACTACGAGGTTGTACCTCGGGAGGGCTTTTGTTGTGATTTCCTTTTTTCTGTGCACTTGTCTTTGATTGTTGTTTTTCTTTGCATACAATTATCGGCTTTCCTCTGCGTTGTACTATTTGCTTAGTTCTATGTAGTTAATCTTGTGCTTGTTGATGCTTCAAACTTCATTGCTGCTTTTATTACACTGTAAATTTCGTGGTGATGGTTTCTTAGGTGCCATTAATTGTCTTTACTCTTATGTGTTGACTAAAATTATGGTATAACACTTGCACAAGCATACACGCAGTTAAATCACTCATATTGGTTTTAAAAGGTAAATCCTAACGTCATAATCATTATACATACTCTTGTCTTCTTGCCTTCTGTATGAGGATTGTTCTATTGGCACACAATTTGCCCGTGTGGTTATGATTTGTAATGTGGGCACAAGATACCAAGTGCTTAGGGTTCATGAGATGGGGCCTGTGAGCTGTGATAATGAGGTTCGGTACCTCGTGGAAATGCTTAAACAGATCTGGTGTGAAAGCGGTTGTTCTTATTGAGTTGTTACTGGTTTTTCCTTTATTTGGTTTTCCCCGGACTTAGACTGTGATCAGTTACTCTATAGCATTATTACCTGACTGCTTCCTATTGAACATTGTTGTTAATAGTGTATCATTGCAAATATTATTTTGTATTCCTTATCCTGTTTAGCTTTTTATTAGTATTGTTCCCTGTTAGTTCATCTACACACTTGTTTAGGTTGTTTAATCCGGTTGGTGTCTTGATTGTCCCTCGTCACTACTCCATCGAGGTTCGTCTTGATACTTACCGGGTACCGCTGTGCTGTACTCATACTACGCTTCTGCATATTTTTGTGCAGATCTAGGTGCCACGTTTGTTGTTGATTATTAGCTGGCTGGTCAAGCTGTGGAGACTCAAGGTAAACTTGTCGTCGCATTCGCAGGCCTCAAAGTCACCTTCTGATAATTTCATTGTAAATTCCGAACAGTTGCATTTAGGTATTTTTCTAGCAAACTCAGTAGAGCTTATGACTTGTACTATCGATTTTGGAAATTTTAATTAGTAAGTGTTAGGCTTATCTAGTCCTAGAGACAAAGTGTCGTCACGATACCCTACAGAGGGAAATTGGGGTCGTGACATTCTTTTTTGTTGCTCGATTTATTTTCTATATAGAAGTTTGTATTATAATTGTATGAAGAGTTGTATGAAGATTGAAGATTGTATTTAAGTTGAACCTAATTTTATATGTTGATTCTAAATAATGGTTATTTTTATTGCAGTACATTGTATAATTTTTTTTTTTCAAATTTTGAAGCTCTAACTTACCTGTCGATGCAATTAGCTTTTGAGAGTGAAACATGAAATATTTTAGTGAGGAAGATCCATAGAGATCTAGGTGAATCACATAGAATCTTTTTTACAGTGAAATCCTTAAAGATTTGCTCTAATTAGGGTGGTAATTAAGATAGTATTCATTTTTCGGAAGTCTTTTAAGGAGGTATACATACAAATTATTAAAAAAACTAGTTAATTTTTGTAACTACTAAACTTCAGTTATATGATCCATGAAAGCATCCGCAAACTCACTCCACATCGTTGGAGGGCTCCCCTCCTCGCGGGAGTCCTCCACAACTCAAACCAAGAATAGGCCACCCCTTTCAGGGGGGTCCCCCTCGGAATTAGCACCCATGAACACTGGGGGATCTAACTAAAGGAACCTGTTTACCCTGGAACTAGCAGAATCTCCTTGCTGGCTAGAAGAGGTAGGTGCAACATTCGATTTCTGGGCCTGGGAAGCCACTATCTGGGCAAACATCTGTCTGGCTCCCCTAAGGTCCCCATCAGAACACTGGGACCAGAAGCTGGGGCTGGAGGTGGAACAGGAATATCAGTTGGAGGAATCGTTGCACCCTCAGCAGATGAAGGAACTGGTGATGTCTGGTCAGGTGTAGTGGAATCAGGAAATGTAATAGTCGGGGGAATATCCTCACCCCTCGGGTACTCACCCGCATCATCAAGTAGAGGATCAACTGCCACTCCTGGGGCGGCATTTGCTCTTTAGCCAGTTCTTGATTTCTTCTTAAGTGCCATGTACTGAAAATTAGAGTAATGCACGAGTTAGGGGAGAACTGTCTCACATTCAGCTCAATCGCACGATATAGAATATCAAATATGGGTATTATTCCTAAATTTTCAAGTAGCCCCCTAATTATAGATGTGGTCGAGAACACACCGATAAGAAGGCCTCTACTAGATACTGCTCCGAGACATTCTAGGACACTTTAAAATCTTAGGCTCTGATACCAAGTTTGTCACGCCCCAAACTCGGGGAGCGCGACCGGTGCTCAACCGAGTGAACTCGACTGAGCAAGCCTATTAGATTCTTTCTACCCAAACCCACTCATGAATGAATAGAAGATATATTTTCATTAATTAGATAATATGGGGATCGTGTATACAATACCAAGTCATTTTCATTAGTTACTTCATTTTTAATGTCTCAAAATACACGCACTTTCAAAGAGTGAAATGGAACAAGTAATAACATGAATTGTTTGACTTTTCCCAACACAGACATGCAACCCACACTATGTCTGAGCAACCTTCGCTTTGGTTTTCGCTCATAGCATTTACACTTTGCCATTATAATTGATTCCCATCAATTACCCACCTTACACTGTGACCATTCATATATCCTCCCTATAATACATCTGTTACACTCCAGACTCATAATCATAACTCCATCCGGTATTACCCTTCATAAAAGAGCCTTTGCTGAAACTGGCTACCATTCCTATAACAACTCCATCGGCTTCATTTATTGTTGGGTCCAGAACTACACATGGCTTGATTCCTGTAAAACCAGGGATATGTAGGCAGCTCAAAGACCAGGGTTCGGCCAATATTTTTCAAAACACCCATTCGGCCAAAATCGATCATCATTTCTTTACCCGAAAACTCTTTCATCCTTCCCGGGTAAAAAGGGGCAGCTGTTGATACCCAATATGTCTCTCATATATTTTTAAATATGCATACATACTTTCAAAATATTGTACATGTATTTACAAACATGCACAAGTATTTTTACAATTTTACTATAATTTTTAAAGGCCTTAAATTAATTTATGTCTGCATTTTTTAATTATATAAATATTCAATAATTATCCCTCATATTACTTTACGATGATTTAATCGTCTAAATTCATCATTTATGCTCATATAGGTGATTCAAAATTTTTAATTGCATTTTTACCATTACATTTGCATTTTAAGACTATAATTGCATATTTTGCAAAATAGCCCATACATATCATAAGTACATTATCTATACAGAAAATGAATTTTTATATTTTTATAATGTTAAGTAAATATTTAAATCCTCTTCATGCATAAAAATCATTTTATCATTTAATTAACTATTTTACAAATTATTTTATTAATAAATTGGGTATTTAACAAATAGCCCCTTTAACTATATTTAAATTCGGACCCCTAGCCCAATTAAAACCCCAGCCCAATTCACCTAACCCAAAACCCTGACCCAATTTCACAACCGCCCCAACCTGAAATCGATCCTGGCCGTTGCTCTCAGAAGATCAACGGTCCAGGACAAACCTTCCATTTTTAACTACACTAACCCCCCAAACCCTACTTCATTCTCAAAAGACCGCCAGCCCCAACGGCTCTCCTCTTCTCTTCTCTCTCAGACAACTTCAAACCCTATAGCGCTGTCACCCCGAAATCCCACAAACCCTTTCGATCCCTGACCAGATATGGGATTATCTGGTGATTTGCTACCCTATCTAGCCTACTACCTCTACTGGTTGTTCGATTTTCGCTGTTATCTGAGAGAATTTCGAAGAGATTCAACTCGAGTCGACCTAGACTATTCGTTTTCTCATGAACCTTCCTTGTGTTCATCAATGTTTGTGAGTATTTGTTATCTTTGTGGCTATGGTTTGATTTTTCCCTCACCTCGTCTCCTTTTCTCAAAACCTTCATCTCCTGCAATTTGAGTCTGTTCATATCCTTGTAGATCTATGACGATTTTGAGTTTATACGGTAGTTTTCTTTATAAATCTCCTATTCTCCTTATCATTAACCGATTTTGATGTTCCTCTAGATTAGGGTTTCTTTTCCTTAGTGTTTGATGTTCAGATCTATGTAGATCTGAAACGATTTCGAGTTTCTATGGTATTTTCCTTAAAGATCTTTTGTTTTTTTCATTATTAATCGACCCTAATATTTAAGAACTAGGGTTTCACTTTGTTTTGCTTCTACAAAACTTTTCTAAAGTTCCTACGTGTTTGATTATCTTTTTCTATTGATTCTTTCATGACTATATTACAGTCTTTAGTTTGTTTGATTATCTCATTATTCACTTCAATATTTGCCCGTTATTCCTTGAGTGATTGATTGATTATCTGACTGTCTAGGGTTTGAAATTTGCTTTGTTTTGCTGAGATGATTACTTCCTGTAATGTTACATCTCGCGTTTTCGTACGTTAAAATATCGTTTTCAGTTAACCGTCGTAGACTCGGGGATGAGATCATCTTGAAGTTAAGGTACTTTCACTATTTATAACAAGCGATAAATAAGTGTTATGTAGGATAAAGGGGTACACGGATTAAAGAAAACGAGTTTCGTTGAAAGTGGCCAATTTGGAATAAAATACGGGTCGAGCGATAGTACCCGATAATTATGAACTAGTACCATGCAAGGTACCATATGACCACGGTAGTATAATGCACAGAATATATATACATATATATATATATATATATATATATATACATATATATATATATATATATATATATATATATATATATATATAAGTAATTTGGGGCAATTTTTAAATTATGCGGGTAATTGATTAATTACCGGGTAACGGAATATTACCCGATTAACTAATAAGTGGATAAAAACTTAATAATCATCCCCCAATCACGTGGCAAGAATTCACCAAGTCAAGAAGTGACTAAGAAGTCACTTATGCCTAGGCATAAATAAGAGATAATGACTAAGTTATCTGCCAAGATTCAATATGAATCAAACGAATCCAATGTTATTCTTTCCAACCTTCCAAGAAATATAAACGTCATCCCTTTCAAATTCTCAAGGAACCAAGAAAACGTTTTTCCTCTCAAAAATTACAAGAAACCAAAAAATGTTATTTCATTCCAAAAAGTAACTTAAGTAAACAATTAAGTGAAGAAGTCTTTCATTTGGATTAAGTTACGTTAGTCATTCTAAGAAGGAGGAATGCATCCTTTCTTGGTTTGAATTTCAAGAACAGAACTTAAGAAATTTCAATTAGCACTTCAACAAGCAAGATCTTGAAATTTCGTTCAAGAGTTTCGTAGGAGCAGCAACTAATTTCGTCAAAATTTCAAAAAAAGCAGAAGCTTAATCTGATTTTTGGGTTCTAAATTCAACCCAAAAAGGTTTCCAACGGAATATTATACGGAGTTTTTCCTACTCCAGGTATGTTAAGGCCCTCCCTTCTTTCTTTTGGCATGGTCCAAATTATACTGAAGAAACGAGCAAACACACAGTTTCAATAAATTACTCTATTCATAGAAATAGTAGGGGTGTCTATATTCTTGATTCCCCATGAGAATTATCTTCTGTTCATGGGTCTCAGAATAATACACAGTCGAAACAGTTTATCCGGAAGAAATATTGAGATTATTACGTATTTTTCGTGCATTTCACTCATTTATACATATGCATTGACCCATGACCAGATGGCGTTTTATATGTGTATATATGTAAATATATGTATATGGGATATGGAAAAAGGTTACGACGTTATATATGCACCACAACCTGATCAGCTGGTATATATTGATGATGTTGCCTACAGTGGCTGAGATGATATGATGGGATGCTCTCAGTGGCTTGATGATATTATGTTCACCCATACCTATGCATGGCACAACATTTATACGCACGTGCATGACATTATAAACGTTTCATAATTTACAATGTTAATCAGATTTAAAGATGTGTTTCCTTATTCCATGTTTCATCTATGTCTTTTACGTACTAATTTTCATGCCTTACATACTCAGTACATTTTTCATACTGATGCCCTATTTCACGGGGCCTGTGCTTCATGCCCGCAGGTGCAGGTAGGCAAGCTGACGGTCCTCCTTCTTAGGATCCCTAATCAGCGAGAGTTGACGTGCTCCACTTGGTCGGGAGCTGCTTTTGATTTTGGTAATATATATATATATATATATATATATATATATATATATATATATATATATATATATATATATATATATGAAAATGATGTGGCTCAGTCCCGTCTTCATATAGTTATGTTTCCATTAGAGGTCTGTAGACAGTTGGTCTAGTTGGGTTGTATGTGGCCTTGTCGGCTTTCAGTTTTGGATGTATTGTTTTCTATAGCATCCTTGTCGGCTAGCCCACTGTATTCTGCATGTATACGTACATATGCCTTGTTGGCAGGTTTCCTTCATGTATGTTATGTTCGTTTTTCAACAGATGTTATACATGTTCATATCCTAGACACATGCTTAGGGGTGTTTGACAGGTAGGACTCAGGCACCCATCGCGGCCCATCGGTTTGGGTCGTGACATGTAATTTTTGTCTAGTTTGCTTATTTTGGGACTCCTAATTGACACTACTTGCCTTAATTACTCTTACTAAGCTTTATTTAGGGGAGTTGATTGTTTTACCAACCCCAGATGATTACTAATTTACCTATTTACCTTATTTGTGTGAGTAATTGTCCTTGCTACTGGCCGGAATTTTGGTGTTCTGACTCTAATTGATTACCTACCTTATTTGGAACTCAATTCCGTATTATTTTTGGTTAACTCCATGATTCTACCTACTGATTGATCCTATTAAGCCTAAATGACTGACTGATTGTTCTCTTTGCCTTATTTGCGAACTCTTAACCTCCTTTACCTTATTTGCTTTACTCTACTCAAGGCTATATAAGGTCTTTAAACACAGACACACATACATACAAAAAGAAACACACAAAAGTTCTTGCTCTTATTCACACATATCCTCTATCACAATCTTCCTACTATTTGTTTGTTGCATTGCCTAGCCGGCTGAAAGCCAAAGCTAGACCCTTGGATCCTGTTTGCTTCACTTTCCTGTTGCTATCTCTTAACTGGTATGTCTCCACTTCTGCTATCATTCAAACTTCTATGTAGTTAAACCTGCGTGTTTCCTTTTTTCAGCATGATTACTCTTGTGTAATTAACTCTGTATGCTCCCTGTTTTGAGCATGTCTACTTCTATGTGATTAAATTTGTGTGCTCCCTGTTATCAGCATGCCTATTCTATCTAATTAGATCCATATGCTTCATGTTTATTTATCCTAATCAGCATGTCTACTTATGTTCAATTAGACCTATGTGTTTTTTGTTTTCAGTATGTCTACATGTTTGCTCCCATGTAAATTAGACCTATGTCTACTTGTTTCTCAACTAGCATGCTTTTTTGTCCAGTTTTAGGTGTTCACCCCTAGCAGGCTCCCAATTAGTTCATGATTTCTCTGCCTCCAACTTCTGTTACCTTTCTGCATGTCTGTCTGAATGATAATCTGATCTTAGCCTGCTATTCTTTGTTTAATACATGTCCATATACCCATCTAGTAGTAATTAATGAACTAAGTTGAATCTAGGCAATGTAAAACTTTGCTTGAAGTGATTGTGATCCTGTTTTTGTCTACTGTTGATTGCTGGAATCTTTGTTTGAATTCCAAATGTTGAAATGACTCTGTTTGTTTCTATTTACCCCAGAAAATCCAAACTTTTTTCTTAAAACTACATCCTATTTTCAACTCCTACTCTTAGAACAACTAGGGTCCTGCCCCTCCAGTGTGAGCAATACCTAGGAGTCCATGAGACTCCTCTGAACTCTGACACACTGGGGCTGGCTTTCCAAAACTTGCTCACAAAAATATTTCTTTAAAAGGTTTTCTGGTGTGAGCATTGTTCGGGGTCCCTATGGCCCTTGGGAACCGTGACACACCAGAAGACCATTGGTTTACTATGAGAATATTAACCTTTTCCTTAGCATGATGCACGAGGTCTGGTCCTATAAACTCAGCTTTCCCAATCTCGAACCACCCAATGGGAGATCTACATCTCCTACCATATAACGCCTCTAATGGTGCTATCTGAATACTAGCATGATAACTGTTGTTGTAAGCAAATTCTATGAGTGGAAAATGGTCATCCCAGCTACCTTAGAAGTCAAGGACGCAAGCATGAAACATATCCTCAAGCGTCTGAATAGTCCGCTTTGCCTGCCCGTAAGTCTGTGGATAAAAGGCTGTACTAAGATTCACCTGATTACCCAAACCTTGCTGACATTTCTTCCAAAAATTAGCCGTGAACAACGCCCCTCGATCAGAAATGATAGAACTGGAGTTCCATGCAACCTGACTATTTCCTTGATACACAACTAAGCATATTGTTCTGCTGTGTCGGTAGATTTAATAGGCAGAAAGTGTGCTGATTTCGTGAGTCGGTCCACAATCACCCAAATCGTTCAAACTTGTACGGAGTGCGTGGTAGTCCTACCACAAAGTCCATATTAATCAATTCCCACTTTCACATTGGAATTTCTATGTTCTGTGCCAACCTACCAAGCGTTTGTTCCTCGGACTTTACTTGCTGACAGTTTGGACACTTTGCCACAAATTCTGCCATATTCCTCTTCATGTCATTCCACCAATAGACTTCCTTGAGATCATGATACATATTTGTAGAACTTGGGTGCACGAAATACCTAGAAGTGTGAGCTTTATCCATGATTCTTTCCCGAAGACCATCTATATTCGGAACACATAGTAGCCCTTGGTACCGTAGTGTACCATCATCCATGCCAAAAGAAAAAGCTGTGGTCTTATGTTTATGAATCCCCTCCTTCAAATTTACCAACAATGGATCACCGTATTGCTTCTCTTTGACCTCTACCACAAGCAATAATTCAGCTCTATTTTGCACAATCACCCCACCTTCACTAGAGTCCGAAAGTTGAACTCCAAACTAGATAACCGATAAACCTCTCTGGACAACGACCTTTGACATGCCTCCAAGTGAACCAAACTACCCATACATTTCCGGCTAAGAGCATCCGCCACAACATTAGATTTTCCTCGTTGATATCGAATATCGATGTCGTAATCTTTCGGTAAGTCAAACCATCTTTTCTGCCTCAGATTCAGATGAAAATGTATTGAAGGCACTTATGGTCTGTGAATATATTAACATGGACCCCATACAAATAATGACACTAAATCTTCAATGCAAAAAGCACCGCCGCAAGTTCTAAGTCATGTGTTGGATAGTTCTTTTCATAATTCGTGAGTTCCCTAGAAGCATAAGCTATCACCTTGCCATATGCATTAGTACAGACCCAAGCCCTATCCTTGAAGCATCAAAATATACCACAAACCCATATGTACCCTCTGGCAGGGTCAACACCGGTGCTCTAATCAATCTTGATTTCAACTTCTGGAAGCTCCTTTCACAAGCATCAGACCATTGGAACTTAAACACTTTCTTCGTCAATTTAGTTAACGGAGAGGCAAGAGTAGAGAAACCCTCCAAAAACTTGCTGTAATACCCCGCTAATCCTAAGAAATTGTGAATCTCTGTTGGAATTGTAGGTCTAGGTCAATTTTTCAGAGCTGCAATCTTATGAGGATCAACCTTAGTTCCTTCTCTAGAGACGACATGACCCAAGAACGTGATAGAGTCAAGCGAAAATTCACATTTCAAAAACTTCGTATACAACTGGTGCTGACGTAGAGTCTGATGGCGATGCCCTGAGGTGATCGGCATGGTCCTCTCGGCTTCGTGAATATACAAGAATATCATTAATAAACTCTATTACAAAAGAGTCAATAAAAGGCTTGAAGACTCGATTCATAAGGTCCATGAAAGCTGTCGGGGCGTTTGTTAGCCCAATGGACATTACCAGAAATTCAAAGTCACCATATCGTGTTCGGAAAGCTATTTTCAGAATATCCTGCTCCCTGATCTTCAATTGGTGATACCCGAACCGTAAATCAACTTTTGAGAAGTACCTAGCACCCTGTAATTGATCAAACAAATCATCTATCCTTGGTAGTACTTATTTTTTATTGTGACTTTATTGAGCTGTCGGTAGTTAATACACATCCTTAGCGACCCATCTTTCTTTCTTACAAAGAGAATCGGTGCGCCCCAAGGCGACACACTCGGTCGGATGAAACCTTTCTCTAACAAATCCTTCAATTGCTCCTTTAGCTCTTTTAATACTGCTGGTTCCATTTTGTAAGGTGGAATAGATATAGGTTGTATGCCTGGCATCACATCAATCCCAAAATTAATCTCCCTGTCTGGTGGGATCCCATGGAGGTCATCTGGATTCATTCACGACAGGCACAGACTCCAGTGTAGGTGCCTCAGCATAGGTGTCCGTGACCCGGACCAAATGATAGATACACCCCTTCTTAATCATCTTCGTTGTCTTAAGGTAAGAAATAAACGTACCTTTTGGCATCACATCATCCCCCTTCCATTCAACAACTGGCTCATTTGGAAATTCAATCCTCATAGTTCTAGTTCGACAATCGAGCTTGGCAAAACATGAATAAAGCAAATCTATCCCCATTATTACATCAAAATCAACCATCCCCAACTCAATGAGATTGGCCATGGCATCCCGACCACGCACCGTGACAACACAATCTATATAAACCCGCGCGGCCATAATAGTCTCACCAACCGGAGTAGATATGGAGAACGACTCATGAAGTTGTTCCGGTTCTATCCCAAATTCCATAGCGACATAAGGAGTAACATAGGACAAAGTGGAGCCGAGATCAATAAGGGCATACACCTTATGAGATTGGACAGTCAATATACCTCTGAAAACATCTATAGAAGCCTCTGCACTCTGGCGACCACTCATAGCATAGAAATGGCTGGGTCCTCCAGAACGCTGTGCACCACCCCTAGCTGCACCAGGTCCTGTGGTTGCTAGAGTGCCTCGAGCTGGAGAGGGTGATGAAGATGTAGCAGCTGCAGAACTGGATGGCTGTGCTGTGCCCCTGCCCGCACCCTAGCAGGATGAACGACACTCTCTATGAATATAGCCCCTCAATCCGCACCTGTAACATATAGGTAGGTCTATGTAGAAAATCCCCAAGTGCATCTTCCCATACCTGGGGCATGGGGGCCTCCGTTGCAACTGGAATCTCCCTCCTGACTGACCCTGCTGGTGGGGTCCCCTGCTGCCCTCACTTGGCCTAAACGACTACACTATTGCTGATAGGGACCTGATGGCGGTGCCCTGGCTGAAGACTGAGAAAAAGATTGGGATGGCCCCAATGACCCTCCCCTGACCTACCACCACCAAATTATTCTCCAAGGTTGCCCGCGGACCAGACCTTAATGCTATCCTCTCGCTCCATTTTGTTCTTAAACTTACGGTTCTCTGTAGCTAGTGAAAATGCCACCATCTTCCCATAGTTCATGTCAGAATTCAAGGCAGTTGTAGTAGCCTCATTGATAACCAAGGGGCTAAGGCCCTGCACAAACCGACGCACACTAGCCTCCAAAGTGGGCAACATGTGAATATCATACATGGACATGCAAGCAAACTCTATGTGGTATTCCCTCACACTCTTGCTACCTTGCTTTAGGTTCTCAAACTAAGCGGCAAGGGCTGCCTTTGTCTCGGCAAGCAAGAAATGATCCAGTAAGGCGTCCGCAAACTCACTCCACCTCGGTGGAGGGCTCCCCTCCTCACAAGAGTCCTCCCACAACTCAAACCAAGAATAGGCCACCCTTTTCAGGCGGTACGTGGACAACTCCACTCCCTCTGTCTCAATAATGCACATAACTCTGATAGTATTGTGCATCATATCAATGCAATCCTGGGGGTCCCCCTCGGGATTAGAACCCGTGCACACTGGGGGATCTAACTGAAGGAGCCTATTTACCCTGGAACTAGTAGAATCCCCTTGCTGGATAGAAGAGGTAGGTGCAACATTTGATCTCTGGGCCTGGGAAGCCACTATCTAGGACAACATCTCTACGGCTGCCCTAACGTCTCCATCAGAAACACTGGGACCAAAAGCTGGGGCTGGAGGTGGAATCGTAATATCAGTTAGAGGAGTCGTGGCACCCTCAAAAGATGAAGGAACTGGTGTTGTCTAGTCAGGAGTAGTGGAATCAGGCAGTGTAGTAGTGGGGGGAATATCCTCACCCCTCAGGTACTCACCCGCATCATCAAGTAAAGGATCAACTGCCACTCCTGGGGTGGCATTGGCTCCTTGGCTAGTTCTTTCTTTCTTCTTACGTGCCATGTACTAAAAATTAGAGTAATGCACGAGTTAGGGGAGAACAATCTCACATTCAGCTCAATCGCACGATATTGAACATCAAAGAAGGGTATTATTCGTAAATGTCCAAGTAGACCTCTAATAATAGATGTGGTAGACAATACACCGATAAGAAGGGCTCTACTAGACACGGCCCGAGACATCCTAGGACACTTTAAAACCTTAGGCTCTGATACCAAGTTTGTCACACCCCAAACTCCGGGGGCGTGACCGGCGCTCAACCGAGCGAACCCGACTGAGCAAGCCTATTAGATTCTTTCTACCCAAACTCTCTCATGAATGAAGCGAAGACATATTTTTTTTAATTAGATAATAGAGG
Organism: Nicotiana attenuata; assembly: GCF_001879085.1. Classification (NCBI taxonomy): domain Eukaryota; kingdom Viridiplantae; phylum Streptophyta; class Magnoliopsida; order Solanales; family Solanaceae; genus Nicotiana; species Nicotiana attenuata. The sequence continues at coordinate 51,910,675 of NC_031995.1, forward strand.
GATCATGTATACAATACCAAGTCATTTTCATTAGTTGCTTCATTTTTAATGTCTCAGAATACACACACATTCAAAGATTGAAATGGACCAAGTGATTTATACATAACATGAATTGTTTGACTTTCCCCAACACCGACATGCAACCCACACTATGTCTACAGAGCCTCTAAAAGATAAAAAGGAGTATTATGATAGTCCCGACAACAAGGCTCCGGCTATACCTCAAAACATGGTAAGAATATGAACGAAAGATTGAATACAGGACCCCGAGATGAAAATAGAATAAGTAAAACTGAGAGATAGGGGAGGAGAGTCAAGGTTCGCAGATGCCAAGGCAGCTACCTCGATAATCTCTGAACGCCTGAAACTTCGAGATCAGCAACCACCTTGTCCGAAAATACCTAAATCTGCACACGAAGTGCAGGGTGTAGCGTGAGCACAACCAACTCAATAACTAACAAGTCTAACCTTTGGACTAAAAGCAGTGATGAGTCCGAACAACACGATCCAAGTACAAAATTAAACAGTACAAAAATTTACAAAACATAGGATAATAATATCTCAGAGAAACTCATAATCTGCAGATACCAGTACAGGAATGTAGACATACTTCCAGGTTTAACAATTAAACTCAAACAGATAAAATATGTCAAGTCTGAATGATATGAGGAATATGACATCTCTACGTCTACATTCTAGTATGTACATCGTATGTGATGAAATACAATGGAAGTCTCGCGTACTCACACTCTCAGAGTACTCAACCTGACTGTCTCAATTCTCACTCATCACACTCAATCACTTAGCAATGTACAGGGAAGATCCAGCCCAAATGCTAATAAAATTTGCTGCGGTGCACAACCCAATCCCATCGTGAATTAATAGCAACTTCACTCACTGTGGGTGTGCAGACTTCCGAGGGGCAGATCCAATCCAAGCGCTATTATAAGCCAAATCATGGCATGAATCAATAAAGCCTGCTACGTCGTGCAGCCCGATCCCATAAATATCACTCACAAACTGGTCCTCAACCTCATTCAGTTATCAATCTCTCTAGTCTCTCGGCTCACAACACTCGTGCTAAGCAGTCCAAATCAATGATACATGATGTGACAATGTATGATAATAGATACTGAGATATGATATGCAATGATGAATGTGACTGAGTACATAACTGCAATTAAGCAAATAACTCAATAGCAAAGAACGACCATTGTGGTTCCCAATAGTACCAACACTTAGCCTAAACATGATTTCTAACATAAATCACAGCTCAAATGCCCTAACACATAGAGTACATTAATACTATTCAGATAAGGTAGCTACACAGTTCCATGGAATCGACCGAATAACAATTACTACGCTGCTCGCCCACACGCCCGTAACCTAGCATGCATTTCACCTCAACACCAATCGTATAGCACGTAATTTCCGGGATTCATACCCTTAGAACAATGTTTAGAAGTGTTACGTACCTCAAACCGTGCAAATCTCTACACCAACAAGCCCTTACTTCGCGAATCAGCCTCTAAATGCCTTGAATCTAGCCATAAAAAATTCGATTCAATCAAATCAAGCTATAGGAATCAATTCCATATGAAAATGCTAAGTTCTTAATCAAAAGTCAAAGAGTCAACTCAAAAGTCAACCCCCAAGCCCACGTCTCGGAATTCGGTAAATGTTACAAAATCCAAAAACCCATTCAACTACGAGTCCAACCATACAAAAATTACACAAATTCGACACCAAATCCCGCTTAAATCCCCCATGTTCAGCCTAAGAAGTTTTCTCCATTTTTCCCAAATATTTCAACCCAAATCACTAATTGAATGATGAAATGAAGGATATATTCATGTAATTTAACCAAAACAAAGTAAGAATCACTTACCCCAATCACTCCCTTGAAAATCTCTCCAAGAGTCGCCTCAATCCGAGCTCCCAAAATCAAATTGTGAAATAAACTCAAACCCTCGTTTTTGAGACTTTAAATTCTGCCTAGATGTCCCTTCTTCGTGATCGTTGGAAAAGCTTCGCGATTGCGAATCACAAATACAACTTCCCCAGAACTTAACTCTACACGATCGCATAAATACCCACGTGAACGTGATTCATAGGCTTCCCAAGCCTACGCGTTTGCAGACAGATCCACGCGTTCACATGGAACAATGTTCCTGACCAGCTCCTGCCTCATTTCCTCTTCGAGAACGCGGCTTAGCCCACACGTTCGTGATTCACTTCCTTCTCCAAAAACACGATCGCAAACACATTCATGCGATCACATAGCACTAAATCCGCAGCTGCCCAAATAAGCCTTCGCGATCACAGACTATCCACGCGATCGGATAGATGGAAACCAGAACACACAACAACAACATGCTTAAACAATCTCCAAAGTCCCATTTCACTCCGTTAAATATCCAAAATTTACCCGAGGCCCTTGGGACCTCATCCAAATATACCAACATGTCCTAAAATATCATACAAACTTAGTCGAGGACTCAAATCACCTTTAATAACATAAAAAATACACCCCAATTCAAGCTTAATGAACTTATGAACTTATAACTTTTACATTAAATGGTGAAACCTACCAAATCAAGTCCGATTGACCTCAAATTTGCACAGAAGTCATAAATGACACAAAGGACCTATTCCAACTTCCGAAACACACATGCGAGCCCGGTAACCACAAAGTCAACTCTGGTCAAACTTCTCAATTTCCAAAACTTCTAATTTCCAACTTTTGTCATTTCAAGCCAAAATCAACTACGGACCTCCAAATCACTATCCGGACACACTCCTAATTCTAAAATCACCCAAAGGAGCTATCAGAACCATCAAAACTCCATTCCGGAGCCACATACACATCAGTCGACATCTGGTCAACTTTTTCAACTTAAGCTTCCAACCTTGAGACGAAGTGTCTGAATTCATTCTGAAACATCCCGGAATCGAACCAACTACCCCGACAAGTCACATAACGACAATTGAGCATAAAATAAGCAGTAAATGGGGGAACGGGGCTACTACACTCAAAACGACCGATCGGGTCGTTACAAATAAATGCCAAACTATTCATACTCTTAGCTTGTCTATTCAATGCATCCGCATCCACATTCGCCTTGCCTGGATGATATAGGATAGTAATATCACAATACTTCAGTAAGTCAAGCCACATGAGCTGCCTCAAATTAAGATCTCTCTACTTAATCAAATGTTGCAAGCTGCAATGATCGCTGTAAACCTCGCAGGACACCCCATAAAGATAATGCTTCCAAATCTTAAGAGCATGAACTATCGCGGCCAACCCCAAATCATGTATAGGGTAATTATTCTCAGGGGGTTTAGCTGACGTGAAGCATATCAAATAGCTCGCCCTTCGTGCATCAATACACAACACAGATAACGGTTGAAGCATCACAATACACAATATACATTCCTGAACCGGAGGGCAACACTGACACCGATGTCATAGTCAAAGCGGTCTTGAGATTCTAAAATCTCACCTCACAATCATCGGACCACCTGAACGGAACACCCTTCTGAGTCAATCTATTCAAAGGTGCTGCAATTGACAAGAAGCTCTCTATAAACCGTCGATAATAACCTGCTAACCCCAAGAAACTCCTGATCTCGGTCGCTGTGGTAGAATCAGGCCAACTTTGAACTTCCTCGATATTCCTGGGATCCACCTTAATACCTTCACCTGATACAACATGCCCCAAGAAAGCCATGGAGCCAAACCAGAACTGGCACTTGGAGAACTTAGCATATAGCTTCTATTCCCACAAGGTCTGAAGCACTAACCTCAAATGCTATACGTGCTCCTCCATACTACGTGAATAGATCAATATTTCATCAATGAAGACAATGAAAAATTAGTCAAGATATGGCTTGAACACCCAATTTATCAAATCCATAAACGCTGTTGGGGAATTAGTCCAGCCTAAGGACATCACTAAAACTCATAGTGCCCATATCTAGTACGGAAAGTCATCTTTGGAATAGCCGAAGAACGAATCTTCAACTGAAGATATACAGATCTCAAGTAAAACTTTGAGAACAATCTAGCACCCTGTAGATGATCAAACCAACTATTGATGCGCGGTTGATAAGTGGGGATTTTAACCTATTATTTTCTCTTTCTCACTTGCGTTTTGGGCCTAAAATGCGTGAAGGTATTCTCGAAAACTAATGTAATATGGTTGTTTGCAGGGATTGTTCATAATGAGCCAAAGTAGCCATGATCAACTCATAAAGGAGTCAAAACTTGAACAAAGACCAAGTCTGGGCCAAGAGATATGGAATGCAGACTACGAAAGAAAAGTGTGGCCGCGAAAGTGTCAATGCGGATGCGGTCATTAATTTGCAGACCGCGAAAAGGAGAATCAGAGAGGTGGATTTTTGGCACAGACAAGGACGCGGACCGCATTAGAAATTGGCGGCTGAGAAAATACCACAGCGGCCATGATTGGAATTTTGTAGACTGCGTTTGCTAAGGTTCAGAGAGGTCACTAAATAGGAAAAAATGTTAAGAGCGAACCATCTCAAAATAACGCAACCGCGGAAGGCTCACACGCGGACGCAGTGACTATTATGCAGCCCGCAAAATAAGTTCCAGCTCAGTCTCAGAAGTAATGAAATGCGGATCGTGCTCAATATTACACGGCAGCAGAAGAAAGAGTGCGGCCGCGGTCAGAATTACGCGGCCGCGTAACCTCCGTAGGGGCATTTTTATGCGGAAATTTCAGCCGAGTATAAATATATTTTTCACATTTTTAGGTGATGTTATGTTTTTGTTGAGCACGTGAGACGACTAGGTTTTCCTTTTTGGGCAATTTTGTACAAAATTTACATTATAACATTAGATTTTCATCTTTTAATTTAGCATTATCGATTTTATCTTCTCTTTATCTTTGATTTCTTCTATTTTCATAAGTAGCTAAACCCATAGCTAGGGTTGTGACCCAACCCTAGTGTGGGTATTTGATGGGTCTTGAATGTGTATAGGTTAATGATTTTTAGCCTAGTTCTTGCTAGAACTATTGAATTAGTGGTTGCAAATAGTGATTTATGCCTTTATGACTTGGTCTCTACTTGAGAAAGAGGGACTAAGTCTAGGAAGACTAGGCTACCAAGGAATTGGGATGAACTCATGAAATTGATAGCCCCAATTAAAGGGTTAAACCTAGAGATAGTATTACCCGACTTGAGCTAAAATCACTTGAATTACATGAATACCCATTTGGACTTGAGAAAGCCAAATTGGGCAAAATCTATCAAACTACCAAGAGGTATAGAGTGAGTACCCAAGTGTGATATTACGACCCCAATTAATCACATGACTGGCCTAGATTCTTGCTACCCGTTAGATATCCACCTAGGCGGAAGTCACTACCCTAGTCCCTTTTTGAAAACAACCAACAAAAACATTGTACTTAATTTCAAAAAATGAATGCTGTAGAATAGAAGTAGAGGTGAAAACAAACTAGCCATTTGTGGAAGTGCAATTAAGAGCAAAATCCGCATCTCTACTTGGACATAAACCTAACTCCAAACAAATTTAACTCCTTGTGGATTCGATCCCGACCTTTGTTAGGTAAAACTGCATCGACCATCCTTCCTACTCAATAGTAGTGTAGGCTTGGACCCGATCAATTTTTGGCGTCGTTGCTGGGGAGTTAAACGATTTTAGCTATATCTCCGAGTATTTGAGTGTTTTGTTTTTCTTTCCTTCTGTTTTCCTAATTTGCTTATAAATTGCTTTTAAGTACCAAATGGCTCTTAGCAATGATGCCCTCAGGAATTTGCCATTAGGGGAGGAGGTAGATGATGATAATGTAGATGACATTCAACCCGAACCTCAAGCACAAGGAGAGGTCGACCGCCTTATGATTATATTCCAAACCCTCCCCCACCTCTAGCAAGAGGAGCACACCGGGTGTTGCCCAACAAAGGCTATGCAAGTGCAATAGTCCCGCCCAAGATTAGGGCGGGAAACTTTCAGATAACTAATGTCATGCTTACACTCATGGAATAGAGGGGTTTCTTCACCGTAGCTCCACACCAAAACGCCTACAAACATCTCAAAGGTTTTGTTGATACATGCTAGGGGAGCAAGCAAATTAATGTTTTTGAGGACGCATTGTGATTGATGATTTTCCCATTTTCTCTAAGGGGGAAGTCTTTGGATTGGCTTGAAAGGTTTCCCAACCATTCCATCACCACTTAGGATGAGTTGGCCAAGAAATTCATAGCAAAGTTCTTCTCATCGAGACATATGGTGACGGTAAGAGATGAGATAATCGCTTTTAAACAAGAGCCAAATAAACCACTTCATGAGATTTGGGAAAGGTATTGGATGATGGTTAAAGAATATCCGAATAGTGACATGACCGAAGCCATGATCCAACAAACATTCTACCGTGGCATCAGCACTACCAACTAGTGTATTGTTAACCAACTCGCTAGGGGAAACTTTATGAACACGCCTTATGCTGAGGCATGTGAAATACTTGATGAGATCGCGGATACTTCCTCGACATAGCAAAGTCGAGCTAATATTCCACAAGGTGATCCCAATGTCATTCACATGCACAAAGAGCTCCATGACCACGGCCAAGCAACAACCGAGTTAACTACGACCATGAACCAGTTGGCCGAAGCGCAGTGCAACAAGTTCAAGGGCCAAAACAAGTGAATGCCATGGAAGGGGTGAATATGATGGTCAACAAGAGGAGGCAACGAGGTCAACAAGTTCAAGGCAATCCTGATCTATTTGAGCAAAGTGGTAGTGGTTACAATCAATATGATATGTATGATGATTAAAGTTAAGAGGGTTAATATGTGAAAAACTACCCAGGACAACAGAGCAATGCACCAAATCAACAACAGTGGAGATCCAAAGAAAATTGGGGAAATCAACAAGGAAATTTGAATAGTGGCAACAACAACAACCAAAGCAATTGGGGGAACAACAACAATCAAAATTGGGCAACCAAGGAAACGAAGGCAATTGGGGTGGCAACAGTAATAGCAATTGGGGAGGCAATAAAAACCACGGGGGTTGGAACAACAATAATCAAGGGAATCGGGGGCTGGGCTTTCAAAGGCCTTTGATGTATCAACAAGCGAACAACCCGCCACCATATCCATAACAAGGTCCTAGCTCTTCCAATAATGAGATGGGACGGATAGAGTTAATGTTTGGGCAAATGATGAAGAAAAATGCAAACTCCGATGCCCAATTGGCCTCCCACAACACTTTTATCCGCAACTTGGAAGTCCAACTTGGCCAAATTTCTCAAGCTTTGAATACTCGCCCTAAGGGGCACTACCAAGTGATACGGTAGTAAATCCGAAGAGTGGGAACAATACGGGCCATGATATGGCAGTGACTACAAGAAGTGGTAGAGGTGGAGTTGCTAGTACCTCTAATCTAAGAAAGGTTATGAGTGATGATGTGTTGGTGCAAGATGATGATGATCCAAGCAATGATTTTCAAGTGAGTGATGAGAATGTGAATGAAGAGGTGAGGATAGACATTGATGACAACATTGAGGAGACACAAAATGATGTGAACCCGTCTAGGGAACACGTGATAGACATACCGGAAACGGTAGTGCCCAAAGATAAGTCCCCTTTGCCAAGGCCTCCTCCACCATATCCTCAATGGCTTGCAAAACAAAATTATGAGAACCAGTTCAAGAAATTTATTGATATGATAAAAAGTTTGTCCATAAATCTGCCTTTGGTTGAAGCTCTAAAACAAATGCCGGGATATGCCAAGTTCATGAAGGATTTGGTAACAAAGAAGAGATCAATGAATTGTGAAACATTCAAAATGACACACCAAGTGACTGCTATTGTGCATTCCATGGCTCCAATGTTACAAGACCTCAGTGCGTTTACAATCCCATGCACTATTGGTAGTGCCAATTTCGCCAAAGCTTTGTGTGACTTGGGTGAAAGCATTAACTTGATGCCATATTCTGTGTTCAAGACATTGGGGATTGGGAAACCAAGGCCCACATCCATGAGGCTGCAAATGGCGGATAGAACAATGAAGAGGCTATTGGGGATAATTGATGACGTGCTAGTTCGGGTTGACAAGTTCATACTTCCCGCAGATTTTGTGATACTTGATTGTGAGGTTGACTACGAGGTGTCGATCATATTGGGGAGACCTTTCCCTTCTACAAGTAAGGCTTTAGTGGATGTGGAAGCTGGGAAGCTCACTTCCGGGTGGGTGATGAAAAAGTATTGTTCCATGATTGCAAGTCTGCGAGGCATCCTAATAGCAACGAAGTATGTTCATTTGTGGATCTTGTGACCGAATTGATTGTTGAAGACACAAGTGCTGTGATTAATGTAGAAGACCCATTGGAAGCTGTGTTGTTCAATCATGATGTGGATGAGAAGGAAGGCTTGGTTGAATATGTCAATTCTTTACAAGGAATGGGTTCATATAAATACGAGTCCTGAAAACTTTCCTTTGACCTTGAGAACCGAAAGACTCTACCAACAAAGCCCTCAATCGAGGAGCCTCCCACATTGGAGTTGAAGCCTTTGCCTTCACACCTCAGGTATGAGTTCTTAGGCCCTTGTCCACTTTACTTGTTATTATTTCCTCTTGCTTAACTAACGTGTATGTAGATGCCACCCTTGCGGTGCTCCAAAGAAGGAAGAAGGCAATTGGATGAACTTTGGCTTACATTCAGGGTATAAGCCCCGCCTTTTGTATGCACAAAATTATACAAGAGGATGATGCAAAACCCTTTGTGGAACATCAAAGGAGGTTGAATGAGGCCATGCAAGAGGTTGTCAAGAAAGAGGTTATCAAGTGGCTAGATGCAGGGGTTGTGTACCCTATTTTGGATAGTTCATGGACTTCGCGGTAGAATGCGTGCCGAAAAAGGGGGGTATGACTGTGGTCACAAATGAGAAAAATGATTTGATGCCCACTAGGACTGTTACTGGATGGAAGGTATGAATGGATTACCGAAAGCTAAACAAAGTGACCCCCAAAGACCATTTTCCATTGCCCTTTCTTGATCAAATGTTGGATAGACTTGTCGGGCGTGCTACTATTGCTTTTTGGATGGATACTCAGGATACAACCAGATTCTGATTGTACCGGAAGACCAAGAGAAAACCACCTTCACATGTCCGTATGACACATTTGCATTCTCACGGATGTCGTTTGGTCTATGTAATGCACCGCTACGTTTCAACGATGTATGATGGCAATATTCACGGATATGGTGGAGGACTTCCTCGAGTTGTTCGTGGATGATTTCTCTGTTGTGGGGGATTCATTTGATGAGTGTTTGGGTAATCTTGATAAAGTCTTGGCACGTTGTGAAGAGAGTAACTTGGTACTTAATTTGGAGAAGTGTCACTTTATGGTTGAGGAGGGAATTTTTGTTGGCCATAAGATCTCCAAGAATGGTATTGAAGTGGATAAAGCAAAAATTGAAGTGATATCAAAACTCCCTCCTCCTACTTCCATAAAAGGAGTGAGGAGCTTTTTAGGGCATGCGGGGTTTTACCGTCGGTTCATCAAGAATTTCTCAAAGGTGGTGAACCCCTTGTGCAAGTTGTTGGAAAAAGATGCAAAATTTGTGTTCAATGATGATTGAATGAAAGATTTTGAGCTACTCAAGTGTATGTTGACTACCACACCCATCATTACCACACCAAATTGGAGCCTACCATTTGAGATCATGCGTGATGCTAGCGATATAGCGGTAGGAGCGGTATTAGGTCAAAGAATCAACAAGATATTGCATCCGGCCTACTATGCTAGTAAGACCATGAATGACGCCCAAGTCAACTATACGGTGATTGAGAAAAAACTCTTAGCCATTGTCTTTGCTATGGAAAAGTTTCGCCCGTGCCTCATGGGTACCAAAGTGAATTTACACACCAATCACGCGGCGCTTCGCTATTTGATGAGTAAGAAGGACGCAAAGGCTAGATTGATGAGGTGGGTACTTCTTCTACAAGAGTTTGATCATGAAATCATAGACCGAAAAGGGAGTGAGAATCAAGTGGCGGACCACTTGTCCCATTTGGAAGAGGAGGGGAGGCCCCATGATGGCCTTGAGATCAATGATTCATTTCCGGATGAACAACTCCTTTCCATGTCTTTGACCGGGATGTCTTTGTTTGCCGATGTGTCTAACTATCTTATGAGTGGAATTGTCCCGAATGAGTTCTCTTCCAACCAAAGAAACAAGCTCAAACGAGACTGCTTGGATTTTTATTAGGATGAGCCATATCTCTTCAAAATTTGGACCGATGGTGTTATCCAAAGATGTGTTCCAGAAGAAAGAACAACTGGGTATTTTTGAGGCTTGTCATTTCTCACCTTATGGTGGTCACCATGGTGGCGCGAGAACTACCACAAAGGTCTTAAGCTGTGGATTTTATTTGCCTACCCTGCATAAATATGCTAGTGAGCTTGTTAGAGATGTGATGAGTGTCAAAGAACTAGTGGATTTTCCAAGAAGGATGAAGTGCCTCTCACCACTTTCTTGAGATTGATATTTTTGACGTGTGGGGCATCGACTTCATAGGGCCATTTGTGAGCTCATGTAGTAACACTTACATTCTGGTTGCTGTTGATTATGTTACCAAATGGGTTAAAGCTGTGGCTTTGACCAACAGTGAGGCACGGAGTGTGGTGGCGTTCTTAAAGAAAAATATCTTCACAAGGTTTGGCTCTCCTAGGGCGATCTTCAGTGATGGGGGTTCTCATTTTTGCAACAAGGCCTTAAATCTCATAAGGTGTCAACCCCTTATCACCCCCAGGCTAGTGGACAAGTTGAGATCTCCAACAGGGAGATAAAGAGCATATTATCAAAAACTATCACTACAAACCAGACGAATTGGTCAAGGAAACTTGACGATGCTTTGTGGGCTTACAGAATTGCGTACAAGACTCCAATTGGTATGTCTCCGTACCAGTTGGTATTTGGGAAAGAATGCCATCTTTTGATTGAATTAGAGCATAAGGCCATTTGGGTGCTGAAGAAGTTAACCCTTGAGTGGGATGTAGCTGCCAATATCCGGGTAGAGCAACTAAATGAACTTGATGAGATTTGGTTTCATGCTAATTCCAGCTCATCCTTGTATAAGGACAAGATGAAGTACTTACATGTAAAATATGCCCGGAACAAATAATTTTTTGGTGACTTCGTTCTTCTATTCAGCTCTCGATTATGACTGTGTTTGGAAAAGCTCAAATCAAAATGGAGTGGCTCTTTTGAAGTGGTGCATGTAACTCTATTTGGTGCTCTTGATTTGAAAAACAAAAAAGGTGAAATCTTCAGAGTTAATTGGCACCGAGTGAAGTACTATCTTGGCAAGTTTGATGACAGCCATGTGGTGGCCTTGATAAATTTGAAGTGATGATGGTAACATATGTCGTGCCGCGACATTAAATCAGGTGCTTCTTGGGAGGCAACCCATGTGTTTTTCTTTCTTTTTGATTTTCTTCTTAGTTTAGGCTTCTTTTGGACTAACTGGTTGCTAAATTTGTGTAGGAATTATTTGTGCAGTGCAGGACTTTAGCTGGAAAAATTTGCCCAAGTGTGGGGAATTTTGCGGACAGCACCCCAAATCTCGCGGTCCGTGTTAGCAATACGCGGTGGTATCTTTTGTTCATGGACGCGTACTTGAAGAGCTCAAATATCAGCTCTCTGAAGTTGAATTCGCGTCCACGTTCATAATTTGGTGGACGGCGGTGACTTTCGCGGCCACGCCCATTTTTTCGCGGACCGCATCCAGGTTTCCGTAGCAGCCCTGCATAAAGGTATAAAGTGCAGATCACGGTAGAATTCTGTGGACCGCGCTCAGGAAACGCGATAGGTCCCCATCTATTTCTTATAAATAGAAGGTCCTTAGCATTTTCACACTTTTCGAACCTCAAATTTTCACCACACTATAGCACTGTTCACCTTCATCTGTTTGGCTCTCAATCTCATTTCACACTAATCAAGAGTCCAATTTCCACTAAATTTCACAACTAGTATGCTCAAATCCTTGCATTGATTTTATCTTTTGCTCTTCTTTTCTCTTAGTTTTAATTTTTTTTCTTTTCAGTTAGGGTTTGAATACTTGCCATAATCTCAAATTGATGCTTAAATTCATGTGGGTAATTTTTTCATGCCTAATGGGGGATAGGGTTATTAACTATGCATGTTAATTGCACTAATTTTTGCAATTAGTGAAAACCCTAGGTTTCAAATGTTCATCAGTGCCTATTTTGTTTGAACTTAGCTATCCGCGATCCACTTTTTCATGGACCGCGTTCCCTAATTTATGAGAACTAAGTATGAAGCATGTTCACGGACGCGATGGCTTTTCCACGATACGCATTTGGATTTATGCGGCCGCATCCCAAATTTTGCGGTCCGCGCTCATGAACTTCGGAGAAGTCCAAAGTTTGATAACAGCTTTCGCGGCCGCGTTTACTTTTTGCGGTCTGCGGTTGATCATTCGCGGCCGTGTCTTCTTTTTCGCGGTCTGTGTTCAACCAAGATCAGAGATTTAGTATTCTGAACGTAACCTCTCCGCAGACGCATTCACTTTTTCGCGGTTCGCGGTGCCTGGTTCCGAGAAGTAGTTTCTGCATTTCAACTGCCCTGTTTTAACATAAGCTTGAAGCTTTATCCTGACTATATTTCATTGCTTGTTTTCTGTAGACAATAGTCCGATCCAGAGGTAGAGGCAATACATTTAAAGGGAGGGCAGAACCCTCCTGAGGCAGGGGTAAAGGAAAGACAAAGATAACCTTAGCAGTACAAAAATCAATTGGCAAGATGAGAGCTGCCATCCAAGCTGCAAATAGAGTCGCAGACCATTCAGACACTAGTGAGTATGTCCCTTCCCGGGAATCTTCGGAAGGAGATTCTATTCCAACTCATTTCTCCACACAGTTCTCGGGGAAATACGAGTTACGAGATGAACCTACCTCCTCTTCTGAGTCGTCTGATGGCTCAGAGGAAGGTAATGAGGCTTTGGCACCATCTTCCCCACCTGCTACAACTTCGGCTTCATCAACTGAGGTCCCGGATGACGGGAGAGGGGGTGACACCAATATTGGGGGGTTGGCCAGATCCAGAAAAGCTGAGGTGTGGGCTGACATATTTGTGAGCGAATTAGCCTATCAGAAGTTATGAGAATAGTGGCCCTACAGGTCACTCACCCTTGAGAGACAATTTATAGAGAGAAACCTCCTTCCCCACAATCCAAACGTCAAGAGGCAGTTTGAGGAAAGAATAGGGTGGAAGTTCTTTACCAGCAAAGTTCTGGATGCAAATGAATATCTTGTCAAAGAATTCTATGCAAACATTGCACACATAAAAAAGGGCACCACTGCAACAAAGGTCCAGAATTTGAAGAACCGGTTTGATGGCCACACGCTAAATGAATATGTCGGTTTCGAGGAAGTGGAAGCCGTGCAATATTTGGAGAAGTTGGAACTTGATGAAGCAGCCTGTCCATGGTTGGCGGAGATATTAGCCTCAGGGACGACACCGACATGGCTCATAGTTGGAGTCCCAATATACAGAAACACCCTCTGTTTTGAAGCCAAGGGGTGGTCCACTTTTGTATGCATCTCGCTGGATCCGTGTCAACATGACAATGTCCTCCCACTCACACGGTGTGTCTTGATAGCCTCCATTATGGCGGGGTATCCTATCAATATGGGGAACCTCATGTACTATCACATCACAAAGGCAGTTGGAAAGGAAGAAAGATCCTACCCCTACCCCAACTTCCTCACCATGTATTTTTAGGACCAATGAGTTGAGAAGAAGATGTATGACACTAAGACAAAGCAAAAGAAGCCCTTCTCCTGGTACAGCACCAAAGGACCGGATAACCCTAAAGCAAAGGGGAAAGGTGCTATCTCCACTAGCCAGTCTGAAGAGCCAAGGGTAGTAGTTGTCGGTTCAGAGCCTTCCACAATAGAGGGATCTTCAGCTGCCATACGCCCTCATTCATCCGGGCCATCCATCACTATGCCATTGTCTGTGCCTTCTTCTTCCACTTACCCTCAGACTGCACTGCGGGTTTCTCAGACATTATCTAGCATCAACAACTGGATGCAGGTAGCTACATCAAAGTTGTCTGTCTTATCCACCACAGTAGCAGCATAGTCAGCCTCGGCACAACCCTAGGTACCTTCATCAGTGGAGGATTCATTGAAGGAGCTTCTGCACAACCAGAAGAAGCTCCTGGACAACTAGAAGAAGATCATAGACACTTTCATATTCATGGAAAGGCTATAAAAGATCCGGGCAAGCAAGTCAAGAAGATGAAGAAGACTCGGGCCTCAAAGGAGTCAGTGGAGTAGCTCAAGAAGGATGTAGAGAGGTTCACTACTGCTGGAGACATCCCACTAGACTTGCTCTAGGAGGACCAAGTCACAGTAGCACAGGTAGCAGAGCATGAAGCACCAGCAGCTGGCTAGTCTGAGGAGCCGGCTGCTACTACACCTACTGCTGCAGAGATGATCCTGATGCTCCACAACCCCGTGGTCCCCCAGTCAGATTTGGAGATCGAGTTAGGACCCGGAGGGAGTTGCTGAACCTATGCAGTCCAAGGACCTTACTCATGTCCTGGACCTGATGCATACCACATAGGGAGTTTTCTTTACTCTCTAACACTTTCCCTGATCTTGGTTTGATATTAGCACTGAGGACAATGCTATCTTTTATTTGGGGGGGGGGGGGGTCTATTTTTATTTGGTGATAATTGGATAACATTGGTATGTATTAAGTATGAAACTATTTTTCTTTTTCTTTACTTCTCTTTATTTTACTTTTGGTACGTATATATTCATTACTTTCATATTTGGTATGTATATATTCGTTTTCATTTATGTAAATATTTGCTTTACTTCAATTTTTATATATTCAGTTGATTTCCGTATTTTACTTCATAGCTTTTTATTTCCGTTAGTAGTTTCTTGTTAAGTTATTAGCTTCTTTTTACATTTTATGTGGACAATAAGCCTTTGGTTTTCTTAATGCCACGGTTCTTTCCAAAGGTGGATGTTGTGTGAACCGGGTGGCTCTTCCCGATGATGGATGGCGTGACAACCTTCTTAAGGGATTGAGTCTGTTTTCTTTATGTTTTTGTGTAAATGGTAGTAATGAATAGAAGTGTCTCTAGCAAGCTTCACTTGGGCCTAACACATTTACCTTCGACCTTATGGTTGAAAACAAGTTTATTGGTAAAGAATAGTTTTAGTTGTGACCTTTAGACTCTTGTGTTGACTAAACAATCATCGAGTGGCTTCCAGGAGCCATTTGTGATGCTCAATCTTAGATAGGGTTGTTGTGGGCCCTCAACTCTTAACAATCCAATAGCTTATGAGGTGAGGTATTGAATTGTAAGTCCAAGTCCCATGCCAATAAGTCTAGAACATGCCCTGAATGTTTGTCTAGGCGAAATCCTAAGTGTAGCTCGACTTGAGAAATGATTATAGGCTCTCCTTGATCCAATTTAAAACTTAAAGCATCCATAGCCTACCAAATATGATATCCCTACTCAACCCCGTTGAATCGAATCCCTTTTTCTTTCAATAAACATGATACAAGCCTTTATCCGTTCTATAATGACCCTCTCTTGGCACCTGATCTTTCCTTAGCATTCACGATTGGCAAAAGCATAAGTTTGGTGGAGAGACGAGGAATATGAAAATGACAAAAGGTACAAAATGAAGAAAAGCGGAGGCAAAAGAAAAGAAAGAAAAGCCAAAAAGTCAAAACGAAAGTGAATAATATAGAAAAGTGAAGGGATTCAATGAAAACAATGATGAAAGGCATGGAATGATTGGAAAAGGAGAAAAATGACCGTCATGAGCAAGAATGAGTGATAGTGTGTCTCTCTAGTTCCCCTAAGGAAGAAGAAAATAACTCAAAGAGTTAAGAAATGGTGAGCCGAAATGAGAAAATGGAGTGCTTAAGGAAAGATGAAACCATCATATTACATTAAGTCCTACCTTCAACCAAAAGCCTTCATTACATTCCCACAAAAGCCCTATATGATTTCAAGTTGAGTGAGCTTGCATTAGTGGTGATTTACATAAGGGGTAAGCTTATGGTACTTAGAGCCGGACTTGTGACATTCCCTTGAGAGAGATGAGCGTACTTCTCCACAATCCTTGTTTTGAGTGCTAAAATCTAAAGTGAGATTTGCTTATGTAGAGTAGAGGAGGAAGATTTTGGGTTCCGCAATGACCTACGTAGTAGAGTGAGCTTCCTTGGTGAGTTAAGTCGACTCTTGATGCTCTTGTGTCGCACTAGAACTATGGTACTCAAAAGGGTGTCTGTTGTTGATGATTCATTTGTGTTAAGGGTAATTGTTAGTCCCAATTGATGCATGTTTGATTCACATTAGGGCAGCTGGAATATCCTTCTGTTTTGTTTTAGTGGAGGTGGGAATTACCTTATATGCTTGAGGACAAGCAAACATTTATGTTTGGGGGAGTTGATAAGTCGGGATTTTAAGCTATTATTTGCTCTTTCTCACTCGCGCTTTGGGCCTAAAATGGGTGAAGGTATTCTCGAAAACTAATGCAATATGCTTGTTTGCAGGGATTGTTTATAATGAGCCAAAGTAGCCATGATCACTCATAAAGGAGTCAAAACTTGAAAAAAGACAAAGACTGGGCCAAGAGCTATGGAATGCGGACCGCGATAGAAAAGTGCGGCCGCAAAAGTTTGAACACGGACAAGGTCGTTAATTCGCGGACCGCGAAAGGGAGAATCAGAAAGGTGGTTTTTGGGCACAAACATGGACGCGGACCGCATTAGAAATTATCGGCCGCGATTGGAATTTCAAAGACCACGTTGATAGGGTTTAGAGAGCTCACTAAATAGGAAAAAATGTTAAGAGCGGACCGAATCGAACTTACGCGGCCACAGAAGGATCTCACGCGGACACGGTGACTATTATGCAGCCCATGAAACAAGTTCCAGCTCAGTCTCAGATGTAATGGTGGACCGCGCTCAATATTACGCGGCTGCGAAAGCAAAAGTGCAGTCGCGGTCAGAATTACGCGGCCGCAAAACCTCCGCAGGGGCATTTTTGTTTGAAATTCAGCCTAGTATAAATAGATCTTTTTCACATTTTTGGGTGATGATATGTTTTTGCTGAGGACGTGAGACAGCTAATGTTAGTTTATATGAGTCCACCAAACTATAGAGTACCTGGTCCTCTATGATTTTCTATTCAAAATACTAATGAAAAGGTAAGTAACTGAGACACTGAATTTTTACATGGAAAAATCCCAACTCAAGGGGACAAAAACCACGACCTACACTTGTAGGCTTTCAACTTACTAACTTTTATACACACTATTACAAGCAACTTTGTAATGACTCTATTACAAAGACTTCAACTCAACTAACTTTTGATACACTTTGTCACTCAATAGTTATAAAGACTTTAACTTATGACTAACTCTAGTCACAACACAAACTCAGAAAGTTTATGGTTTTACAAAGGGGTTCCTAAGCAACACTTCTAGCTAAGAAATTTATTAATTACAATAAGAACAATCACAAAGTTACAACTCTACCAAGGACAACAAAATACTAGATTTAGGAACTGGTCCGTAGTAGTGTTTAGCTTTGTTCTTCAAGCTCTTGAGAAATTATGTTCACTGTTGCAGAAGGCATGAATGCTTGAAGTGAATTCTCAAGTGTTGAGGTGATGTTTTGTTATAATTCTCTTGTTAATACACCTTTGGTGGCATCACTTCATGATGTAAGCACTTGGTTGGTCAAAGGGCAAGTGACTGCAAAACTGCTGCACTATGTGCATTGTTTCTGTGGTAGTCACTTTCCAGCTATGCATAGTCGACTTTCGTACTGCTGTCAGGGTAACACAAGGGATCTGACACTTCTCTTGTTTCTCTATTTTCTAGACTTGCAACAGTTCACATTAGCTGGAGTCCTGGATGGAATCCGTTCATTTGTAATGTGTACCAAGTGTGTCAGGTTCCCTATCTGGTTCTTGACAGTAAGTTTGTCAGATCATCAAAACATAAGGCAAAGACATTGAAAACCCATGAATTTTCCCCTTTTTGATGATGACAAACTTATACATTGATAACATGTAGTTAGAGCAAAAAAAAAGATGAAGTAACGGGAACTTCACAAGTTCCCCCTGACTTTATGCTTCCCCCTTAATCAGATCCTTGTTTCAATTATACTTCCCCCTTTTGTCATCATTAAAAATACACACGCAGGTAAACAACATAAAGAAGTCTAGCGTAGCTAACTCATGCCACATATGTGGACACAACATGATAGAGAAGAGAAATAGAGAATACAAGCAGTGGGATAACAAAAGAGGATTGATTTTATATATAAAACATATGCCTTTGCATAAAAAGAAAAGGTAGAATTGGACTGTTGAAAACGGGAGCAGTACTGATACATCACAACCACATCAAAACAAAAGAAACAAAAATATCTTCCAAGTCGTAAAAACTAACAGAGACAATCCAGAAACTGGTCACTGAAGGGGTTGCTTAGGGGGAAGTAGGAGTAGAGGGCTTGGAAGCTGCAGCAAGAGTTTGGAGAACTAGGTCTATTTGGGCATTGGCCATCTTTTGCTCATTGAGCAGTTCTGCCTTCAGGTTCTCCACTTGTGCCCTGAGATCAGCATTTTCTTTTGTCAGACGGACCACTTCCTCATTTGACTCCGGAGCCCCTTGGGCCTGCTGACCTTCCAGGATAGCATTCCTATCCTTCAACCTTAGAATCTCCTCAGTTGCACTATTTTGAGCATTAATGAGCTGTGAGATTGTTGATGTACTGCCTAACCCCCCATTCTTCTCGATGCACTCACACTCTTCCAAAGTTTTTTGAGAGAAGGTCTGCTTCTTGGTTCCTACTTTGCCTTGCCCCAGTGGCACCTTTAAAAACATAAACACTTGTGTAAGTAGAAACCCATATGGAAGACCATGATTGCCATCCTTGAAGGTTGCAACTTTTTGCATGTGTACAATCATGATAGCAGGCAGGTTGACAGGGTTAAAGCCATCCAGTTGCTCCATTAAAAACAGGCCAGACATAGAAGTCATGGACCTCCTCTCAGCAGGAGGCAATAGAACTTTGTTCACTAACTCGATCAGCAACTGATAAATAGGGAGTAATGCCTTCTTGTGAATCTGGTCCCCCTTTTTGTTCGCATTATCCTTTAGCACAGCATTCCGGAAATTATACCCACACGCATCTTTCACACTAGACACACCAACACTAGGGACTTTAAGAATATCCCCAAGCAGACTCACGTTAAACACAATGTCCACCTTATTCACCAAGGCACATATATGGTCGGTATCAACGGGAAAGAGGCTAGCATAAAAGCATTGAACCTCATCCTCATATATTTAGGGTGCATCCATTTGGAACAAATGCCCCTACCGTTGAAACTCAACCGTTGCCAGGACTTGTCTCATACCAGCCATATCCAAAATTGCTGGATCAAAAGTACGACGAACTTTTTGGTGCCTTAAGAGTTCTGAAGCAGAACTGGTTTCACTTCTCATCCTCTTTGTAGAAACAGGTTCCTTAACAGGTTCCAGCTTTCTTTTGCCAGACTTCATACCACTTGATTTTGCTTTTCCCTTAGACTTGACTAACACATCCTCATCAGAAACTGAGGGCACACTCACAACATCCTTCAACTTTGAACTGGGGATTGTAACATTGTCTACTGAAGCAGATTGCTTCATCTTCTGGGACCTTCGTACTAGGGAACTAGGTTCCTCTGTTGTTTCCTCCTCAACCTCCACCGCAGGGACAACCTTGTCACATACTATTATATTGTCTTTCACCAGTATCCTATTTTTCTTCTTACTGCTTTTTCTGCTCTTTTGAAGGGCAGTCATATGCTACCTTTGCTTGCAACCTAGTAGAAGGTCGCTTAGTAGAAGACTCAAGATATGACACTACCCTTCGCTTGACTATGAATTCATCAAGAGGAATGTTGTCTTGATCTTCCTCATCACTAGACCTCATCTCAGGGACTTGAATATACAAGGGCTCAACAGAAAAAGCAGGAGCAGAATTGGATTGGGAGTGAGAACCCTGACTTGTTTCCTTCGGAGAGAGGTCAGGTTCCTCACGAGAGGGCTCACTAGTTTCTGCTAGTGCTGAGCCTTCAATAGCCACCATGGCTCCTTCTCCCCCCATATCCTGTGTCTCATTTCTTATAGACATGGAAGCACCGGAAATTATCTCATGTAAGACTCCATCAGCAGATACTACAAAGATGGTCACGACATTTTCTTCCCCAATAGGCTCCATGGCCACCACAGAATCTAAAGCGACAATGGCGGAAACCTCTGCTACCTCAGGACTTTTACCCTATTCTCCACTTTTCCCTTGATAAACGGGAAACTCAGAAGATAGAGAAGAAGGATGAACAATTTTAGGGGTTTCTGAGATAGTCATCTTAGAACTGGAGGGAGACGAGAAATTTTGGTTAGGAATGATTTCAGTGATAAGAACATGAATGGTTACAAAAGACTCATTAGGGACGGAGGACTCAATGGGGTTTTCAGTGTTAGAGACGACTGAGGCAGGAATTTTGGAGTTTGTGTCACCCATTGAAGAGATAGAGAGAAAGGTCTTTGGAGAAGTTCTAATGGAGGACTATGGTCTGTGAAGAAAGGAGAGTGTTTTTAATGAGAGAGGATAATTATGAAGAGAGAGATAGGAACCTGTTTTGAAACAGCGATTGTGCTTGGAGAGATGCAACGTTTCAGAGGGAATGGAAATAATTTGAAGTGAAAAGACGTGTGAACAGGGTTCTGAAGAGTTGGATGACATGGTAGTGATATTTGTACCTTTTCAAGACATGTATTAAAGAATGCACATAACTACTAAACTTTGGTACAAGAACCATGTTCTTGACCTGTCATTGAAAATTTTAATCTTCTTTTATCATCCATGCAATGCATCTACAACTTCTATAATCATCATGCGTGTTTACCTGCAATGGTATTGATGTGAGTTAGACTTGGCCAGAAAACACTTTAGCTAATTTTACCTGAATGTGATTTTCATAGCCAATTGATGATGAAATAAGTTCTCAATTGGGCTTCAATAGCCCCAACTTCACCCTGTTTCTTTCAAAATGTTCCCTACTTAAAGCTTTGGTGAAGATACCTGCAATTTGGTCTTCTGTGCTGCAGAACTTCATACAGATAAGCCCTTTCTCCACATTGTCCCATAGAAAATGATGTCTCACATCAATATGTTTGGTTCTTTTGTGTTGAACCATGTTGAGTGCACTGGTGTTATCACATAGAAGAGGCACACAATCAGTAAATACCCAAAAATCCTTCAGTTGTTGTTTAATCCATAGGAGCTGAGCACAACAGGAGGCTGCAACTACATATTCTGCTTCAGCTGTTAAAAGAGCCACTGAGGTTTGCTTCCTTGTACCCCAGGAGATAAGACATGATCCTAGAAAGTGAGCCATTCCAGAAGTACTTTTCCTATCCACAAGATAACCTGCATAATCAGCACCAATATACCCAATAAGATCAAAACTGTCACTGGAGGGGTAATATAGGACCAGGACTTGTGTTCCCTTAAGGTATCTCAAAATTCTTTTTGTAGCCTTCATCTGAGATTCCTTGGGATTTGATTGAAACTTTGCACATAGTCCCACACTAAAAACAATATCGGGTCTGCTGGCAGTGAGATAGAGAAGAGACCAATAATGCCTCTATACATAGTTTGATTCACAGGAGATCCAATTTCATCCATGTCCAGTCGAGTAGCCGTTGCAATAGGAGTGTCTATCACTTTTGATGCTTCCATATCAAACCTCTTCAAGAGCTCCTTGATGTATTTCTACTGACAAATGAATGTACCCTTTGTTTACTGCTTCACTTGAAGACCCAAGAAGAAATTCAGCTCCCCCATCATGCTCATTTCAAACTCACTTCCCACGAGTTTTGCAAATTCTTCACACAGAGAATCAATGCTTGCCCCAAAAATGATATCATCAACATAAACCTGAACAATGAGCAGGTTCCTTCCCCGTTTCTTTAGAAATAACATGTTGTCAATTTTCCCTCTTGTAAAACCATTTTCTAGAGGAATTTTGACAACCTTTCATACCAAGCTCGAGGAGCCTGCTTCAACCCATACAGTGCTTTGTCCAATTTAAACACATATTCAGGGTGTTCATGACATTTAAACCCTGGAGGTTGCTTCACATAAACTTCTTCCATAAGAATTCCATTTAGAAATGCACTTTTGACATCCATTTGGAACAAGGTGAATTCCATATGAGATGCAAAAGCGATTAGGATTCTAATAGCTTCCATGCGAGCAATCGGAGCAAACGTTTCATCATAATCAATCCCTTCTTCCTGATTGTAGCCTTGAACCACTAGCCTGGCCTTGTTCCTTGTAGTGTTTCCATGTTCATTTTGCATGGATGTAGTCCAATCTGCATCTTTGAGGGCTTCCTTGATATTTTGGGTTCTATTTGGGAGAGAAAGGCTGAGAAGGAAAGTGAATTTCTGGCTTTTGACCTGGTTTATACTCCAGAATCTAGAGGAGTAATTATGTTGTCAAGAGGATAAGAGCTTTTGTGTTTCTAGTTGGGCATTTGAGGTTCATTTGTAGAGGAGCATGGTATATCTAACTGGTTCTCTTGTGTTATTCTCTCAGGTACTAGTGGAGTACCCTGTACTACATGAACCACTCTTTCTTCAGCTTCAATGGTTGTAATTGAGGTACCTAGTTCCATTGAAGAAGAGGCAGCATTGTCTCCACCCGGCTCCTTCACTTGGCTCATCATATCTGCCTTTCCATTTGACATGTCAATGACATCACCACGAACCAGTAAGGGCTCTCCATCTTTACCATTTTTAGCATTTTTCTCACAGGAAGGATAGGACTCATCAAAGATAACATGAACACTTCCCTCAACACATTGAGTCCGCTTCTTGTATATCTTGTAAGCTTTTCTTTGAGAAGAATACCCTAGAAAGATTCCTTCAGCACTCTTGGCATTAAATTTACTAAGCTGATCCTTTCCATTGTTGAGAACATAGCATTTGCACCCAAATGTTCTTAGGTGAGTCAGTTTGGATTTCCTTCCATTTAACAACTCATAAGAGCTTTTGTTCAGGAGAGATCTGATCATGCACCTGTTCACCAAGTAGCATGAAGTGTTGACCGCTTCAGCCCAGAAGTTCTTTACAATCCCACAGTCAATCAGCATTGTTCTTCCCATTTTTTCAAGAGTTCTATTCTTCCTTTTCACAGTACTATTTTGCACGGGGGGGGGGGGGGGGGGGTTCTTGGAGCTGAGAAGTTGTGTGTAATGCCATTTTCATTGCAAAACTCATCAAATTTGGCATTGTCAAATTCTATTCTATGATCTGATCTGATACATGCGAATATAGACTCCATCTTCACCTGGATTTTCTTCACAAAAGCCACAAACACCTCAAAGGTTTCATATTTAGTTCTAAGGAACAGAGTCCATGTGAATCTGGAGTTGTCATCCACTATCACAAAAATGTATCTTTTTCCTACCCTACTTTGCATTCTTATAGGGCCATATAAATCCATATGCAGAAGATTAAGCGGCTTTGAGGTGCTTACATCCTTTTTTTTTTTTTTTTTTTTTTTTTTTTTAGACTTAAAAGAGGATTTCACATGCTTTCCTCTAGCACATGCATCACATACTTTCTGTACTTTGAACTTTGACATGGGCAGACCATGGACCATGTCCTTCTGAATTAGTTTGTTTAGAATAGAGAAGCTTGCGTGCCCCAATCTTCTATGCTAGAGTTCAGCATCATCATCAACAACTTTCAGACAACTCAAATCACCACTTTGTATGGACTCGAAATCAGGAACATAGATGTTCTTGTATCTCTTGGCCACAAGTGCCACTTCACCAATTACCAGATTAGTAACTGTACATATCTTGGACAAGAACTCCACCTTGTTTCCTTTAGCACAGATCTGAAAGACACTCAAGAGATTGTACTTATGACCATTGACATAGTACATTCTCAATAGAGTTAGTGAGTGTTTTTTTTTTACTTTTCCAACTCCAAGAATGTACCCCTTTTCCCATTGACAAAGGATACACTCCCTCTTTGCAGGGCTTTTAGTGAAAGAATTTCCATGGTGTTCCCAATCATATGCTTTGAACATCCACTATCTATGAACCATTATTGATTGCTTCTTTTCACTGTTTCCTGCACAAGGAGTTCAAGAGTTAATTTTAGGAACCCAAGCAAGTTTGGGTCCCTTGTAGTATGCAAGAGGATGAATAAGAGCTCTCTTAGTCCATGCAGGTAATATGCACTTTTTGTGGGTGGAACCTGTTCCCTTTTTAGTAGTTACATTTTCAGCAAACACTTTGTTTTTCTGAATGGACTAGACCCTGGCCAAGCAATTTTTCTTGAAATGCCCATTGTTCCCACATTGGGTACACAGCTATCTGGTATAGTAACATACTTTCTATGGAGGTTGTAAGGGGTTTTCTCCTTTTGGAACCCTATTCCCTACCTGTTTCCACCATTATTAACGTACAAGGTAGTGTTTCAGTCAGAACGAGTCCCCGAGACCCCTGGACATTGGCTTCCGCATAGCTTCTGAGGACCAGGTCCACTTTAGGGACTTCTCAAGATCATTTTTTATTCTTTCCAGTTCAGTCTAGAGATGCTTGTTTTTCTCGGATTCAACACACAGACTAGTTCTCACAGCCTTCAACTCGTTTTCAAGCCAAATGTGTTCCTCACCGGATACCTCTTTTCCTTTTCCAGAATCTCCAGGTTTTGACTCAGTCCCTAGTGCCTCTATTGTTTCCCTTATGTCTGCAATAACTACCAAGAGATCATCTCTTTCTTCCTCGATCTCAGTCACTCTCTTCATTAAGTATTCTCTTTCTTTTCTGAAGTTTTAAATAGTTTCCTTATGGTCAACAACTACAACCACTAAGTCATCTCTTTCATGTTCTATGTTAGCAATTTTTTTGGTTAAATTTTTTTTCTTTCTCCATCTCACAATTGGTTTCCTTCAAATCAACTACGCATACTACCAGATCATCTCTAGTTTGTTTAGCTTCTCTTAGCTCTAAGGTCAAGGCATCCTTATCCTTCACAAGACTATGATAGGTATCCATCAATACACTAGCTAAAGACATGAGTTTGTTAGGAGAGTAGAATTTCAGATTTCTCTGAACATCCCTAAAATTTACCTCACTGCTGTCATCGTCTTTATCATCATCTTATTGGGCCATCAAAGAAAATATTGAATCATATTCATTTTTCTCACTTTCAACTGCCATCATGGAGCTGTCACCTGTATTAGTTTCATCTTCAGACTCACTAGAGGAGTCACCCCATGCTGCAAGAGCTTGTTTCACCACATTGTCAGCAGATCTCTTCCTCTTGAAGTCTTTGTCAGGAACCGGGTTCCATTTGGCTGCTTTTTTCTCAGGGTTGTATGTGGAGTACTCTTGCTTCAGGAGTGGACAGTCTTTGATAAAGTGCCCAGGCTTTCCACACTTATGGCAGAGATCATAGTTCTTTGGTTTGCTGGAGTTGCCCCTTTTCAGTATTCCTCCATTTCTTCTGACTATCTTCTGAAATCTTTTGGTTATGTAAGCCATGTCACTGTCCTCATCACTCGAGTTATTGCTTTCAGCTTTGAGTACCAGGTTCTTTTATTTCTTTGGTTTTCTTCTTTAATTGTATATCTTCCTCTTCATCTCGTATGTCTTCAGATTTCCAGCCAGCTCGTCTATGGTCAGCTCTTGCAGGTCCTTTTGCTTCAGTAATAGCATTCACCTTGCTTTCCCAAGAACTGGGTAGGATACTGAGAATTTTCCTTACTAGCTTGTTTCTGGGAATGATTTCACCAAGTGAGTGTAACTCATTTATGATAGAGGTGAATCTTGTGTGCATATCTTGGATATATTCATTGTCCTTCATCCAAAACAGTTCATACTTGGTGGTGAGCATATCAATCTTGGATTGCTTTACTTGAGTGGTTCCCTCATGTGCTGTTTGCAGAGCTTCCCATATCTCCTTTGCAAATTCGGAAGCAGAAATTCTATTGTATTCATTAGGTCCTATTCCACATACCAAAATTTTCTTGGCACGAAAATTTTTCTCCACAGCTTTCCTATCTACGTCTGTGTATTCTTTTCTGATTTTTGGCATTGTTAATGGAAGGTCTGCAACTGCCTTTGTTGGGATGTAAGGACCATCACATATGACATCCCACAACTCAGAATCTTCAGCCATGATAAAATCATGCATTCTTGTCTTCCACCACCTATAGAATTGACCATTGAACCTGGGTGATCCATACGTAGATTGACCTTCTTCAAAGTTTGTTGGAGCAGCCATACGGATCCTTCCTAGGTGTTATCCTGATAGGAGGAACCCGCTCTGATACCAATTGTTAGTTTATATGAGTCTACTAAACAATAGAGTACCTGGTCCTCTATGAGTTTCTACTGAAAATACTTATGAAACAGTAAGTAAATGAGCGGAATTTTTACGTGGAAAAATCCCAACTCAAGGGGACAAAAACCACGACCTACACTTGTAGGCTTTTAACTTCACTAACTTGTAAACACACTATTACAAGCCACTTTGTAATGACTCTATTACAAAGACTTCAACTCAACTAACTTGTGGTACACTTACCACAAGCCACTTTGCTACTCACTAGTTACAAAGACTTTAACTTATGACGAACTCTAGTCACAACACAAACTCAGAAAGTTTATGGTTTTACAAAGGTGTTCCTAAGCAACGCTTCTAGCAAAGCAATTTAGGAATTACAATAAGAACAATCACAAAGTTACAAATCTACCAAGGACGATAAAATACTAGATTTAGGAACTGGTCCGTAGTAGCATTTAACTTTGTTCTTCAAGCTCTTGAGAAATTAAGTTCACTGTTGCAGAAGACTTGAATGCTTGAAGTGAATTCTCAAGTGTTCAAGTGATGTTTTGTTATAATTCTATTGTTAATACAACTTTGATGACATCACTTAGATGATGTAAGCACTTGGTTGGTCAAACGGCAAGTGACTGCAAAACTGTTGCACTGTGTGCATTGTTTCTGTGGCAGTCATTTTCCAGCTATGCACAGTTGACTTTCGTACTGATGTCAGGGAAACACAAGGGGTCAGATCCTTGTCTTGTTTCTCTATTTTCTACACTTGCAGCAGTTCACATTAGCTGGAGTCCTTGCTGGAATCCGTTCATTTGTAATGTGTACCAAGTGTGTCAGGTTCCCTATCTGGTTCTTGACGGTAAGTTTGTTAGATCATCAAAAGATAAGGCAAAGACATTGAAAACCCATCAGCTAGGTTTTCCATTTTGGGCAATCTTGTACAAGATTTACCTTATAACATTAGATTTTCATCTTTTAATTTAGCATTATGGATTTTATCTTCTCTTTATCTTTGATTTATGCTATTTTCATGAGTAGCTAAACCCATAACTAGGGTTATGACCCAACCCTAGTGTGGGTATTTGATGGGTGTTGAAGTTTAGGGCTTGAATGTGTATGAGTTAGTGATTTTTAGCCTAGTTCTTGCTAGAACGATTGAATTAGTGGTTGCAAATACTGATTTATGACTTTATGACTTAGTCTCTACTTGATAAGGGACTAAGTCTAGAAAAACTAGGCTAACAAGGAATTGGGATGAACTTAAGAAATTGATAGCCTCAATTAGGGTTAAACCTAGAGATAGTAATATATGACTTGAGCTAAATTCACTTCAATTGCATGAATACCCATTTGGACTTGAGAATGCCAAATTGGGAAAAATTACTTAAACTACCGAGAGGTATAGAGTGGGTACCCGAGTGCGATAGCTATATTACGACCCCAATTAATCACATGACTATCCTAGAGTCTTGCTACCCGTTAGATATCCACCTAGGCGTAAGTCACTACCCTAGTCCCTTTAAATCTTTGAAAACAACCAACAAAAAATTGTACTTAGTTTAAAATACTGCATGTTATAGAATAGAAGTAGAAGTAGAAAACAAACCAACCATTTGTGGAAGTGCAATTAAGAGCAAAACCCGAATCTCTACTTGGATATAAACCTAACTCCAAAAAAATTAACTCCATGTGGATACGATCCCGACCATTGTTGAGTAAAACTACATCGACCATCCTCTCTACTCAATAGTAGTATAGGCTTGGACCTAATCAGTGGTGGCAGGTACTTATTCTTGACGGTGACATTGTTCAACTAGCAGTAATCGATACAAATCCGCATACTCCCATCCTTCTTCTTCACAAATAACACCAATATGCCCCGAGGTGACACGCTTGGACTGATGAACCCCTTCTCAAGCAACTCTTGAAGCTGCTCCTCTAACTCCCTCAACTCTTTTGGATCCATGCGATTAGGCGAAGTAGACATAGGCTGGGTTCCTGGCACCAAATCAATGCCAAAATTGATATCCCGGTATGGCGGCATACCTAGTAGATCAACAGGAAATACATTATAAAACTCTCGTACTAACGTCACTGAATCTATCACGGGGGTCTCTGTAGTAATATCCCAAACAATGGCTAAATAGGCCGAAAAACCCTTTTCGACTATATGTGGAGCTACAAGAAAAAATAACCCGACTGGAAGTACCAACAGATGAACCCTTCCACTCTAATCTAGGCAACTCAGGCATCACCAAAGTAATAGTCTTGGCATGGCAATAAAGAATGGCATGGTATGGAGACAACCAGTCCGTGCCCGGGATAACCTCGAAAGTAACCACATCGAGCAACAGAAGATCCGTTCTGGTCTCATAACAATAGAAAGTTACCACACAGAACCGGTAGACCTGATCCACAGTAATAGAATCACCCACTGGCATGGAAACATAAACAGAAACGTCCAAGGACTCGCAAGATACATCCAGGTAAGAAGAAATCGAGAAGAAACATAGGAATAATTAGACCCTGGATCAAATAATACCGAAGCATCCCTACGACAAACATAAATAGTACCTATGATCACTATATCGGAGGACACTGCCTCTAGCCTGGCTGGGAAAGTATACAATCCAGCTGGAGCTCCACCTAACTGCCCTCCACCTATAGGGCGACCCCTACCCACCTGCCCAGACGGGGGGTGTGGTATTTAGTGCGGTGATCATGGGCCAATGGACCTGCTGCACTATCTTTCCCTAAAGTATATGACAAAACCTCTTCACATGGCCAAACTCCCCTACACTCAAAACAACCCCTCAGAGTGGTGAACTACTAATTTGAAGTATGACCTTGATGACCAGAATACACACTGGAGGAACCCTAAATAAATGCTAGACGATAAGTACTCTCTGGAATAACATTGAATTAGGGTCGTGCTGGAGCACTCCGAGTAGGCGGTGGTGCTGAATGCATGGGCCTGCTAGACTGGCCCCTCGTGAACAGACCTCTACCCCCAGGTGGGGCGCCACTGAATTGACCAAGCTTCTAGGGTCGCTTATCCCTCGGTGCAAACTCTCCTCTATGTTTGCGGATACGCTCGATCCTCCAAACTATATCCACAACTTGATGAAAGGGAGTCCCTATCTCTAGCTCACAGGCCAAAGAAACTTGGATTTCAGGGTGCAGTGAATCTCGCCTTGTAGTCAGTTACAGACATACGACCTTGATGGAGTCGCTCAAATTGACCCCACAACTCCTCTCTTTCCGAAGGTAATGTGTACTTCTCCAAGACTAGGTGCGTTAATTGTTCCGAAGTCAAGGGAGGTGAACCTATTGGCCTGCTAAGGAGGTAAGCCTGCCACCATATGCGGGCCTTTCCCTCAAGCTGAAAGGTGGTGAAGTTCACCCTGTTGGACTCGAATATCCCATGTTATGTAGTCTCTCCTTGCACCGGTCAGTGAACTCTTGTGGCTCCTCTGACTGCTCACCCCCAAAGATAGGGGGACGAAGTATAGTCCATCAGTCTAGCACTTCTGTTGCTCAACGGTCGCGACTGGTCTGGGCTCTAGTACAGCCGTTATAACTAGATAGACCAGCCCTGTAGGTAGTACACCTGGGTCTGATAAACGTCAGCAACGTGCCCTGCATCCTGAGCGGTACGGGTTTGTGCTCCTCCTCCCCCATGAGATGTGGCTGAGTCTGCTGGAAATAAACCAGCCTGCGTAATAGAGTCCATGCACCGCAGCATACGACCCGTGACCTCATAAAATCCCGGTGCAATCATGAAATCAGTTTGGGCGACTCAGCTATAGGCGCCTCAATCTGCTCCTAAATAATAGGATCATCCACTTGATCGACTAGTGGTTCAATGGGAGAAACTTTAGGACATCCTCAACCTCTAACAGGAGCTGGAGCCCTCCCCCAGCCTCTTCCTCGGCCTCTAGCAATGGGGGTAGCAATTCCTCTACCACCGGGTACACCTGACGTGCGTGTTCTCACCATCTGTGAGAGAATAATAGAAAGATACTTAGCACAATATCAATTGCGATAGAAGATGAAGAAAAAGATTCCAAACACCTTATAGCCTCCCGAAGATAAGTGTGGACGTCTCTGCACTGATCCACAAGACTCTACTAGGCTTGCATATGACTTGCGATACCTATGTGAATCTAAAGCTCTAATACCATGCTATCATGACCCAAAACCTATAATAGGTCGCGATGGTACCAAACACTGCTGTTAGAGAGGCCCACACGTGAACCTCCAATTTAATTATTCCTTTTTATCTTTTAAAAACAAATGTTTCCTTCAAAACACTGAAATAAGTAAAAACTCATTCAACCGTATGTACTTCGTTCTCAAAATTATCATGTGTGAATAATACATAAACCACGGTGATAGTAATAATAAGTACAACATTACATAAGCATTAGAAGACCCCAAAACCCGGTGCCACAAGTGCATGAGAAATCTAGAGAATATAAAAAACTAATACAAGTAATGTTTGAAGTATAATAGACCGAAATAGTAAACAAGTTAGAGGGAGACTCCGGCGCTGCATATCGAAGCAAGGCAAGAAGCTCACCACTAAGTCTCCATGGAAGTGCGGCTACGCGCCCGTATGACCACTGGTAGTACTTGTCTCTGTACCTGCACATTCAGTGCAGAAGTGTAGCATGCGTACGTATAACAACCCGTACCTAGTAAGTAACCACATCGAGCAATAGATGATCTGTTCTGGTCTCATAACTACAGAAAGTCACAACACAGGACCGGTAGACTCGATCCTCAATAATAAAATCACCCACTAGCGTGGACACGTATACAGTAATAACCAAGGACTCATGAGATACATCTAGATAAGAAGAAAATAGAGAAAAAACATATGATTATGTAGAACTTGGAACAAATAGCTCCGAAGCATCCCTACGACAAATAGAAATAGTACCTACAACACTACATCAGAGGACACTGCCTCTTGCGTGGCTGGGAAAGCATAGAATATAGCTGGAGCGCCACCTAATTGGCCTCTACCTCTAGGGCGACCCTTAACCACCTACAAAAATGAGGGTAGTGGTAGCTGGTGTGGTGATCATGGGCTGATGGCCTTGCTGCACTGCCTTTCCCTAAAGTCTAGGGCAAAACCTCTTTATGTGGCCAAACTCCCTGCACTTAAAATAACTCCTCAGAGTGGTGAACTGCAGACCCGAAGTCTGACCCTGATGGCCTGAATACCCACTAGGAATCCTGAATAGATGGTGGACAGTAAGTACTCTCTAGAATAGAAATGAAATAGGATCGTGCTGGAGCACCCCCAGTATGCGGTGGTGCTGAATGCATGGGCCTGCTAGATTGGCCCTTCGTGAACTGACCTCTTCCCTCAAGTGGGGCGCCACTGAATCTACCAAACTGCGGGGGCCGCTTATCCCTCGGTGCAAACTCTACACTGTGATTGCGGGTACGCTCGATCCTCCGAACTATATCTACAACTTGATGAAAGGGAGTCCCTATATCTACCTCACAGGCCATAGAAACCTAGATTTCAGGGTGCAGACCTGCAATGAAACTTTACACCCTCTTTGCTTCTGTGGGGAGTATAATAGCTGCATGGCCAGACAAGTTAGTGAATCTTGCCTCGTAGTCAGTCACAGACAAATAAACTTGATGGAGTCACTCAAATTTACCTCGGAACTCCTACTTCTCCAAGAACAGGTGTGTAAATTGATCTGAAGTCAAGGAAGGTGAACCTATTGGCCTGCTAAAGAGGTAAGCCTGCCACCATATGCGGGTCTTTCCCTCAAGCTGAAAGGTGGTAAGTCCACTTTGTTGGACTAGAATATCCCCATTTTAGGTAGCCTCTACTTGCACCGCTTACGGTGCTCAACGGTCGCGACTGGTCTGGGCTCTAGCACAGCCGCTTCAATTGGATGAACCCACCCTACAGATAGTGCACCTGCTAAACGTCAGCAGCCATCCTTGTATCCTGAGCGGTAGGGGTTTGTTATCCCCTTCCCGCTTTAGATATGGCTGGGATCGCTTGAAATAAACCAGCTAGCATCATAAAGTCCGTGAACCACAGCATATGGCCCATGACCTCCTGAAATCCCGGTGCAGTCATGAAATCCACCGAGGCCGGCTTAGTTGTAGGCGCCTTATTCTGCTCCTAAATAATAGGATCCACCACTAGGTCTACTGGTGGTACAATAGGAGAAACTTTAGGACATCCCCATCCTCTAACAAGAGCTGGAGCCCTCCCCCGGCCTCTTCCATGACCTCTAGCAACAGGGGGAGCAGATCCTCTACCGACGGGTATATCTGACCTACGCCTTCTTACCATCTATGAGAGAATAATAGAAAGATACTTAGCACAATATCAACTGCGCGATGGAAGATGAAGTAAGAGATTCCTAACAACCTATAGCCTCCTGAAGATAAGTATGGACGTCTCCGCACCGATCTGCAAGACTCTACTAGGCTTGCTCATGACTCATGAGACCTATGTGAACCTAAAGCTCTGATACCAAGCTGTCACGGCCCAAAACCTATACTAGGTCGTGATGGTACATAACGTTGTCGTTAGGCAAGTCGACCCGTGAACCTCCAAATTTATTATCCCTTTTTATCTTTTAAAAACAAAAGTTTCCTTAAAAATACCAAAAAATTAAAATCTCATGGAACCGTATGTATTTCGTTCTCAAAATTATCTAGTGTGGATAATACATAAACCATGATGATAGTAATAATAAGTAAAAACAGTACATAAACACTAGAAGACCCCATAACTCGGTGCCATAAGTACACGAGCAATCTAGAGAATATACAAAACTAACACAACTAATGTCTGAAGTATAATAGACAGAAACAACAAACAAGGTAGAGGGAGACTCCAGTGCTGCAGATCGAAGCAAGGCAAGAGCTCACAACTAAATCTCCATGGAAGTGCGGCTAAGTGCCCGTGTGACCACTGGTAGTACCTATCTCACTACCTGTACATTCAGTGCAAAAGTGTAGCACGAGCATGTAAAACAATGCGTACCTAGTAAGTATCAAGTCTAATTTCGTGAAGTAGTGACAAGGGGTAGACTTGACACTTACTAGTGGTTAAATCATAATAAAATACATAAAGTAGACTTGGAGGATGTACAACAATTAGCAACAAAACATACAAAAACATGAGTATTAAATCTCCAACATGGACCAATATCCAATCACTAAAATGTCATAGCCGACCTCGAAAGAACCAGCTCAGCTATTTCCATAACCAATTCCAATCTCAAGTATTAAGCACGAGCCCGCCGAGGAGAGCGGCCCGAACCCGTAGGTACAGTGATACTCAATACAGCCGAGGTGAACGGCTCGATCCCATAAGAATAGTGTTACCATACCGACAAGCCGAACGACCCGATCCAATAAGATTAATTTATAATACTACCGAGGTTAACAGCCCCATCCTATAAGAGTAGAGAAATTACCTCGCTCACGAAATTCAAGCGAGTCGAGGAGACACGGTTCTATAGTTCATCAAATATTTCGTAATTTTCCAAAGTAAGAGGCTAAATTAATGTTTTTATTTTGACCTCAATCTCAATCACAATTAAGGAAATCAATACACAGGATAAATATAAATAGCACAATCAAGGCATGATGTGAATCTAAGTCTACCCGGACATAACATAAATATAGCTACGTACGGACTCTCATCACCTTGTACGTACGTAGCTCCACACCACAAGTAGCACACAATAATTAACACACTTAAGGGGATAAATTCCCTTTTACAAGGTTAGACAAGAGACTTATCTTGCTTTCAAGTCCTCGATCCGGCTCTTTAACCTCAGTAGGACTCCTCAAACAATACCGAGCAATCAGAAACTAATCAAAAGTCGTATAAACTAATAAATATATGTTCAATGTTCATAATTTAACTATTAAACTGATTTCCCAATCAAATTCAGAAGTCCATAAAAGTCAACCTGGGTCCACATACCCGTATTCCAAAACTTTTCGAAGATAAATATTACCCATGACCTTACGAACTCAAATATATAATTTATGCCCAATTCCATAATAAATTTTGTGATTAAATCTCTTTTTTACCAAACCCTAGGTTCCACCAAAAATCCCACTAATTTTCTCCAATTTCGTGTTAAATCTATTCGGTGTAATTAACTCAAGAATAGATAGGGCTCACTTACCTTGTGATGTTGATGAAAATCCCCCACAAAATGCTCTCAAATTCATCCAAGACCAAGTGAAAAATAAGAGAAAAGAGACTAAGTCCCATCATAAATTTAAGTTTGTCCAGAAATTTCTTCTTCGCGATCGCGAAAAATGCCTCGCAAAGCCGAAGGCTAAATTTCTGCAACTGCCAAACCACTTTTCGCGTTCGCAATCTGAAGGATGCGTTCGAGATGAAGAACTTCCCAGCCTTCCACGTTCGCGATCCGTAGTTCGCGTTCGCGAAGGACAAAAGCCTCCCTACCGAGCTCCGCCTTTTTCTTCTTCGCGACCGCGGTTGGGCCTCCACCTTTGCAAAGGTTTGCTAGGTCGACCTTCGCAATCATGAATCCTTCTTCATGTTCGCATAGGGAAATCAGCCGCCCTCCAAATTCCTTTTTCGTGATCGCGGGACTACCTTCGTGATCACGAAGCAAACCACCAATTGTCAATTAACTCCAACTTGCTCTAGGTGGTCCGAAACATACCCGAGCCACCCGGGACCCCGTCCAAATGTACCAACCAGCCCATATATATATTGCAGACTTAATAGAAGCCTCGGTACACATTAAACAACACCAAAATCAAGAATCGCACCTCAAAACCTCATTATTCAACTTCTAAGCTTCAAAACTCATTTCAACCAACTCCGAACGCAATGAAACGTACTTAGACAACTCGGAATGGCGCCAAATTTTACGCACAACCCATAAATCACAATACGAACCTATTCCAGGGCTCGAAATCCTAAACAGACATCGATAACACCAAAATCCACCTCGAGGCAAACTTAGAAATTCTAATACCTTCAAAATATCAAATTTCAACAACAAGCGCCGAAACGCTCCCGGCCCACCCGAAACTCAATCTGAACATACCCTCAAGTCTAAAATCATCATACGAACCTAGTGGAACCTTTAAATCACGATTCCTAGGTCGTTTACCCAAAGTGTTGACTCAAGTCAAACATGGCCACCTTAGGCCACTATAATGGAACTAAGTATTTCAAATACAACCCGAACCCTTCTAAAGGTAAGTACAAAAGAGAATGCGAGATAATGTCACAATCCCAGTTTCCTCGCATAAGGTAAGTCTAACACACGCTGATCATTAATGGGATTGAACTAACTTAACTGCAGTACCTTAAATAATATATATAACAACACAGGTGAACCCAACAACAACTACTTAATCCCAAAACCGGTAAGTACAAGTCATAAGCTTTTCTAAGAGTCACTAGAAATAACAATACATCACTGTCCTAGAATAATAGGATATAATGGAAATAAAATACAATAAAAGGTGATTTCGGAGCTTGCGAATGCCCAGTAGGTGTATCTTAAAGTCTCCAGCCGCACAGGTATAAGTCTCAAAACCAAGTCGACTCGATGCACTTGGATCTGCACAAAAATATGCAGAAGCATAGCATGAGTACACCACAGTGGTACCAATAAGTATCAATCCTAGCCTCGGTAGAGTAGTGACAAGGCCAGGTTAAGACACCTACCCGACAAGTAAACCTGTGTAGGTTATGACATAATGCTAAGGAAAGAATATTAATATAATGCTAGAAGAAGAAAGATTTCAAATTACAATGAACTGTGAAAATAAGGGTGTGAGCACGTGACTTTTGCCCTATGCAAAATACTCCTACAAATTAAGAAATAGATTTTTTCTAATTGTTTGCAATTTATATAATTTTTGTAGGAATTTGTGTTTATTGTTTGCATTTCTGTGGATGTTTGTTTTTATTAAAATTATGAAAAATACCATGCATTGCATTTAGATTTTTGTTTCCATGGTTTTAGGATTAATTAGTTAATTAATTGTTTTACTAAAATAAAAATTACAAAAGTGGTTCATTTTTGCATTCTTAGCTTTTGATTTTGGATTATTAATTTTCTGTTTTAAATTAGGATCAATTAATTTTTTAAAATTTTATAATTTGTTTAATTTTACAATTTAGATTAATATAGGGTTTAATTTAGGATTTTTATTAATTAAAGAAAACAAAAGCAAAAGAAAAAGGTTTAAAAAAGAAATAAAAAGAGGGCTTAAATTATGTGTTGAAATCGGGCCAATTTACACCCAAATTTTCCCAATCCAGCCCAAATCCCACCCCCAGTTCAGCTTTAGACCTAGCCACATACCCCTTACCCGGTCCAGCCAGCCTCACCCTACACCAAACGACACCGTTTCTATGGTCATTGAATCCCATCCGTTGATTTCTTTTAATGGAACGGATGGGAACTAAACTTCCATTTTGTATTTAACTATCTGAAA